>NC_090879.1:43158464-43168464 GCF_036669935.1 Montipora foliosa
TAAAAACACTTGAAATGTGTTACTGCAATTTTCATAATTCTGAGGAATCTCACCTTCAAGAGCTAAGCACAAAACTGTGTTTTGGCTTACATCAATCAAATTTCTGAGAGTGAATTGCAGTTTTTGTTTAGTTCACAGCTTGAATACCATTGTATGTTTTTGGAAATTCTTCATAAAAAGATCATACAGATTCCATTGCTTCATCAAAATGCGAGTGTATGATTGTACTTTTGGAACCAAATATGCTGATTGGTGGTGGTGGGTAATATGTCATTCATCATTTGGTTTTGGTGTAAGTAGTTTGGTTGATGGAAGATCAAGCGCAGTTTGGCCGTTGGGGCTTCAAAGTGAATTCCTCAGAATTACGAAAATCACAGTAATTGAAAAAGTGGATTATTAATTTTATCATAGTAGGATGAAAGATGGTGAAAAAAATGGTATCTGCATTTAAACAGTAATCCTGTTTGTCAAGGAGCCCACAAAGAACAGAGTATTACGATTCAGCACATTTCCTTGCCAATAGTAATTTATGTGTTCAGTTATTTCTCATTTATCGACACTTTGAACTTGTTATCGCCTCATTCAGAGGCACTTGGGAATGACCTCTAGACCACAAAAAGCTAAGTGACAAAACAAATGGAGAAATATTTACTAAACAATAATTGTGTGCGTGGAAATGAGTTTTGTGTTTTCGTTGCACGCAATATCTGGTTATCGTATTACTGCGGTAATATTCTCCTGGTATAGTTAAGAAAAGTCTTGAATATTTTTAAATACCATCCCAGAAACTCGTAGAGCATCTGGTTACTGGTTATGACTGGAATCAAGCAGTTAACAACAGTTTTAAATGTGTACTACTATTCTATGATCACATTTAACTCTATGGCTGGCTCACAGAATGTGGACATAAGAACATAACGTAATAAAAATGCTGAAATACTTCAAAGGAAATCAGCTAAAAATCCTTCGAACAAAGTGTAGGCTAGCCATAGCCTCTTGTTTGTATCAAATTTGGTGTCATATTTAGGAAATCCTGTTGTCCCTCAATGGGTTTATTAATGCCCTTGCACACCTAATGAACTACATACTATCCTTTTGGTGTACCTTGCAATATTCCCTTGTGGTTTTTGTTGTAGTGGCTGCATGCATATTGAAACATTTATGTGATTGGGCTATTCCTGGGTAAATCACCAGAAAGCTTTAAAAATATTATTTCATGGTATTCCATAGAAAATATATTGGCTTCCACAGTTAGGGCTTACAGGTGCATAATGTGAAGGTTCATATAATAGAAATATGCAACAGCTTTTCTGTACTCTGATTTGCTGTATAGACCTCTTTCAGTTAATTCCCAATCTGGAGGACAAAACAATAAGTCAGAATGTTTTGCATTTGAAAGGTTTGTTTCTCTCAGGGGACAGAACAATCATTGCTTTGTCCTCCAGATTGGGAATTACTGAAAAAGGGTCTATTTCTGTGGTATAATGTATAAAAAAAACATATCTCATTTACAAAACACACTGCTTGCAGTTTATTATTGGTTACAATCTATTTGATACTTTAAGAAATTACTCCTTCCATGTGAAATTTTCAGTTGCACTAAGCCCTCTGCTCTTTTATGGCTGGGGTAGATTATTGAGCACAATATATTCTGATGGATATATCAGAATTTAAATCCCAAAGAAGTAATGAAAAGGAATCACAGGATTTGCATATAAATCAAAGCAGCTTATTTTGTTATTTTATCAGCAAGTTTATTGGCATATAATGTGTTGCTTTAGGAAATGAAACAAGAATTGGTTGACTTCAAAGACATCATCAGTTCTTTACAGCTTCTGAGTAAGAAAGTTGTTCCCTTAACACAAAGGAAATCAAAACTGAAAAGCAGATTAGCAGTGGAACCAGTGTGTAGTTACAAGAACATGCAGGTTAGTGTTGGATAGATTTTTATTTCAAAACTTCCCTATTGGATCACTTGCACTCCTTACTATACCTCCCCGTCTTTCTTGACTCTTTGACATCTTTTAATCAAACTCAGGGGTTTCAACTGATGTCAGTGTCAAAATGAATGTCAATCTTAGGTTTGATTGAATCTGTTTTTGATGTCTTCAAATTAGGGGAAAAAAGTGGCCAACTTCTCTGAGTGAAGTAGCCAACACTTTTCTTGACCATCGGTACTTATTAAAACTGGAACTGTTGAGTCTAATAATTAATGATAATTATGATCAAATCATTGCAAAATTCAATGCTAAAATGGTTGCTAAATTCAAATCCTTTTAATGGATTGTCACATTAATGATACTAATAGTCATAATAATGATAATAGTAGTAAATAGAAATGTAATATTTTAATGAATATAGTGAAAACATGCTATTTGTTTAGATTCTATTTTCTGTAAGGATGAAGAGGTCTCAATTTGTTGCTTTGAAATGTGCACAGCACTGTTGGTTGTTGCTGTTTTAAGTTTTCCTTGATATGTGAGTAAATAATTTTTTTGACAGAATGTTGTTAACAAGGGAGAAGATTGTGTTTTATTGGACAACTCTGATCATCACTCTTGGAAGGTATGTATTTTGGATACATGGTTGGGGGGTAATTAACAGAAAGAATGAAGGAAGAGTAATTTTAACGAATTTTCACCATGTCCCAAATTTGCATGTTTTGGTGTTACAAGAGGTATCTATTAATTTAGCATGTATTTTGGTATAATGCCATCGTTTGCCAAAATGAAAGCACTTTACCCTCAACACCAGTGATGCCTTTTGTATAAGTGTAGAATTCTGTTGTGTAGGAAGGGACACAGCGTCAACCATATATTTTTGTTTACTGCTGTTGAGCCCTAGAATTAGGATTTAAACCTGTTTAGGGATCCTCTCAAACTTTCTGTACATGGACTTCATTTGTCGTGGTATTTTTCAAGGGAAAACAGTTTACCTCTTTCATCACACTGTTCTGCCACATAACCAACTTTGATCTCAAAGTCTTACTCAGCAGACTTAAAAGAAAATTGTGTGACAGTGTGCTGTTAGGCTTTTGGCATTTATATAAACTGTGCATAATTTGATCTTGTGTTGTTGACATTTTTCTGCTAAAAACTGGTAACACCGTTAATTACTACTTAGCACAGCAAATTTAGGGCGCAAAGGAGCAACGTACATTTACCCTCTAAAAATGTATCGTACCTTTGTCTAAATCTATTGCTACCTTTCCGTGAGTGTGACATTTATGTGCTGATACAAAATGCATGTTGTGTAGTAAAAAATATGCATTCCTTTCTCATGAGAGAGGGTGTGTTGTGAAAAAGCAACTATGAAGTCGTGCTACAGTGTTCATTTTATAATTACAACATGGAATGTTTATCACCACATCACCCATTGTTATCAATGTTCTGACCAGAGGCTTATTCATTGTTAAAAAGATGATTTAATTGCTTGATACTAATATTTGAGATATTTTTAGTTAGTATTGGACTGAATATATTTGCTGCCTCTTTTACAATGTAATCAGGTTACAAATGGCAGCGGAAGACAGTGTGAAGTACCATCAGTATGCTTTGTTATTCCTGCCCCAGATGTGGAAGCTACAGAGTTTTCAACAAGGTTATAATGGCTACTTTTTTTGATGAGATGGGTTTCAGAAGACACTTTTTAAATGACAAATTTCTTCATATTTTATGTTTATTTGTGAGTTAGTGCTATGTTCTATTAGTTATTCATAGTTTTAAGAGCTTTCTAGAATTATAGTTGCATAGGTAAAGTTCAGCAGGACTTATTACTTAATGAACTACTTTTGGATTCCATTTTAATTACATATTAAACTATTCGGATAATTATGAAGATGCTTCCTTCTTTTTGTAATCGTGACTGAGACGCACCAAGTTGAAAGTAAAAACATGATTAAAAGTTTATTGAAAAGTTGAGGCCCAAGACTTTTTTGGTTGGTAATTTTGCAACGACTTTGTCAGTTGTTTTTTTTTAAACGTAAGTCCTAGTTTTTTGTTGTGTAAAAAGTACTAAATTTTGAATGTAAATCTGCAGAAAAGGAACTTTGATTTGGTAAAATCCTTCGTTTTGTGACCATTTGAAGTAAGGAACATGGCAAACGTTTGTTTTATGAATAAGCCACGAGAGTGGTGGGTTTCAAGTCCTCATTAAGTTTGACATCACAAAATTTATTGCAGTACAGAATTGTAGAGTAGAGCCATAACCTTCTATCTTGGAAATAAAATAATCACACAGACAGTAACAGATTTTACTAAAAGTACAAACTTTTATGATAATCCGCTGTAGAAATTTGGAAGAAGTTTGAACTGAAAAAAGAACGTAGAGACTTGGGGGGCTTTGTGCACTACGTGTATAAGTTTCTCTAGCATTTATCGTTCAGGCGAAGAAAGTCTTTTGGATTAGGAAATCGGAAACTTTTTAATTCCTTGCACATCATAACTGGATTCATTTTTATGCAGAATTTGACCTCATAAAAAAGAAAAAAAACTGATAATTACTGTGTTGAAGTTTTGTGCCGATCGATGGTGCTTCACACAGACTCAAAGAAAAAATCCACTATCTCTTCTGTAATAATGCAAAGAAATTTCCTAAATATTTTAATGGCATTAGACATCAAGACTTTAAATTAAATGTTAAGTTAAATTAAATGCCATGAATTATACAAGAAGTTTGAATGAAGCTAACAGTTCCACACACAATGTTGCATTAAAATTTTCAAAAATCCAGGAGGGGAGAAAAAGACGTATGGAACAAAAAACCGCGTTTATCCTTTGTGGTTGTGATAACATTGGTACATTTTGTTTTCAAAGGTTAGAAATTCAGTACAAACATTTGTTAACCTTGTGGAGAACAAGGCACTGGAACCTGAAGCAAGCCCTCAGCAAAGAGCAAGTTTTTACCCAAGTGAAAGTCTACAAGTCAGCGTCACCTGAAAAAGTGAGTATGATGAAAGGTTTCGTCTATAACCTTCATCTCAAATTTATACATTTGGGTGGTGCTGGCTAATACAGGGGTATTTTTGCGCGCTTTAAAACTATGCGAAGAAAGCTGAACTTAGCAAGTGCTCTTGGTATCCAAAAAGAAAATTGGGGATAACAATGCACTTTTCAGATATAATTAAGCTTCAGTTTGAAAAGAATGTCATGCATTGCTTTGTATTTTAAAGCTATAACACATATTGTTGATTAATTATCTTTGCAAAATGCGTGGTTACCCCCAATTTTCTTTTTGGATTTCAATAACACTTGTTAAGATTTGCTTTTCCCGCATATTCATAAACCGGGAGAAATACCTTTGAATTAGTAGGTGCCATCCTTAAATCCTTTCACGGGAACAAATGAGCCCAAGAAATTGACCTGCTCCCAACTGTGTGGCTTCATAGCTCAATTGGTAGAGCATTGCACTCGCATCGCAGAGGTTATGGGTCGGAATCCCGTTAGAGCTTCAGGTGTCTATAAAATTCGGAGTATAGAGATAGGTGCGAGGATCACGTCTCTCTTTCATCTGTAACCCGCACTTGAAAGATATATCATGTATTTCATTCAAAGTGAGTGTGGTTAGCGTAATGATTGGAAAGAGTGTTCGCAGAAGGAAGAGATAAAGGCTTTTTAAACGTTGCTTTGGTTATTTGGGGTATTTAGTATAAACTCGACGTGACTGACTTTTGGCAGTTTAATTTTCTTGTATTCGCTCATCCGAGTTTGGGTTCGAATCGTCTGAATTTGAGTGGGTACGAATCGACTGGATTCCGTTGCGCTTCTTGCAACACGTTTGCAAAGAGCTACTCTGATAGTTTGATATGGAGCTTTCATTTTAATACTGCATTGTGAATGTCAAAGCGGCTCTCTTTGGGAAACAAAATAACTCTTTTGACGAGATGTTATTTTTGCGATGTTGACTCGGGATATTCGAAAAAATTCCGAGTACTCCTTTCGAGGAGTAGAACCTACGACCTTTCGATTACTAGTTCATATGCTCTACCACTGGGTTATGGGAGGTCTTCATGTGACGTCATCGCCGCCATGTTGGTGGACGAAAACAAAAGATCTCTCATTAGCTTCTTTAGTTCGTCCAGTAGAAGTGGTACTTTTTTCTATTGTTATTGGTGAAAGAAGATTAATTGAAAACGTCCTGTAGGAGAGTCGCCAGGCCATTAAACTAGGTTTTGGTGATGCGTCATCGAGCTTTTGCCCTAGGAGAAAGGAGAGCGCTATTACTACCAACAGAAGCTCTGGATTAGAACTGGGGTCTTTTTAGTTTAAGAAATGTCTTATTCGGGTGTGACGTAGCTCGTGCATTCTCCCGCGCGTGCAGCATCGATCTTCTTTTTTCCATATTTGGGCATAAAATTGTTGTTCTAAGATCCCCAGCATTGTTCCAAGGAAAAGAGTTGCAAGTTACACGCTTCAAGGTCATAAGCCTCTGCTACCAACAAATAAGTTTGTAAGACCTCGATTTAGCTATTCACTTCTTTTGTGTACTTCCCCAAGTATTATGGTACATAGCAATAAAACTGCCCTGATGATGAATACAAATCACCATCTTTCGATTGATAATACAGTTTGTTTTAATGAAACCAATTACATTTTCTGAAGGGCTTTTTATCTCTCGTAACCTTTTTCCGAGACATGTTCGTCTTGTTCATGAAGAAGTGGAATATTATTTTATAAAAGTTCACTTGAAACCTTCAGTTCGAACAACCTTTTCCTCTGCATTGGAGAAGGTCGTGTAAAAAGTCACCGAGATCTTTGGTGCCGGATCTATTCCCGCGATGATTGATCTCTGGTATTCAGTTTTAACAATCGAATAAAGTACAAATTGGTGGGAGATGAGTGCGCCAAGAAATTTAATCAAATTCAGCAACTGGGAAACAGCAACAACCAAACTCAAATCAAGCGAAACGTAAAAAAGGACTACTTAAAACATTAAAGGAGAGTTTGAATTAAACAGCAAATACGAAGGGAGGCGTGGGGAGGCGCCTCATGGTTAGTGCGCTCGATTCCGGATAGAGTGGTCCGGGTTGGGGTCCTGGCTGGGGACATTGTGTTCTGTTCTTGGGCAAGACACTTTACTCTCACGGTGTCTCTCTCCACCCAGGTGTATAAATAGGTACCGGCGAATTTAATGCCGGGGGTAGCCCTGCGTTGGACTACCATCCCTTCCAGGGGGGAATAGAAATACTCCTAGTCGCTTCATGCTTAGGAAACCGTGATAAGCTCATGCCTAATGGGCCACTTGGCTCGTGAGCAGACAAGGAGGCAGGGATGGGCAAAATTGTTGAGCTATAAAATGGATTGCATTTGGGTTTTGTGGTAAACTGTACGGCCTGACAGTTTTTCAACGTTTATCTCTGTTGTAACTTACATTATCAACACCCCGTTGAAGTCCTGAAAATTTCAGGCTTCTCTGCGCAATTGCTAAAATTGCGTTCATAACTGCGAGGATCATAGCTTCACTTGATTTCATGTCCGCAGTTCAGTATATGATTCATTTCATACATCATTTCATTCGTTGATTCATTCATTACGGGAACATTAGAACCCACAAATGACCAGCTCCCAACGTCAGTGGCTTCGTAGCTCAGTTGATTAGAGGGTGGCACCGATATGGCGAGGTCACGCGTTCAAACCCCGTTGAAGTCCTGAATTTTTCAGGCACCTCTGCGCAATCGCTAAAATTGCATTTAAAGCGGCGAGGATCATAGCTTCACTTGATGTCATATCCGCAGTTCATTCAAGTCTTGTCACGAAGCTTTGCATTGTGTTCTTTCAAAGCAATTTCTGGGTTAACGTTGAGTTGCACTGCGGCCGTGACACAGCTCCTTTGATATTCTTAATTTGTTCCAGGGCAAGATGCCTCAGCTGGCAGGTCCGAAGGGCGTTGAGCAAATGCTGACAGACATCCAAATGACTGATGATCAAGAGATTGTTGGTATCACCGAGCGACTGGTAGAACAAGAACCAATCACTGCTGCTGCTGTTACATTTAACGAGACTACCCCGGAAACTCTCGTACAAGAGTTGCAAATGCTCGATAAGGTATGGTCATAATCATGCAGTTGTTTTGATGGGAACTTGGTTGTAATGTTCAATATGCCAGAATAAATTTCAAATGGGAAAGGAAAGGAAAGGAACTTTATTTATGTGTCTAGTGCATCTTTTTTTTTCCCGCTTGACAAACGGTAAAGTGACATCAAGGATGGAAATGGACCTCTAAGCCTTCTGCCCTTGAACTGGTCCCCATTGACTAGTAATATCGTCTGGCTTTAGAAATCTACAGATGTCACCCTTTGAGGAGGGAGAGGTTTAAAGGGGAATGGGTTTTTATTAAAGAGACATTGTTAGCCCTGCTACCCTTGATCCGACCCCCAAATGACGAATACAATTCTAACATTAGACGGAGTAAAGTCTGAAGGTGTCACTCTTAGGGAAAGGGTTAACTTCCAACAACTTGTGGATATGAATTGTTCCGATGCCCAGTGTCTGTCAGCAGCTTGACTTTTTTCAATGTTTTGTGTTGCAGCAAAGTGCGCAGAGCACTCTAAATGATCTACTGGCGTGGCTGAAACGGGCAGAAGATTTATTACAAACCAAGTCACAAGGGACTCTAAACCAAGGAAACCTGTCCAGTACACTGCAAGAGGTCCAGGTAAATAAATGGCAATGTCATGTTGCATTTCACACCGGCTTTTTGAATCCCCTGCCGCCCCTGTGAATGGCATCAATTTACACTTCTCGTTCAATTGATTTCTTTTTTATATTGCTTTGTAGCCATCGATCTATTATTGATATGCAAAGGTACTGAAATTTCTCGATTCACTCATATGGATGACTCGCGTTCGAAACGGACTCTTAATAGAAATCGTTTGTTAACTTAAAACCAAATGTGAACACTGATCTTCCGACGCAACGCTGTTAATTTGCATTGCCACTCCCTTTAATTGGGTTACGAATATTGCACCTTATTTTCAGCCAGTCGAAGGGAAGACAAAATCGATTGTGACTTGATCTCTGTAGTTTCCCGCGCTGGGCTCTGGCTGCACATATTTGCTCCCGTTATTGTCCACTTGTTTAAATGTCCCTTATTCCACGTGATTGGCCAAGGAAATAATTTGACTTTGACTTAAATAATCAGTGAGGCAAGAAGCGTTTTCCGAAGTTGTGTTTTTTTGCTTAACACAGAATTTACAAGAGCAGCAAACGCAACGAACCCCACAGTTTGATTCTCTGATGACAGCCATGGTCACTAAAATGGATCCGCAGCTCCAACCCAAGTTAGATTTACTGTCTGAAAAGTGGAAGAACATGAAACAGGAATCCATCAGTTGGCAAAGACTGTGAGTTGACATAATAGATACGAGAAACAGAATCTTATCCTGCCTCTCAAAGGTCTGGATGTTTGTGCTAGTAGACGATATGGACGATACTATTATGGGAACATCAAAACGCGCGGAGCACTTATGGCCATAGTTTGAGGCTTCTGTGGTTAAGATAAATTTGAACTTGGCAATAGCCCACTTTTGGTATATTAAAATTCAGTCCTAAACAAAAGGCATCATCTCGAGGTCCTGGGGAATAAATATAAGGATTTGTATGAGTTTATTCCCCACAGCCTCGAGATGATGCCTTTTGTTTCGGACTGAATGTTAATATATCGAAAGTGGGCTATTCATGGACCCTTTGAATTCAATGCGATTCCTTTTGAATTGACACTTGTTTTGGGTCTTTGAGTCGTAGCTTTTTTTAAGGAACAGTCAAATTTCTCCAAACTAGAATAGCATCAAACTTTGTCAGATTGTCATCGGCATCTATTTTTTTTCCCACCGTTCAAGATTGGAATCATTAATCTCCTCCCCCTCCCCTCAATATCCAGATTGAAATACTCCAAGTCGCTTCATGCTACAGTAACCGGAGATAAGCGCCGGCCTGATGGGCCACTAGGCTCGTAGCAGACTTTTATCCTCTTATTATTCACATATATCTAGTGTAGGAGCCTT
>NC_090879.1:43173464-43210964 GCF_036669935.1 Montipora foliosa
CTAATCGATAGTGACTCGGAAAAAGCCGAGTGCTCCTTACAGGTGTTGAACCGGTGATCTTCCGATCACAAGTTCGGATGCGGCGGTAATAGAAATGCGACACGTGGGCGCTACGCCATTAAAGTAGGGTCAGTAAGGTTGGGCCTCCTTCTTTCTGCTAGGAAAATGTGGAAAGGTGTCGTTCTGGGCCTGATTGTTCAAAAGCCGATTAACGCTAATCCCAGATTAAAAATTAACCAAGAGGTTTATTTCTGTACTCCCGAATGCTTTTCAACGCTGATATTCGGCAAAACTTTACTTTAGAGGAAGTCAATCTTGAAAAACGAAAATAAGCGAAAGAAAGTTTCACCAAAAAGTTGAAAACATGAAACGAAAGTTTACGCTAATCCTGGATTAAGTTAATCAGCTTTCGAACAACCTGGCCCTGAAAATATAATAAAGGAGGTTTTTTTTTTCATTTTGCTTTTGTGTTTGTTACTGCGATTTTCATAATTTTGCGGTATCTCATCTTCAAGCGCCAACGGCCAAACTGTGTTTTAGCTTTCATCAATCAAGCTTCCGACGCCAAGCCGAGAGTTCAGCCGAAACCACGGATGCCAAAATTAATTTATGGATGACACAACCTTCCAATCAGCATCTTTGGTTCCCACGCCACTTTCGAACTCCTCGTCGATGGAAAGCGATGGAATCTGAACGAATCTTTTTAATGAAGAACCTCTAAAAAGATACTATAATGGTATTCAAGCTGTGAACTAAAAAAAAACTCCAATTCACTTTCCGGAGGCGTAGCCGATCTTCCCGGCTGTGTTCGGAAATTTGATTGATGGAAGCCAAAACGAAGGCGAGATTCTGCAGAATTATGAAAATCATAGCAATGGTCTTTTATTAATGTTTAAGTCCACTGTCCAATATATACGGAGAAATCCACATGGATTTTTCGATCCTGTACAGTAAAAATTAACTGAACTTATTTGTACTCGATTAAGATTAATTATCGGGATTTGCTATCCATGCTATGGTTGGTTTATTTTCCTGTTTCTCCATGAGCCAACATAATGTTTTGTTTTGGACAGCGGTTCACCAAAGCAGTATATGAACGAAAGAAACCAGTCGAGGTTATGCTCCTCGAAAGCAAGCAGTTTTTGAAGGGCAGCGGCCAGCTTCTATCGCCGACGAAAAAGGCCGAACTGGACACGAAAATGAGCATTTTGGAAGAGAGATGGGGACGACTGCAAGCCGAGCTTGACAATCGTTACATGAGACTTGTTCGGATCCACGAGAAGCTCACGAAGTTTGAGGAGTTGCTACATCCCTTCTTGGTATGCCTTGAGTTTTAGGTTTTGAATATCGTAAGTTCAAATAATACAACTGCAAAACCACCCTGGGGGAAGGGAAAAGAAAAGTAATTGCAACTAACCTTTTGTGGCCTATACCCTTTGAAAGACTATAGTTTCTGAAAGTGGGCAGCCGGTTTATTTGTTTGTTAAGGACGGTGCCTACTAATTAAAGATATTTTTGCCCCGGTGTGTGATTTCTTCTTTATTAGGCTTTCGTAATTCATTTCAGAGCATCATATAGAGAGATTTGTAAATTGCTAAAGTTGCAATTAAATAAAAATAGTCTTATTTGCAAACCAGTGTGACTTCAGCGTGTTTTTGCTATGATTTGTCACCGCGATGTAGTAAGATTTTCGAGTTTTCGAGGAGGCAGTGTGGCCCAGTGGTTTGGGCGCTTGCCATGAGATCTGGGGATTCCGGGTTCAAGACACGTTTTGACCATTCGATGAATTTGTTCCTGGTAGTCCCTAGTTCAACTTCTCAGCTGCACTTGGAAATAGCCAACTGGGTTGCCCTAAGCTAGTTGGGATTCTTAACAGCTGTTGTTGAATGTTCTGTCCTGTCGTAATTGTGTTTCATTGGCCCTTTAAAGTCCCTATGGGAAGTGGTCAATTACGTTTGCACGTATGCACATAACTTGCTCGCAACTTGATGCAATTTTGATGCGGCAAAATATTGAATCGAGTTGCTGCGACAGAAATAGCATTACAAAATGCGGTCAAATTTTCCAAAGAGCAATTACAAAAGATGATACACCTTGGTTGCCATTTTCAGGATCAGAATGTTTTCTCGGCGTTAATGTCAAGTCGTGTTGTTTTTCAGGCGTGGCTTAAGCGAGCTGAAGATCAAAGAAATGCCGTTCTGCACAATACCAAGGATTCTCAAAAAGCCCAGGATAAACTAATAATTCACCAGGTAAGAAACTGGACCATCCCATGAGACCCAGGTGCAATCAGTCGGGACGAGCGGGGACGAAGATTTTAGGGACAACATCGCAACTGTCGAAAGTATAGGTTAAACTTTCGCCAGTCCCTATTTTAGCCATGGTTTCTTCGTTCCATCAAAGATGGTCCCTGGCTGTCAAAGGAAGAGTCCATCGTGCAAATAATTTAGGGAGCTTCTTTGTTGGCAATTTTTTTCTTGTTAGCATTGATCATCTTATTTTTATCAATTCAGTACTGAATTAAAAAAAAAAAGCTCTGTGTATATAGTTTTATGAAAATTTAAGCCCGGCAAAACAAGGTTATCTTCAACATTTAATGTACAGGCTCATTAGCGTCACACAATAAATTGTTCATTTTGTTATGGCTAATAGTTTCTCTGATTAGCGAAAACAAACTTTCACAAATCGACAAATCAATTGCAAAATTCGATTTTTTATTGCATGACGCCTTGTTGCAACAAGTTATGTAAATGAGAAAAAAAAGGTCTCAGTGGTCATCGCAGTTATGAAGAAACTTAAGTAGTTGCGAAAGAAAACTGAAAATTCCAGGATTGGAACTGGACTGGAACCCGTGGCCGTGCGATTGCGTTACACTCCCCTACCATCTGCACTATCAGGACATTTGTGAGCTGGTCACTTCTAAGTGCGTGTTGCATCCCGCAATAGGTGTAGAAGTCAATGAACTCAGCAGGACATTTCGTTATCTCTCACTTCCGAGAAAAATCTATCTCAGTTTTATTCGATGGTCCTTTATTTGGTGGAGCTTACATGTTTTTGCTGTGTACGGCAAGTTTAACGGGGAAAGAAGACGCTGGTCAAATGGAGATCCATGAACAACTATAACGCTATGAAATGTTCTGGGCTTTCCCTTTCGGTCTTTGCTTTCTCTTTTCTGTGTCACCTTTTGGGGTAATTAGTTATGACATTTACATTGTGTAGGTGTAAATATTTGGCAAAATCACCGCTCTTAATGTGAAAGTATGCATAGGTAACTGTCGGCCTTAAACCACTTTGATCCTTTATTCTGTCATCTTTGTAACGTTGCGTCTTTTGGATTTCTTCGGTTGACTTCCAATTTCCTTCCTATTTGTTGCGCTTGGCTTGTCAATGAGTTTGGATTTTTAAATTTTATTTTGTGATTTTTTTGTAGCATTTTATTGACGATGTCAAACAACACGAGAAAGACTTAAAAGAGGTGAACCAGAGCGGAGAAGATTTCCTGCATGAGGCGAAGGTGCTTAAATAACATCATTATTATCATTTGAACATTGCAGCTTTCAGAAGCAAGAGCTATTTGTTGAATATGTCTGCACACTTTTCAGCAGATTCACTTGGAGATCCAACTATTTAAATTTATGCGTTTTTGAGCTGTTCAAAGATATGCTGCCATAACCGACTGTTTCCGTAACCAATTTCGCTTGAAACATTTGACATATGGCTTTGCAATCTCGTCTTGTTTGTGCGAAGCATCTCACTCGATAACAAGGCGAAAAAACTGACGGTCTTTGGTCCGCCTCTTGCACGGTCGTACCATTTTCCATTGCTTTGCGTGCCATGAACTTTTAACAAACGTTTGGCTTAGTGTTTAACATGTGGAAGCGCCAGTCAACTTGAAAAAGCGAAGTTTGATATTCCTTTTATCAAAGCGGTGTATAAGCTCAAGGTTAGCCTTTACTGATAAAATACTCCATTTTAAACGATTGCTTTAATCTTATCACAATCTTTGAGTAGTGAAGAAAATACAGAGAGCGAAACGTTAAACCGTTGTTATGAGTGAAATTGAGTATTATATTTGGGCTAAAAGTCCTGGTACATGTACTTCCTTTTTTAAATTTTACTTAGACACTCCCTTTATAATAATATTTAAAAATTAAAGTATCCTGAAAGCTCGGACTAACAAAAAAAGTGCTAGTTCAAAGCTCGATTACCGTTTAAGTCTTTGTAACGCCGATATATTTCCCAACTTTCAAGGGTGCTGACATCGAAGAGTAAAACAGCGAAATGGTTACCTAATCAAAGTAAAACGCTTTCGTTCGCAGGTTTTCCATGCAGAACTGGAGAGATCTGTAGCAACGTTAGAAAGCGCAGATGTCACGTCGCCGTCTGAAGTCATCTCAGACCCTAATGAGAAGTCCTGGGTACTAGAAAATAAGCTAGCAGATATCAACGAACGTTACAACAGGTAAATACAACACCGTTTAGCCGTTCTGGGTGTTTTTTCAGGCGATGAAGCCGCCATGTTTTTAACCAAAACAAAGAGAAGGATTGTTCAAGTGAAAACGAAGACTAGAACTTGAAATAAGCCTCCACTCCATTAAGTTTACGGTCAAACTTCTTCGAACTTTTTCCAATGAAAGCGTTTGTACCCAAAAAAAAAAAAACAAAAAAACAAATGAACGTCAAAAACATTTGTTTTGGTTTTGAAATTCCTGGAAGCCGCCATCTTGAATAATTATTGTGACTTGTCGTGATTGTCCTATTGTTTCAAAACAAAAGCTCTTTGTGTGAAAACAATAAGGGCAACCGGTGCACGTCACAATTAGCCAAGATGGTGGCGCACGGGAAATCTGAATGTGAAAAAAAATGATTCTAAAACTCAATAATTGGGTATTCTCCGTTCTATCACGAAAATGCATTGCATGTTTTTTCATCCCGGTAACCGCCCTGAAGTATTCTTTTGGAAAATTTTCCATCCCGGCAACGGAGATCTCAGCCTCGGAAACCAAGACCACTGCTGCCGATTTATATGAATACGTCAAAGTTTTTACAAAGGTTTAAGTGCTAAGACCAGATCTGAGAAAGCGAGCGAGCTCGGTCAACCAGGCTTATATGAAGAGTCCCTCAAAAATTTCTTTTTTTTTTTCTGTGTATTCAGTTTAGCGTCCTCCCTACCAACCCAGTTTTAGTTTGCCCACACTATACAACGCGAACAAGATGGAATAGTCGCTAAATGGTTACAATTTCTCTCATATTTGCGACATTTTCGTTTGCGGTGCTACCCCGCTAACTGTATTTTGTAGTGATATAAGGAAGTAACAGATGATCTTTCTTTCGATCAAGACAACAATCCTGGCGTTGAATCGTTACTTTTATGCCTTTTTTTTTAGACTTTTGCTACTGCTGAGTGAGCAAGGAACCATCTTGGACCGCTCTTGGCGCCAGTTACGCGAGTACGATAATCAAGCATCTCAAGTGTTACCCTGGCTGAACAGTGCAGAGGATAGACTGGGACGGGCCATGGCGCGGCCGTTGAAATCAGATCCAGCCATTATCAAACAAGAAATCAATGAACTGAAGGTACGTCACGTTTCTGCCTTGAATGTCGTCGGACCACTTAAGAGTCGTGTTCATTGGATTGTGGGTCGCTATGGTTTTGCACAGCTTGTCTTTGTAGTTGTCTTAAAATTCGCGCGTTGCATTATTTTGTAGACGCAGAGTACACGTACTGTCCCAAAGAACTCGTAGATTAAAGTTTGATTGGATTTGTTTCTTGTTGCAGGAGCTACAAACGGAGGTCAATTCCCATCAAGCGGAGATTGTAGCCGTCGGGGTACTGGGTCACAGCATTGAAGGCTTAATTCGAAGCCCGGAGTTTGAGCGCGCAAAGACTATCAGCCAGCGGTATGATGAGCTGTGTGCGAACATCTCTGTGTACCAGGCTAAGCTCCAGTCCGCCCTTACCACCTCGCAGAATTTCAAAGATGGACTGGACACTGCCATCAAGGCATTGACTGAGCAAAAGAAACAGCTAGACAAGTTACCACCAGTGTCACGCAATCTCGTTGAACTCAGGAATCAGGCGCAACAGTTTAAGGTATTTATGAGTAACTCTGAGCTTTCCGTCACGTCTTGTCGAGAAGGGTTCGAAATAGCAAGTGGCTTAAACAGACGCCAAAAGGTTGGTCGCAGTTAACAGTGGGTTTCCACCTGAAAAGAATTATAACGCTGTCGATTCTTTCAGCGGGCAAACGTTTGATATGTCTAATTCTATCCTCAGGCAATTTTTAAGGGAGTCCTTAGTTACAGCACTGGTTAAAATTCAGTTCTGTTGAAATATTTGTTTATTAGCTATTTCGGTAACCTTCTTCTTTTTTTTTTTTCAAATTCAAAACCCCATTAAAGTCCCACCTTCAATCGACAGGCTTTTCGACCGTTTGTTTTTGGTATTGAAATTCGCATTGCTTATCGTAGCGATCTGATTGGATAAATGTCAGCTTTGGAGGGATTTTCATTTATGAAAATTGTTCCATGGCACGCTATGCCTGTCGATTGAAGATGTGCCTTTAAATTCGCTAACTGGATACGTAAGATGAGAGAAATTTATCCATAGTGGAAGCTGAGCTATTTGTCGAAACGCTGTTGGAAGATGGGAAAAAAATCTCTTAACTTATTTCCTTTCAGACTGCGAAAAAATTGGCAGGCTCGCGCTATTTTATCTCAGTTAAGGACGTGCCAAACGTCTTTTTGTTTTGATGTTATTTAATGGGAGAGCATTTCGGATGCACTACATGTACACGAGTAGTAGCTCGCTGAATGTAATTGGGAGGGATGTTCTGCTGCAGTAGTACATTGTGAGTAGCTTTTAATCAATGTTGTCGATGGAAACTACGGGATCCAAAACATCAAGTGCGAAAGTCGAAAATTCGATTTTAGTAAAACGGCACTTGTTTGAACGCGCATTATGTTTAGATCACATTTTTTCCGAGTACATGCCGAAGATTATGTGTATATTCGGGTCAAAAAAGGTAACTCGGTTATGCGCGCTTCTGTGATCCATTTCACAGCATCTTGGTGTTGTCCTTTTTTCAGGTTGTCCAAACTGACGTAAGCCGCAATGGAACTTCAGTGGAAGCACTCAACGACATGTTTCACTTGCAAAAGAAGAAGCAAAAGGAATCTAAACTGAAACAGATGAACAAACTCTGGGCAGAGGTGATGGAGAGATCAGACAAGAGAAAGGAAGAACTCAAAAGCGTGTTTATCATGATTGCGAAAGACTTTGAACGCTGGGAACTGGGAATGATCAAGAGACTCGACTCCGGGGAACTAGTGACTAATGACATTCTCGTGTTTGAAGAGAAGTTGCAGGTGGGTTATATATTATCTTTGTTAGCGATAATCGTATTGCCCTCCTCCCCGAATTTATCTTGTATACACAATTGCTAATTTGCTCAAAATTGTGTATATCAGATAAATTGGGACACTGTGTCCTAGGACTTGCGGTCATCCATCTTATTGGATTGTGATCTTGTTTATTAGAACTTTCAAAATGAAGTGGAGAAGATGCGACCAGCGTTTCAGTCTGTCAACCAGGGAGGCCATGAGCTGATTAACCTGGAGAAAAACAAACAACAATCCGTTATCCTGGAGACGTTAGATCGCGTGAACAAGAACTGGCAAGCGCTGGCCATTAAGCTGCTTAACACTACGGCAAAGTTTGATGAGTTGCAAGAGCAGTCGGAAAAGTTTTATACCGTCTACAAACAAGTGACCTTATGGCTGGACAACATGGAAGTGAGGCTAGTTTCCATGCCTCCCGTGGGTCTCGATCCCGACGTGCTCGGTTCGCAGATGAAGGAACAAAAGGTATGGCGAGTTTCTATGGTTAACGAGGGATTATGTAATGGTATACTTCGGCTCGGCTCGGCTCGTCGAAATATTGAAACAACATTGCTAAAAGTACATTTTAGAATTTAGAATTAAGTACCTTTTATAATAATTTCATATCTTCAGTTCTGATTGCTTCCGACATTTTGACTTTCTACTTCGTTATCTGCTCATTTTTCACTTAAAAAACATCGAAGTAATTTGTGTAATCATTCTACTTTACTACTTAGGTGATAAACATTCAATGAACGTGAAACAAATCATCTGTGTGGCTAAGATGTTCTTCAAAACCTCTCGAACTTGTGTTGTTTGCCCCCTCAGAAGTGTGTAGCTAATTTGCATGATAAAGACAAATCCAACATGGCGGCTATCGTGAATAAGCTCTATTTTTTTCATTTAACGGTCCCCCATTACTTGGTGTGGTTCTGACAGATAAGCCCTCAGAGAGCTGGGGCCCGTTTCTCGAAAGTCCCGAAAACTTTTCGGGCCCGAAAAGCCATCTGTGAAATTGCCAACCGCTTGTTTTGGAAAGCCGATCTTTTAACATGTTTTCAAGGTAACCAAAAGAAAAGTAACTGTGAAGTTTGACGAATTAAATGCTCTCCGTTCTTGAGTTATAAAGGCAATTATGACACCCGAAAATGGATCGAGGAGAAAGTGACGTCATTTACTCACTATCTTTAAAATGCAGTGTGTAATTGCGGTGGTTGTTGGGGAGCTACAGATTTAATTGTGTTACTTGAACATCCTCAGGTCTTGCAAAATGAAGCTGTCCAGTACAAGGCTCAGATCGATATGCTGGTTGGCCTAGGGAAAGTGATTATCAGCATCGCAGCAAAGGAGCCAGGGGACTCCCCTAAGTCTCCTTTGGAAGAAGACCTAAACTCAGTGAGCACGCGTTATGATGAAGTGTGGAAGCGCCTTGAAACGCGCAACGTTACCTTGGAAACAACCGTGCTACAGATGGAGAAGTACAGAAGACTGGCGCGGAATATTTCAATATTTCTCACTCGAACGGAAAAGAGACTGGGTAAACTGGAACCTGTTGGTGGAGACACGGATACAATCAGGCAACAGATCTCTGAGCACAAGGTTAGGGCCATTTTGTACAAATGTTAGCCTTCTGTAGTCCCGTTGCCGATAAATTGAATTTTGCAGTTTCTAATACGCTATTATCGTACAGAAATGCGGCCAATTGGCATCACACTGATCAAGAGTGAATTAGATAAGAGTGTTGATCTATCACTTTGCCGTCTTTGCCCCAGCTCAATCACAAATGGATTTTTCTTTAGATACGCTTTGTGCGCGAAACAAAAGGCCGCCAAATTTAGCCACTCAGAAGAAACCATGTCACGCGTGACTGCTTCTGCCATGTGTTTTCAGGGACATGACAACTGATTTTCGCGGGAACGGGTATTCTAAAAATAGACTCATTTGTGACGTGCTAGGGAGCCCACCCATGCCATAACAGCACTCTTGCACTGATCGAAGTTTTTGCCTTTTCAAAGCAATTCAGTTAGCGTTAGGCTTTAGGTTGTTTTGAGATTTTTGTCATCTTTCAGTTTTGATTGTTTATTTGTTTGTTAATTGATTAATTTTTTTTGAAGAGTAAAAGCAATGTTGAAAACAAGGAAATGAGACTGTTCTGACGCTGATCAAATAAGGGCTGCGTAGAATTAGTTGCATTCAATTTAGTCATCTCGTCATACACTACGCTTAAAGTGCTTCTACGACCAAAAAATAATTCCTCAGTTTCTTTGGATTTCAAAACTATGTTAACTAAACACCAAGTGACCCAAGTCTTAAGTTCTGATTTTAAAAGGACACTTGTTCATTTTAACTGGAATTTTTTTATTAATTGGTCCGCATTACTAACTTTAAAATCTTGAGAGAGCTGGGTCGAGGAGAAAATGACGTCAAAGACTCACTGGTTGCAATGCGTATGTACGCTTCTGAATTAATATGCAGCGCGGGAGTTTCGGGCTTTCAAACTTTTAAACTCTTGTTTTGCGTATATAATAATTTGTGTTTACACGCTGAAATTTTAAGCTTTTGAGTAAATGACGTCACTTTTCCCTAGATCCAACCCTCTGAGGTCTAGTCGGTTAGGTTTGAACGTGAGTAATGGCGGACCGTGAAATCCAAACGTTACACTCAAAATAAACAGCCTTTGGATAAAAATCAAAGCTCAAAATTTTGCCAATCAGGTGTTAAGCGAACATGCTTTCAAAATCTGAAGGGAAAAAAAATGATTTTTTGATCATAGTAGCACTAGTTCATTTGTACAACCTGGCTTGTGTTCGGTTCGGATAGTCTTATAAGCTTCGTGCGTCATGATGCAATTATCAATTTGAGAAGATTACTTTTTATATTATTATTGTTAACGTCCGTCTGCAACCGATTGCGTTTCCTAAGCGACAGACCATGGCTACTTTGCCTTATGATTTTGAATTTATATCTTAGACTCTTCAGAAAGAGATCAAGCAGAACCAAGAAGATGTGGGTCTTCTCTTGAAGGGTGGAAATGAATTGCTGGAAGGCCGAGAAGGGGCTGCAGGAAGCGACGAAATTCAGGTTACTTTATAGCCGCTGCTTTCTCCATTCAGTTCTCCCTAATCTCAAGTTTATATTAGAGGGTAAAGAAGGAGTAATAGTCCGCTAGTTAGCTGAACTCAGCTTATGTTGTTGAGCCCTGAAGTTGCTCTATGGCGAATTAACTCTAAGAGCCGTATTTTCCCCCTTTTTGGATACCTTTGAATTGCTACATTCTAATCTATTAACGACCCCTCAGTTTACTCTCTGTACATACCTGAGAGTCCAACAAAGCTTTTCCCGTTGAATTTCTGATTACGTAGTTTAAACGAGTTCTGCAAAAAAAATACACTTCATTCGTTGTTGGGTACTTGCGTTGGAACTGATGGGTTGATCATGAATTTGTGGAAGAAATTGTACTCGCCTGCGTTATTTACATGATGTCTTGCACGTTTTTTAGGAGGAGATTTCTAGTTTGAGAGGCCGAATGGAGTTTATCGTGGTCGCGTCAAATGAGCGCCAAAAAGAACTGGAGAGTACATTAAGCACGGTCAGTAACCTGGACGAGTCTATCCATTCCCTCACGGTACAGTGTAAGATGCAAGAACAGGAGATTGAGTCATTGTTAAATGAGGAAGATCCCAAGCAATTAGTAAGACGTTTCAAGGTTAGTACACCATTTCTTTAGGTTCAATTTAATCAGCCTTGGTTTTGCTTGTGGAACGTAAGTGTTTTTTAATTGTAACGCAGTAAATTAACCTTCAACAAGAAAGCCGCAAGCCTTGCAACCAGTGTCACCGAATGGCGTGTTGATCTCTTTTGAGACCTGCACTTTCTACTTTTTTCGGTGGCTAATTTGCATGATGACGCCATTTGACTACAAGCACTAGAATCCTTCCGGTCTTGCTTGCCTCATGCTAATTAGAGCTATTGTAATTTTTGCCCAACTTGGAATACAAAATTTAAAAAAGAAAAGAAAAACAAACTAAATTCTGGTAGTTGTAGTGAAATGATGCCATCGTGAAAGTTGCCCATTGATTTCAGAATAGGTCACGTTCAAAATTATTCACTCATGGCTACGAGGCTAATGGTTAAATGTGAAATTTCTTTGTTTAGAAATCTCCCTTGAGACTTTTGGAGAATAAATTGAGTGGAAAGTTTTAGTTGTTGAGGTGATAGGCACTTAACGATGTTGAGGTGATAGGCACTTAAACGATATAATTTCTTTATCCACAGGTTTTACACCAAGAAATAACACGTCTGAATTATCAGCTTGAAAGTGCAAACGAGTCTGGACAGGAAGTGATTGGCCACTTGCAGGACACCGCTCAAGACGCCAGTCACGTGATAAACAAAGTTGAAGGTATCAACAGTCAATGGGATGAGCTTCAAGGGAAACTGCAAAAGCTACAAAAACATTTGAACGATCAGGTGAGCTTAATAGCAAGAGTATTCTCTTTCATCATTTTTCACACATTCTCAACAAGTGTTTCAGGGTCACGCTGTTTGTGTCACGCTGCAGTTTGCGTCACGCGTGGTGTCTCCTTATGGACCCTTTAGCTGCAAACCGTCATTCAGGTGAAGTTAATGTTTTATCATGTTTTTTCCCTATAAAGCTAACTGTTGTCCAGTATCTGCTGATAGCGAAGAACTTCGGACAAGAGGAAACTTGTTGGAGGGACCTTGTTCTTCGTGTTTTCTACTTTTATTTCTTCTTCTTCTTCTTCTTCTTCTTCTTCTTCTTCTTCTTCTTTTTCTTCTTCGTATGCTTCTTCGTATGCTTATCTATATTTTTGATCTTCTGCTTCCTCCTCTTCTCCCTCTCCCAAACTGTCTTTAAACGCCGGTGAACGAAAAAAACCAAAACGAAAAAAACCAAAACAAAAAACGAACAAAAAACTAAAAAACGTTTGATCAATTATTGCACTTGATAGATACATAAAAGGTACTGCCTTGAACTGCTTGTTACCATTTATTGAGTGTAAGTTTGGACATTTTCTCTGAAACCCGTTGCTGTGCAACATATGACATATGAAAACTGGTTGAGATCGTGGAGCTGCGCAAAACTACTGCGCTGTCTGTGCCATGGAAAAACTCGTTCAGTTTCGAAGTTGTGTTTGTGATAAAAAACGAGAAACTCGTTAAGAACTTGAAAGCAGAATTCGCATCGGTATATTATGTTGACTTTGAAGCTCCTTCCGTTTGTTCAATATGTATCAACTCTCCAATAAGTAGGAACGGGGGCAATATTAAGGGAAAAAGCTACAGAAATATCATCTCGTGCTCACGTCGTTCAGTGCTGTCTATTGGATCGTGAATCTAAAGAATGCGCCAAAACGTAAATCACTTTATTTTGATTTTTTTAATATTTGCGCACGCGGTGATGTCGCCTTTGCTTGAGGTCCCTTTTTCCTGTAGGAATCTTGACCTCTGAAAATATTATTCAAAGTGGCATTACATGAATATTTATGTGTTGAAGCACTTGCCGCAACTTTCACTTTTGTCTGTGAATGTGATTTACAACTTTAAGAGAGAGCTTAAGGGGATAACATTTCGTGCTTGAATGATATAACAAGAAACTGTCTAATTGTATGCGGCGTAAACGGAACTGATTTCGATCTCGATGATTTTCAGTCTCCAGAGATTTCTTGGTCACTTTAAACAGTCGTTTCCGACAAATCACCAGTCAATATCACGTCCTCACTTTCCCTTGTATGCTAATCATCTGCTGTGGTGTAACGTGTTGTTGTTTGAAAGAATGCCCAACTGAACATGTCTTCCGTCGTTCACCGTGTGTTTGTGTTCTTTGGCTGGCGTGGAAAAACAGTGAGTTAATATTCTGATTTTGCATAGTAATTGTACCTGAGAAAGTGATCGTCGATTGATTATGAGATAAACGGTTTTGCTTGTTTGTAAATTCATGTTCTTTTATTAAATGCGTGGTCTGCAGCATGAACTCTGCTGATCAAATCAAATTGAGGGTTGCGAAGGAAAATCATTGTCATTTCTGTCTTTCAAGAAGTGAATTTTTTTTTTCATCTTCAAATAAGATCTACATTCGCTAGAGCTCTGTATGCAAAAAGTTCTTAGTTTTTATCCATCCTCCCCAGAAACAATACGATTGTCTTTAAATTAGTTTTTGGGATGGCTTTCCATGCGTTTTCTTATTGGTTTATTTTTCAAGACTGCTATTTTTTCAAGCCAAATCTCTCCTCACTTCAATAAATGTTTCGGAAAATATTCACTCTGATTACAACTGTGACAATATTGAGCACAAGAAAGTCTAGAGAGAATGTTGATGTTGTAAATGCCAGGAAATTAAAGCGAACTTTTTTATTTTGGCTGCGATTTCTTTCTTCGCAATGGCGTTAGTCTTGGATTGTGGCTAAATAAATAGATATTCGTTGTATGCTGCAGTGATCTTTTTAAATTCAAAGAAACAAGGTTACTGAGATTAAATTCATTCGCTTCATTGCAGGCAAAAACAATATTCAAATAGCTTTTAGCGCTGTATGTAAAACAGTTATGAAAACCCTCGGGGAATTCTTATTGAAGAATGGCATTCTTCACTACGTGTCATAATTTTGTCCAACGCTGAATAGTACCATTGCAGCCTTTTATTTGTTTGTGTAAATACGATGTGAAGAACAGTTTAAAGAGTAAATGTGCAGTATAGTTTGTTAGATCTACGAACCACGTAAAGGCAAACACGAATGGAAATACAACGCGACAACGATTTTTTCGCAATTGTCTGTTGTCGCCTATCAAGCGAGAAACTTCGCGTTGAGTGGTTGGCGTGATTTTGTGCTTCTAGATCTCTCTCTATGATAAGCCCGATTGCTGCCACGTGGTTACACGGTACTGCTGTGCAATCGTTTTTAAATTCGCGTTGTTATTACGCGGTTTAGGACTCCAAGCTCTTAACAATAGTATTAAACACTTGGAAAAAAGCACGATGAAACGTGTTTACGAGTATCTTCTGCCTAGCCAACAGTTTTGTGACCCTAAAGCTTTTTACTGTTTAGATTTTAACAGGAAACTGCAAACGCCAAACGTGGTTCTAGATCTCTCGATGAAATTAGCCGGATTTCCGTCATTTTATTTTGATTTCAAGATACTGTCCGGAATTATTGATCGTAACGAAAGTTGCGACTGTGCTTCGTTACCATAAAGGAGAAACGTAAATTGTATTTATAGACGAAAAAAAATTAATTTCGAACTTGACGCGTTGTGAATATCGTGCTTCTTATCAACCACGAAAAACAGCGTCTTGGTGTTAATGCAAATGGAGTCGTGTTGTAACGTTGCTATTTTCGGATTGTTTATAATTATTATTGACAATCTTGGTGTTTGGTTGTATCTCTAGGGTGATGAGCCCAGGAAGGACGATTCTGCGGTTCCTTTTAAGGTTACAGCTGTGAAAAAGAGCCGGATTAAGGGATTTGCCCCCGTGTCTGTTAGATTGAAGGAGGGGCCTGTTGAAAGTTCAGGAGAGCCGCATTCGAAGCCTTTAGAATTAAGAAAAACAGTTTTAAGAACTTCAGGCAGTGATGAAAGTTCGCAAGACGATGTGCCTTTAGCTGTTACGAAGATTCAAAAGAGAAATGTGCAAGGACTTAGCTTTACGGGTCCCAAAATACCTGAAACAGCATCCGGGGAAGATGACAGGGAAAGGGACGGGAGAGATTTCGAGTGGGGAAGACCGCTTCTTGGTGGATCATCAGATGAAGAAGATTATGGAGACGAAGATGGAGCTAGGTTTAATAAGGTGAGTATAAATTTGCAAGGTCATAGTTCGGAAAGCAGGATAGCGGAACCAGACCAAGAAGTTATCGAGGCATACATCGATGACAAAGGGCGCCACGTGAAAAGAATTTCAAAGGTAACAACTACCAGGACAATAACAAGAGTCGAGAGGGAAGCATCCGCGGATTTATTGACCATTAGTGTTCCTGTGGAGCCCAGCGAAGATGTGGAGGAATACATTGATGAACATGGTCGCCAAGTGAGAAGAGTAGTACGAACGTCTATTCCTGATAGTACAAAGACAGAACTACGAGATGGGGCAGTGAAGCTTGTACTTATACCTGGTGATTCTGGTGAACAAGATGTCGAAGAACCTCCTGAGGATACAGAACGAATTCAGTTATTAACCACACCACACGGTCGTGTGCAGAAACTTACCAAGACCACTTTCAAAACTCAGCTGAAAGGATCCTCACAGGGTGCGAAGGAAGAAATCATGCCCTTCCAGGTCGGGAAACCTACAGACCACACTTCTGGTGAGTCTATGCTTTCTGAAAACGTCACCAGAGATGTCTCTTACCCGGAATGGCTGGAATCGGTTAGAGATAGCCCACCCACGTCAATAGAATTATCGATGTCTTCAATTCAGATTGAGCCACATCAGTTGCAGTTGCCCACAGAAAAAGCGACTGAGGAGCCACATATCATTGAGGACGTTGTTCTACATATTACAGAAAAGCAGCCACTTGTGATACCCTTAAAGGCTTTTGGCGCTGGTGAAGGTAGTCCATGGTATCGTGAACACAAAAGAGTGGAGCCGTCTGCAGGAGGTTTGCCGGAATCACCAGTAACAGCAGGGAGAAAACTACAGGAGGAGATTCCATTACCTACAGCGAACAAGTCAGGTGTGCCAAGACACGAACCACAAGCAAAGATTTTTGAGTCGGCTGAGCCCGTTCACTTGCAGACAGATCATGACGATAATGTGGCACCTTCAGTGCAAATTCGAAAAGTTATCCTACCTCAATGGATGGTGCAGAGGCAACCAGCGCCAGAAGGCGAGAGGCCTCGTGATGAGGATTCCTGGGTTTTTCTTACGTCTGAGCTAAGAGGACGTGAAAGGAAGAAAGAATTTCAACGGGAGCCTCACGAAGTGACAGACAATGTTGTAGCAACAACTTTGAATCGAGAGGTAGTTATGCCTGAAATTGATGATATGGAAGATTCGGCGGAAGAAATTAAAGGAATTGACGATGAAAGTGGTGTTTTAGTGAGGCAAATTACCAAACGAAACATAACAGCTGAAACCATTAAAAGAGAAGGTAAACAAACCGAGCCCATGGATGTCGAATTCCCTTTAATGCTAACACCAGTATACCCACCAGAGGAGGCTGTAGAATATGTCGATGAGAATGGTGTGCGTGTAAGACGAATTGTAACGCGAACTCTTACAACAAGATCTCCAACTCTTACAACTGCTGACGAACAGCCAGCTGTTCCTGTCTACCAAAAGACGCACTCTGATGTGGTACCTTCAGTTAAAACTCGAACGGTAAATCTTCCTGAATGGATGGTTGAAAGTGTACCTACTACAAAAGAGGTAAAGGCGCCGGCCCCTGGTGAAGTTTCGGGGTTTATCCTGCCGTCTGAGCCAAATCGCCCTCCAACTGTAGAGAAATTCGAGAACCAGGCAAGGACCATCGAGGAAAGTGTTTGTGCAACAACTTTGAATCGGGAAATACGTGTACCTGAAATGGAGGACTCTGACGACAAGTCACCTGTGGAGACCGACGAATATGTTAAACAAAGGGTCGAAACAATTGTGATAAGGAGTGCTCCCTTCGGCCAGAGCAGCGATCCAGAAAGGAAACGTTTTGAGTCAACTGCTCCTGTTTTCCTGGAGACACAACGCGATGATTTTATACCTTCAGTGAAAACTCGAGAAGTTGTTTTTCCTGAGTGGATGGCGGAAAGTGAACCAAAACCAACTGAAGAAGTGAATCCTCGTCATAGTACTTCCATAATCCTTCCATTTGAGCCAAAACGGCCTACACCTCCCACTGACATAGTGAGAGAAAGCGTTACAGCAATAACTGTGAATCGGGAAATAAGTATTCCTGAAATCAGGGCTCCTGGACAGAAGGAGGATTATGTTGATGAGACTGGAGATCCAGCAAGACGAATTGTGAAACGAAACATCCCTATACTTGTTGACGGTGATGAAACGATGGTTTTCCACTCTGAAGATGTGGTACCTTCAGAGAAAACTCGAGATGTAAGCTTACCTGGATGGATGGTTGAAAGCGTGTCCATACCACAAGAAGACAAACCTAAAGATCCCATTTCTTGGTTAGTGTTGTCGTCAGAACCAAACCAACCTGAATATAAAGAACTGGGCAAGGAAGGAGTTGAGGAAAGCGTTCCTGCGACAACTTTGAATAGGGACATTGTCATACCTGAAATTAAGGACACGGAAGATAAGTCAACGGAGGAAGTTGAAGAATGTGTCGACGAAGATGGTGTTACAGTACGGAAAATTGTGAAACGAATGATCATAACAAAAACGAAAATAGTCCCAACGGAAGGGCAGCAATTTGAGCCAAAAGAAGTTTCATTGGCTGCTCCACAAACACTGGTTGGAGAACAAGGGAAAGTTGAAGAATATGTCGATGAAACCGGTGCCCGAGTTAAGAGAATTGTCAAACGAACCATCTCGACAACATCTGTTGTACGCACGCGTGTTGACTACCAGGGCGAACCAGGTGCTAATGTGAGTGAGACTCAGATGGTCTCTGAAAACGTGTTACCCTCAGTGCAAAGTCGAGAAGTTGTGATGCCTGAATGGATGGTTGATAGGGATCCAACACCACCCGAAGAGAAGAGTCGCGATGGTATTTCTTCCTTACTATTAAGATCTGAGCCGAAAGAGCAAGAACATACAGAACTGAGCATGGAAATGGTGAGCGAAAGCGTGGCTTCAACAACTTTGCATCGGGAAATTGATATTCCTGAAATTGAGGACATGGAAGATAAGTCAGCAGAGGGAGACGAGGAATATGCAGATGATAATGGTGAACGGGTCAAGAGAATTGTGAAACGCACCGTGACAACAAGGGTCATAAATGGAGAAAGGAAACAGGTTGAACCAAAAGAACTACAATTACCAATGACACCATCACAAATCGAATCACCTGAAAAGGTTGAGAAATATCTTGATGAAAATGGGGTTCTTGTGAAACGAACTGTAAAGCGAACGATTACAACAAGATCTGTAATTCATGCTTCAGTTGATGAGCCCATAAACGAGTCTCAAATAAAGTTCTTCGAGTCGACTTCCCCCGTTTACATGGAATCAGATTTAGAGAGTGTGGTACCTTCAGTGCAAAATCGAGACGTAAGCTTACCTGAATGGATGGTTGAAAGCATTCCGACACCAAAGGAAGGGAAGGCACATGATCCCACTTCTTGGTTAATTTTGTCGTCGGAATCAAAACAACCTGAATATGAAGAACTGGACAAGGGAAGAGTTGAGGAAAGCGTTTCTGCCACAGCTTTGAAGAAGGAAATTGTGTTTCCTGAAATTCAGGACACGGAAGACAAGTCGACGGAGGACGTTGATGAATATGTTGACGAGCATGGTGAACGAGTTAAGAGAATTGTAAAACGCACCATTACAACAAGGAGCATAAAAGAAGAAGGGAAACAAGTTGAACCAATAGAAGTTAGATTACCAGTGCCACAATCACAAATCGAGCCACCTGAACAGGTTGAGGAATATCTCGATGAAAGTGGGGTTCTGGTGAAACGAACTGTGACGCGAACTATCACAACAAGATCTGTTGTTCATACTTCAGTTGATGAGCCCACAGATGAGTCACCAATAAAAGTCTTCGAGACGACTTCCCCCGTTTACCTGGAATCAGATTTGGAGAGTGTGGTACCTTCAGTGCAAAATCGAGACGTAAGCTTACCTGAATGGATGGTTGAAAACATTCCGACACCAGAGGAAGAGAAGCCACATGATCCCACTTCTTGGTTAATCTTGTCCTCAGAACGAAAACAACCTGGATATGAAGAACTGGACAAGGGAAGAGTCGAGGAAAGTATTGCTGCGACAGCTTTGAAGAAGGAAATTGTGTTTCCTGAAATTAAGGACACGGAAGACAAGTCAACGGAGGAAGTTGAAGAATATGTTGACGAAAATGGTGAAGGAGTTAGGAGAATTGTAAAACGAACCATTACAACAAGGAGCATAAAAGACGCGAAACAAGTTGAACCAGTAGAAGTTAGATTACCAGTGCCACAATCACAAATCGAGCCACCTGAACAGGTTGAGGAATATCTTGATGAAAGTGGGGTTCTGGTGAAACGAACTGTGACGCGAACTATCACAACAAGATCTGTTGTTCATACTTCAGTTGATGAGCCCACAGATGAGTCACCAATAAAAGTCTTCGAGACGACTTCCCCCGTTTACCTGGAATCAGATTTGGAGAGTGTGGTACCTTCAGTGCAAAATCGAGACGCAAGCTTACCTGAATGGATGGTTGAAAACATTCCGACACCAGAGGAAGAGAAGCCACATGATCCCACTTCTTTGTTAATCTTGTCCTCAGAACGAAAACAACCTGGATATGAAGAACTGGACAAGAGAAGAGTCGAAGAAAGTATTGCTGCGACAGCTTTGAAGAAGGAAATTGTGTTTCCTGAAATTAAGGACACGGAAGACAAGTCAACGGAGGAAGTTGAAGAATATGTTGACGAAAATGGTGAAGGAGTTAGGAGAATTGTAAAACGAACCATTACAACAAGGAGCATAAAAGACGCGAAACAAGTTGAACCAGTAGAAGTTAGATTACCAGTGCCACAATCACAAATCGAGCCACCTAAACAGGTTGAGGAATATCTTGATGAAAATGGGGTTCTGGTGAAACGAACTGTGACGCGAACTATCACAACAATATCTGTTATTCATACTCCAGTTGATGAGCCCACAGACGAGTCTCAAATAAAGGTCTTCGAGTCGACTTTCCCCGTTTACGTGGAATCAGATTTGGAGAGTGTGGTACCTTCAGTGCAAAATCGAGACGTAAGCTTACCTGAATGGATGGTTGAAAGCATTCCGATACCAGAGGAAGAGAAGCCACATGATCCCACTTCTTTGTTAATCTTATCTTCAGAACGAAAACAACCTGGATATGAAGAACTGGACAAGGGAAGAGTCGAGGAAAGTATTTCTGCGACAGCTTTGAAGAAGGAAATTGTGTTTCCTGAAATTAAGGACACGGGAGACAAGACAACGGATGAAGTTCAAGGATATGTTGACGAAAATGGTGGTGTTAGGAGAATTGTAAAACGAACCATTACAACAAGGAGCATAAAAGGAGAAGGGAAACAAGTTGAACCAGTAGAAGTAACATTACCAGTGACACAATCACAAATTGAGTCACCTGAGGATGTTGAGGAATATCTTGATGAAAATGGGGTTCTGGTGAAACGAACTGTGAAGCGAACTATCACAACAAGATCTGTTATTCATACTTCAGTTGATGAGCCCATAGACGAGTCTCAAATAAAGGTCTTCGAGACGACTTCCGCCGTTTACCTGGAATCAGATTTGGAGAGTGTGGTACCCTCAGTGCAAAATCGAGACGTAAGCTTACCTGAATGGATGGTTGAAAGCATACCGACACCAGAGGAAGAGAAGCCACATGATCCCACTTCTTGGTTAATCTTATCTTCAGAACGAAAACAACCTGAATATGAAGAACTGGACAAGGGAAGAGTCGAGGAAAGTATTGCTGCGACAGCTTTGAAGAAGGAAATCGTGTTTCCTGAAATTAAGGACACGGAAGACAAGTCAACGGAGGAAGTTGAAGAATATGTTGACGAAAATGGTGAAGGAGTTAGGATAATTGTAAAAAGAACCATTACAACAAGGAGCATAAAAGGGGAAGGGAAACAAGTTGAACCACTTGAAGTACGATTACCAGTGACACAATCACAAATCGAGTCGCCTGAAAAAGTTGAGGAGTATGTTGATGAAAATGGGGTTTTGGTGAAACGAACTGTGACGCGAACAATCACAACAAGATCTGTAGTACATACTTTAGTTGATGAGCCCACAGACGATTCACAAACAAAGGTGTTCGTGTCGACTTCCCCCGTTTACCTGGAAACAAATTTGGATACTGTGGCACCTTCAAAGCAAACTCGAGACGTAAGCTTACCTGAGTGGATGGTTGAAAACATTCCGACACCAGAGGAAGAGAAGCCACATGATCCCACTTCTTGGTTAATCTTGTCCTCAGAACGAAAACAACCTGGATATGAAGAACTGGACAAGGGAAGTGTCGAGGAAAGTATTTCTGCGATAGCTTTGAAGAAGGAAATTGTGTTTCCTGAAATTAAGGACACGGGAGACAAGACAACGGATGAAGTTCAAGGATATGTTGACGAAAATGGTGGTGTTAGGAGAATTGTAAAACGAACCATTACAACAAGGAGCATAAAAGGAGAAGGGAAACAAGTTGAACCAGTAGAAGTAAGATTACCAGTGACACAGTCACAAATTGAGTCACCTGAGGATGTTGAGGAGTATCTTGATGAAAATGGGGTTCTGGTGAAACGAACTGTGAAGCGAACTATCACAACAAGATCTGTTATTCATACTTCAGTTGATGAGCCCATAGACGAGTCTCAAATAAAGGTCTTCGAGTCGACTTCCGCCGTTTACCTGGAATCAGATTTGGAGAATGTGGTACCTTCAGTGCAAAATCGAGACGTAAGCTTACCTGAATGGATGGTTGACAGCATTCCGACACCAGAGGAAGAGAGGCCACATGATCCCACTTTGTTAATCTTGTCTTCAGAACAAAAACAGCCTGAATATGAAGAACTGGACAAGGGAAGAGTTGAGGAAAGCGTCGCTGCGACAGCTTTGAAGAAGGAAATCGTGTTTCCTGAAATTAAGGACACGGGAGACAAGTCAACGGAGGAAGTTGAAGAATGTGTTGGCGAAAATGGTGGAATTAAGAGAATTGTAAAACGAACCATTACAACAAGGAGCATAAAAGGAGAAAGGCAACAAGTTAAACCAGTAAAAGTAAGATTACCTGTGACTCAATCTCAAATCGAGTCACCTGAAAATTTTGAGGAATATCTTGATGAAAATGGGGTTCTGGTAAAACGAACTGTAAAGGGAACTATCACAACAAGATCTGTAATACATACCTGTGTTGAGGAGTCGACAGGTGAGTCAAAGAGAAAGGTTTTCGAGTCGGCTGTCCCTGTTTACCTGGAAGCTGATTTTGAGAATGTGGTACCTTTAGTGCAAAGTAGAGAAGTTGTTCTACCTGAATGGATGGTTGAAAGCGGGTCAACACTTGGAGAACAGGAGAAGCCTCGTGAGAGCATTACGTTGTTAGTTCTGCCGTCGGAAGCGAAGCAATTGGATCCCGGAGAATGTGACGATGGAGTTGTAAGTGAAAGTCTTGTTGCGACTACATTGAGTCGAGAAATAGTAGTACCTGAAATTGATGCCAAAAAGGAAGAGTTATTAGAAGAAGATGAGGTAGCCAAGAGAATCGTACCATTTGGCGCTAAAGCTACTGGACAGCAAGGAAGTGACTCCCAGAATAGCGTTCTTTATTCTGGTGTTCGCGTTGACATGACGACATTGGTAAAAGAAGAGACTCCAAGAGCAGAGATAGCGCGTTTGGAGACTATCGTACCCGAAGCTGTTCTTTCGGAGCCTGTTGCGCAGTTATCTCCTAGGAGATCTTCCGTGCCATTAGGAACATCATCTGTTCATCGCTACCTCGTTATTATTGAAACACTGTATCAGAATGTCTTGGAGCACAAGTCGATGATCTTCACTTACAGCTCACGGCACATGCAGTTCAACTTCGTTTTGGAGAATTTTCTGAATTGGTTGTTGGTTACGCTGAAAACCCTGAGCTGGATGAGTCCATTGTCGTGGTATTTGAGTGAAATCCAGGAGCAACTGCAACAAATAAAGGTATTGATGTCACATGGAACAAGTTAACATGTAAATCTGTCAGCGTTGTTTTGTGCATGAGTGGTGCATGCCTAAAAGACGTTTTCTGCACGTGATTTCGTGTAGGAAACTAAAAGCCTACAATTTTCGGCCTTTTTAAGTCGAGGAAGATTGTCGGATTGTTTCATCGTTCAACATAAACTGCATGTGATAAATTATCAGATGAAATGAGGCTCACTGTACTTGACGTCCTTGCGACCAAGGAAACCAGAAACAGAATTTTTTTTTAAAATTTAAATGAAGTGTTAAGCTGTAAAACATTGACTGATTGGTAACTGACCTTCAGTGGATGGCGTGCATATTGCAAAACCATTTGGTAGACTGAACGTTCGCGGCTGATTTAACGTTCCTAACGTTATAACCTTTAATGTTGGTGGCATTGATATAACAAGCCTTAAACGTAGAAATAAAGATGGCCTGATTTCGATGTCCACCCATCGTCTCCATTGTCACCTGTTTGCACTCATGCATTGTTTACTGTTACATGTGTATGGTGCAATTCGATCGTTGTTTCAATAGTAGCACAGAAATTCCATTGCACTTCAGAATCATTTACCATGTTGAATTGTAATTGCATTGCACTTCTAATACTAACAATGTGTTGTATTCTCATTTCATTTTCAGGGGCACGTGTAATCAACTAACTTAGTGTGTGGTTTGATTTCATGTTCATGTCATTTCTTACTGATTTTATTTTTTCTTCTCCTGTTTGATGTGTCAGCTAATTTATTACGCAACCGTCCCATTGACTTTAGTCATGAATTCGTTCTCTTTCTTTTCCCATTCACTTAGCCATAGGCTCGTCTACAGACTCGCCATTCCTGCCTGAACGGTTACTCTCTTACAGTTTCCGTTCTAGAGCTCGAACAATTCCGCTTGCAGACTAGCGTTTGTAGCCGCGTTCCCGTAAGAACGAAGAGGTCTCTGGGGATCTTTTCTCATTCTCGCTTCTTTTCGCTTTAAAACATCTTCAGAGTTTCTCGTTCGAACGGGAACGCGTTCCACACCTGCTAACTACCAATCAGCTTCTTAACCATTCCTGTGCTGGTGTCTTCGTTCCTCCACAATTCGTCGGCACGTCGTTTTGTTGACGATGCATCTCATGGACTCGCGCACTTAATCGCACGTCATTTTATCTATTCGGTCATTGATACCTTAGATTCAAACTCATTGTTTATCACTTATCATGTAAAATTGCATAAGCACCATATTAAGCACTCCGTTATTGTAAGTCATCCATCTCCAGCAAATGCGACGTAAAGTAATTGAGTTAAATAACTAAGCTATTATAAATCGACGGACATCATTTTTTGATGAAAATATATTAAAACAGCTAAAATCGCCTCTGCCCTCAGTAATACCCTTTTACTTGCAAAGTCCATAAGAGAAAATGTATTTGATTTAACCTTGGCTTTTAATTACCTCGTTGGTGAGGTTGATGCAATGTTAAAAATAAGCTATTTGCGAAGTTAAAATAAGTTAAAACCGTTATGTAAAATTGCTACAGCTTTCGTCTAAATAGAAGTGAATAGCAAGCGCAAGCGTTAATGAGGCACATTTAAATGTATGAGATGCCAGTGGTGTGAACCATTCCTTTCTTTGTTGAGGGAATCTTGGACCCAAAGTAAACGTGGATTCAAAAATATTTCAAGCGTAGTTTCATTGAACATTCTGCAAAAAACACAATGTTTTGATACAATTTTGCGTGTTCTGCGTTTTAAAAGAAAAATATTTGTACTCTCCCGTTCATTTTAGTTCTTTGCTTTCTTTAGTTCATAGCTTTTCCACTTTCGAGACTTACTTTGATGTCCAAGACACTCTTACAACTTTAAATTGAAAAGAATCGAGGGATCGTTAATTTACTTGAAAAGCATTTTGCTTTTTCAGGGAATAGAGGAAGAAATCGATGACAGAGCCCCGGTTATTGAGAACTTCCTGAAGGTCAGCCAGGCTCTGGTACAAAACGCACAGCCAGACGACAGAGAAGACTTGTCTACTGAGATAGAGCACGTGAACGAAGCCTTGAACAGCATAGTCATTAGAACCGCTGACCGACGGAGAATTTTGGAAACTGCCGAGCCACTTGCTAAGGATTACCACGACAACTTGTTAATGCTTGCTGAAGTGATTGATGAGGTAGAAAACAAATTAAAGTCCCAGCGTGCCTTTGGAGCAGAGCCTCAGAAAGTCATTGAAGAAATAGAGGATATAAAGGTGAGAATAGTTCGGTTTTTCCTCCGGGTTCTTTGTAGGTACCGCAGTAAGGGAACATTCTTGCGTTTCTTTTTGCACTATGAACAAAGCCTGCTTGCTTTTCCGAAGTAATAATCCTTCGTGTCGTGGACTTCCTTCTCTTCTGTGCAGTCTCAGAAAATTGTATCAATAGTGGTTGCTACGGGTTACAAAGCTGTCGCGTACGACGGCTGCTAGTATTTCAGAACTGGCCGGAGTTCTTCTTGGAGCTGTTCTCGAATTACGGCAATTGGAACGTGAGTGGCGCATAAAAATCACGTATTCTTCGTCACTGACATGTGGTTTTACTTTCGCACTTTAATAAAATATTTAAAAACTCCAACCTCAAAAAAACCATTCAAAGTAATTTTGGTAATTTTGGAGGCGTAAACTGAAAGAGTCGACTACCAATTGACTCTTTAAACCGTAATTCCATTCGAATTGACGTACAAATGAAAGAAATGTATATAGCCGAGGTGCGGAGTATCGACGAAATAGAGAAGTGATCCTCGCATTTAACTGGACAAGTTAACCGATTATTATGGAGTGTTTTCACGTGACGTCACGACGGCCATGTTGATGTTCAGAAACAATGGAACGGCGGCCATTTTGGTGTACCCCACTAATGATGTAATCCTCCGGGAATTGAGCTAAATTATCATGCAAACGTTTTCTTGTGTTTCGGTGGAAAAACAAGGTCACTGATCACGTGAGTGAAAGCACTCTAAAGACACCTGAAAAATTCAGGCGGCTTTAGCGGGATTCGAACCCATGACCTGAATTGTCCAGTAAAGTGCCAGGATGACGTGTACATAGTGACGCACCGTATATTTGCAAGATTTATACGACAGTGAAAATCCACCATTATCAGAAAAAAAGTTATAAGAAGAAACCATTTTTTTACAATGCGCTTGACTCGTACTTATTTAACTTTTCTGCAAAGGTTCCTGGCGAAACTCTGAGCATTTTATACTCTTCCAAAAGGAAAATGGAAAAAAAAAATGATAAGGAACTTTTAGCGAAACTTTAAATTTAATAAAGACTTTTAGTTATGTTTTTGAATGCAGTAAGTGGTTCAGCCAGTGCTGGCCGTTTTATCAGCTTCAAAGTAAATATTCAAGATAGTGATAAAAAGATAAATTGGAGCCTAGTTTCTGGCAGGTAACTGGCGGTAAGAAAGCCGATCACAGCGCCGGAGCCAAACTGTATCCGAACGATTGATTATCAGAGTTTCCCACCTCACTGCTTATTCAATTTATGCCGATTGTCGAACAGCGTTGCCGAATTGGAAAAGCCCACGTTCGATATAGTAAAATTCAGTCCTAAACGATAGGCATCATCTCTAGGCTCTGGGGAATAAATTCATACAAATCCTTCTATTTATTCCCCATAGCCTCGAGATGATGCCTTTTGTTTAGGACTGAATTTTGCCATTGAGGTCCTCGTTTTGTTGAAGGCGTCTTTTAATGATAGACTTTCCTGTTTCATAATCAGTGCCCTTTTGTGATGCATGAAAGTGTGTATTTTAAAGAGACTTTTGTTTTTGTTTTTCTATTTGAAAGTTGTCTTTACTAATATTTTGAGAGCCGCACTTCTAGGGATTTAATTTTGGTGAACTCGATGTGCCTTATTCTTTAATTGTGTAAGGTTTGTTTTGAACTCTAGAGTTCGGGGTTTTCTTCGTTTTTAACAATTACTTGTAACATCAAATGTATAGGAAACGCACAAAATTACAGTCTAAAGCGAAAGAAAGAAAACGTTGTGTAGTGACTAAAAATATTGTGAAAAGAAAATCGGAATACGAACTTTCCTGATACCGCCGTGAGAGCGGACTTAAGCTGTTGTTTATAGCACCAGGTCACTACTTTGCAAGTTGTGCTGTTAACTTCGTGGTTAATTTTTAATCCATTTCATAGTTTGTTTCGTACTTACTGAATGATTGTGAGCTAAAAACAAAAGCTACTTTTATTCTTTCTTTTTTTTTTAATGCGAAACCCAACTAGTATTATTGTAATCAAAGATGCCACGACTTAAACGTTGCAAACTTGGCAATTTTCAGCATGTTACTTGGCAAAGCTACAATAATTACATTTTTCAGATTATTTAGTAATATGTATTCTTAGTAACACGTCATTTTGTTGTGGCTATGAACTACGCTGTAAACTATTTAGGATCCGAGAATCATATTGGAAAAGAATCTTAATTTTAATTTCTGATTTTTGTGTGCGAAAGCGAAATTTTATATTATGTATTGTCTAATGGAGTTCGCCGTGAGAACTTTTTATGCCTTTGTTTCGCAAATGACGGCTCTTAACAGCGTTGACAACCAGCTCATTTGAATTGTAAATTGATGATTGTGAGTGTATAAGAAAGTCGGGTTTTAACAGGAAATTCAGACACAGCGGCTGGTAACGATTATTTTCCCCTACAGATTCAAGCCCTCAGCGAATTGTTTGTCGACCAGATGAATTGCTTCAACAGGAGTGAATGAAAATGAAGTATTATAATTTCGTATTGTTTAAAAAGGCTCGTGATTATTTCCGTGTACGTACAGGCAACTGAATGGAGAGAACATTGGGTACGATATTCGCAAAGGCCAAGTTTCGGTTAACTCCGCAGACAAATCGTTCTATCTAACTGTTTGCTGAAATGGCCAGCAAAGAGAAACGAGATAATATTCCCAAATGTGCTTGCCGAAGATGTTTACATTTAGGAACAAATCACCTGGAAAAACACAACGATTACAGGGTTGATAAAGCTACAGACATTGACTGTGCTCGGCGACGAAACTATCCAGGACATCGAAGAGCGGCGGTCGAGTGTTGCTTTGGCTGTAATGAGCAAGGTGCATCGTCAATGCAATGCCATAATCGGGGAACGTTTATTAAATTCTCTGGGCCGACAAGTGGAAGAACTGTAGACCCTGCTGAGTCCGTTTTACGGAGTGATTCAAAGATTGGATCATGTAGTGGTTGCTTGTTGGAAAGAAATCACGAAGGGAAATCACGCGCTTTCGATCTTATAAATAAGAGTTCAGTTGAAAAACCACATGACAAATATTTTCGATCTGTGAATGTCTGGCTTGGTGTACTTGTTAAACCTGTGTTTGCGAGAACTAGACGATGTCCATGTTCGACGGTGAAACGAGCTACAAATAGTCCTGACAGTGAATTATTGTCGTCAGGATATAACTGTTGCGATGGAAAACGGCATTCGGTGGAAAGACCATTTAGCTTTGTAAATTCGGCGTTTTTGTCGCCTCAAAAGGTAGGCCAGAAGAAGAATTTTAAACCCTCGATTACGCCTTCTAAAGTTAGCCATAATTTAGTGGCTGTTATTCGTTATTTTGGAAATTAGCGGGGAGTTAGAGAAATTGGCACTGACAAGACATTTGACTTGGAATAAAATTTAAAAACCCGAAATTGGGCTATCGAAAGGCAAGTGTATTCTTTTGTTTTGCAATGAAAAATCAGCGATGCAGAAAAGTACAGTTCATCGTGATTGCGGAACTGCCAAAACCAATAACGGACCTCCAAACAACTGTTCAATTGACGAAGAGCCAAGCTGTTTATGTAAAGATGCGCGGCCAAAGCAAATATTTTGTAATCGCGATATTTTATTAAATCGAAAGCAGATACCGTATAATTTCACCTATACGAAATTTCTTATGTGAGCTTCATGCAGCAGGTACCCGCGATTAGTTAAAAACAATTCTTTCATTTCCTGAAATAAACTTTTTCTGACATGTAATTACAAAACAAAATAACGGTTGTACCGAAATATTTGTATCGCGTCTGTTTTGAAGTTAAAACTGACATTGCTTATCATATGCGCTTTTCGTTTTCTTAATATAAACATTGTTATTTTTGGACCTGAGAGTGGAATTCTAATTAGTGACCACTCGAATTAAAGTTATGCTGTAGAGCTTCGAGATGCTGTACTTCTGACCGTCACAATATAAGAGATTTTCTTTTACTTTAGCCTCTGCTTCAGGGGCTTTGGCTGACATTTCGCGAATTTGATATCTGCTATTGTACTCTCTTTTCAATGTGTTGTTTGGTTATTTTCTCACGTGTAAAACGACTTTGCGGAATAATTCTTAATATTAAATAATGCGGGCCTTTACCGTTGATTAATTTCTTGAGTGTACAAAATAAGCTTTGTTTTTTATATTGCGCTCCTCATTTTTAGGGCTTGAACAAAGCGCTAAGTGATGCTTCCGCGAGGACACGTGACGCTGGCGAAACACTCTTGAGCCTGCAGGATCCTTCCGCAGACTTGGCAGCGGTGCGCACGCAAATGGATGCGCTGTCAAGTAGGGTAGATGCTTTGAAAGGCAAGATGACGCGGTTCGAAGAGCATTACGATGATCACATGCGCAAAGCGTCAGAGTTCCAACTCGCTGTGGAGAGGTTGCTTGCAAAGTTAGCCGGAAGAAGAGAAGAATTGCTATCAGTTGACATTGACACCACTGATAATCATGCGATCAAGAAACGCATCGAAGAACTTGAGGTGAGCGACCCAGCTTCCGCCTTTTTATCAATGTGAATACCGTGCAAACGATATGAGTTTGTAGCAGCTGAGTTGTAATTTTAGATGCTGATGTTATGATGATTTTGATTATTATTATTACTATTATTTTTATCAATGACGTTTCTATTTTTTGTTTTTGTTTTTTTTTGTTTTAGAAGTTTTAAAACAGAGAATTGCTGCTAAATTTATAATTCTTACCTTTGGAGTTATTTCAATTTTTTTGAATATTTTTATCATGGAAATAAAGTGATTGTTGCTATTATTATCATTATTATTATTATTGATGTTAATAATAATAATAATAATAATAATAATAATAATGCGAATAATTGTTTTAGTATAAATACACTGGTGATTATTTGAAAAAAAGAGAAAAAAAAAACATTTCAACGCGAAATCATCTTCACTTACGGTGGCAAAATGACTACTGGCAGCCATTTTGTCCGTCGAGGTGATTATCGGCTGATAATCCGAGATAGCAAGCCAATGAGAGCGCGAGATTTTGTATATTCACCTGTGTATTTATACTAATTATTAGTATTATTATTGTTATTATTATCATCATTATTTCGATGAAAGGTGGGTAAAATCTTTCAAGTAATGATGTTTCCTGAAAAGCGAGTAAAAATACACCAAATGAATGAGCGGCCTACATCTTAATTTTAAGTCGATTTATATTCAACAACTTTGCTCAAAGGTTTTGACAATCTTTTTGAAGTTTAAGCATTTGTGTCATTTATATTCTCAGCTTACGGCGGCAAACACGTCATTGAAGTAGTGTTTCCTGGGCAACAGAACATTGGCATTATTATTCTTTTAGTTCTCATCTGTGCCTTTTTGTGTTACCTGGCTTCAAATCTAACAAAGGTGTTTTCAGCAAACAGTGTTGCAAAAATTTCCCGGAAGTGGAACGGTACCGCGCTTTAGAAACTAACAGCGTTCTCATAGTGAACCAAACTGGATTTTGCTGTGCGTTCCAATTTTATTTCGTAGGCGTTCCGTGAGGAGATCAACGGGCACAAGCCTTTGTTGACAACAGCGACGTTAACTGGGGATTGGCTCATCAAAAATGCACACAAATCCAACGCCACGTAAGTAATACCATCGCAAAAATCTTACAGGGCCATTATTAGCATAACCTGAAAGAAAATCCCGGCGCGTGCAGAAAATTTATTTGTCTCAAGGGCAAGGGGGAGGTGAAAGTGGAAATCAAGACTAGAAGATTCAACAGAGGTGTTTGCCTCAAAGAGTTTCGCTACAAGGAAATCTCGAATTAACGATGTGCCTCGGTCCTGAGATAGATCTTTTCCAAACATTTCACCAAAAGTAGGATCAAGAATACGCTTTCCAGAGTGGAAATTTCTGTATACGCTGTGTATTCGGATACGTGTGGACGCTCGTATCCGTATATTTTTGTATACGCTGACGTCACAGTATCAGAACCAGTCTTTTTCCGCGCGAGATTTCCCTTTCTTATGTGGGTAATCTTTCCCAATTGAAGAAGTATTTTCTTGTGAAGGATATTGGTCATTGAAGAGATCTAAAATGTCAGAATATTTGGTTTGGCACGACTCCCAATCGATATTTTCCATAGTCTTTGCTGTTTTGTAATCCAATGTCACTTTAAGAAGCAGCAATACTTCATCGTCCGTCCAAACAAATGAGTTGTCTTTGTTTTTTTCTGTTTTTCTCTTAATTGAGGCATTTTTTATTGTGTTTTTTAACAGGAATTTTTTTTGCTCTTCAAGCTCACACTTGTTGAAACCTCAAGTAAACAAACAAGAAAGCCGCGAATTTGGCGCCAAAATTATCGCAGGCTCAGCTTTCTTTGTAATGCGCATGCTCTGTTGACTAATCCTTTGAGATGTCCGGATACGAATCGGATACGTGTGGACGGTCGTATACGATTCGTATACGCTACGTGTGGACTCAGATATTTTTGTATCCGCATAAAAAAATTTGCAGATACAAAAATCTCCGGATACGTGTGGACGGGGCCTAAATTTGGACTTTTTATGCAACATCTTCTAGTAGTTTTTTTTATGTTTTTATTTAAAACACAAAGTTATGAAACTGTCCGAATCTTGCAAGCAACTATTCCAAAAAGCCAAGACGATTTACTCGTTTTTCAAATGTTCACGCATGCCAATCATTTGTGGCAGTTGACCGTTCCGCTCTACTTGAACTCGTTTCTTTTCCAGCGCACCGTATTACTCAGAGATGTATTAAATATTTTAACTAACATCGTTTTCTCGGTCCGTACTTTGGTTACGGATCCTCGTTTTTTCCCGTTAATTAAGCGCGGAAAATGATCGGTCCGTAAACCTACAGTACGGACCTTGAAGATATATTAGTTTTTCTTACTAAAGTTTCGAGAAGGTCGGCATAGATTGAGGACCATGTATGTCTTCTCAATAGGTCTTTTAACGGTGAGCCAGAGAAGGAAGTTATCCCTCGCGAAATTCAAGGAACACTGGAGAAACTTCAGGAGGACTTTCACGATTTGGAAACAACGATTCGTGAACAGAAGCTCTACCTGTCTACCCTAACACTACAGCAGGCAAGTGGTTATTTATTGGTCATCTCTGGATCCGTGTCTTTGTAGAGCCTTTTTATGAGTCAAACAAATGCAGCTTTCCGCTAATTATGTCAACTTCAGGCTTTGAATTCCTTGGCAAATAAGAAAGTCCTTAAATAACTAGTTTACCTAAATGATATAGGAATGCTGCCGAGGGGAAGGGAGATGTTCAATTAAGCATGCCGTAATTTAACGACAGTTCGTGCGTGGAACGAACGTTATTTTAATAGGTCTCGAGCAGGGACGGTTCAAAACTTTGAACCCCACGGGACCTCTCGAGAGAAGAAAGAAAACAATGGAATGGTTTTCACATTAACGTCATCCAAGTCTAAAATCAAAATCGCTAGGTCTTTTGAATTTTTATCTAATGGAGGTTGAAGATGAGCGAGAAATAAATCGTTTTGCAAGTTTCCAGTTTAGTGACGTCTTTCTTTCCAAAAATACAGCGTTTGCAGTGCGTGACACCATGAAACAAAGCTATTTGGTTGAAAAAATTTTCTATCCCTATGAATCCCTATGAATGTCGTCTCCGCCGTCTCTACATAGCGGATAAGTGACTTACATGTAACAAAATGGAGCCAGTTGCTCGAAGCCTGGTTATCGCTAACCGTTGGTTAAGAGGTCTAAAAACCTCTAGGTTTCCATGGTATTTAACGCTGGTTAGCGCTAACCATGCTTCGAGCAACCCGCGCAAAAATTGCATTTATGTTTGTTCCTTTCTTTTCTACGCTTATCGAAGCCTGCCCATTGAAGGCTGAGGTGCGACACGACCGACCCTCGTGGTGGGTGGTACCCATGGTTGAACACTTTTTTAAATGGTAGCGAAGGAGATGGTGAATTTCATTTCTAGTAAATGAGTAAGCTAGTGACCGGACGGTCATATATTCGACTCCTGTCTGGACACTCGGTGTTTTTCCGAGGATTTCCGAATATTCCAAAATCACCATCGAAATATAGATTTCTTCAAAATTGCTAACGATAACGACTAACCAAGAGCTGGAAATGCGTTTCCTACAATGAATGTTCATTTTATTGCTGTGGGACACGAGGCGAATGGTATCTTTTACTTCAGTCTCCTTTGAACAGATCGTCTCACGAGTGAAGTCTTTCAAATAAGAATCGGCTTCATCCATATGAAAAGTAAAACTTATTACCATCCCAATTTCACTGTTGAACACGCTTTGAGGAACACTCTGAAGTGTACTTGGTAATGGACTTATTCGATTGGATGCAAACTTCTAGAAGGAGCCTATAACAAGAAATTTTTGATATTCTTTTCCACAGTTACCTATTTTTTTATAAATGGACGGCAACTAAAATGTTCCCTTGTTCAAATGCTAGTATGCCTTTCTGGGTTTGCTGCGATTGGCAAAATTCAAGAGAAGAGCAAAAGAATGTTAAATTGGCCTCCATTCATAAACGTGGTCCACGGGCTTCAGATTACTGTAGTTGCCATCCCTGGAAAGAGTGTCCAGGTGTTGGGAGCATGGCAAAACGTATTGTTAAGAGCGCCTATTGTTTGATCGTCTCAGCTCTAGGTTTTTTTCGCTGGCTCTTGTTTTTAAAGCTGTTCTCAAATCATCTCCTTACCTCTTTTTGCAGGAGAAAGTATACGCTCTTCCAGTTGATCATCGCCCAGTTCAGGATGCTATCACCCATTTTATCACGTGGCTGTCACGTGCTGAGGAGGTTGCCGCTCGCCATCCACCTCTGAAAGCAGAACTTTTGTTTCTGAAGGAAGAGGAAATCGCCCACACGGTATGCTATAGAGAATGCGTTATCTCGATAATCATCGTGGTTGTATGAAAACGACTTTTGAATGAGAGCTGTTCGTGGTTTCGAGTTTGTTTTTGGTGACTGAGATTTGATAACGTCACTTTATGACGTTGTGAGAATCCATTGAACAGGACCCAGTCAAAGACAGCTCTCTGCCATCTAAGATGATTATCTGTAAACGTTATGCAGACGGTGTATTTCTTGTTTTTGGTGGAATAAGTGAATTGCATAAAATTTGGTTTTTGCAGACCTGTTAATCTGTGACTTGAAAATCAAATTAAACTACCTTTCAAATTCAACTGGAAACCGCGTTATCTGGATTTTGGAACTTTCCTGAAGTTAGTTTTATTTTGCATAAGGCTTCTGTTTTTTTAGGGGTTTGGTATATAAAATAGAAAACGAGGACAACAGGCAGTGGTTTTTCAAGTTAGTCAAACAGATTTAAGCTGGCCCCCCTTAACAATAAACGTCTCATATGGAGGTCGGCTAAATTTGCTAAATGCCCCAATTGGATTACCGATTCTCGTACCATGACGTACAAAATACAACAACCATAGAATGCGGCCATACATCCGTTGCTATTTCACCACCCTTCCCATTGTGCACGACTTTAAGAGTGTGAAGTTGCGGAACATTTTGGTTCGTAGTGTCAAACAGTAATACAACCCTTTCCAGTATTTGTCATTTTGTTTCTTTGCATACGCGTTTTCTTAATAGGTCGCTTATACATTCACAGAAAAATGCAAATGATTTTCACAATTCTACGCAGCTGTTTACAACCTCTAACTTTATTGGATCAGTGAAAGTCATGGCTCTGTTGTGTTAGGATTAGGTTTCATTGTTCCCGTTGTGCCAATGTCATGGAGCTGTTTTAGTATCCGCGTCCAAACCCAATCCGTGGTGTACTACTCGTTAGATAACAACTATTCCGACACCGAATTGGAGGTGGCTGGTGGTGGATATTCGCGGCGAGGTAAATATCCACCACTATCCACCGACGTCTGAGGTGAATAGTTGTTTTATTATATACTGAAACAGTGAGATAATAACACAAAAAAGATGATTTTAACTCGTTTATTCCTGCAACGATTACAACTTTTTCGGGCCCAAATCCCGCGTGTGTTGCTCGGAGGTGATGCGGAGTTTGAGTAGCCAATCAAAGCGCGCCTTCAACGCTGTCCACTGTTTTAGTATATTTTGTGTCCAACAAGAGTTCATATTGATGGTTTTCACCTGACGTCACAGCAGCCATGTTGGTACACAGAACAATACAGAAAAAGGTCTTTTGGGAATTTTGAGTCTTGTAATGCAAAACACGAGGCATAATTTGTTATTGTTTTGTGCACCAAAATGGCCGTCTCATCACGTGATTGAAAACCATCTATACAGTGGCTGAATGTCATTCCAGGTCAACTTTATGGTAAACTAATCCGATCTGATAAGACAACACTTGACGTATACTTTTGCAGCGCTTTAAATTTCGTGTGACGTTTACCTTTCCACAGGCGGACAGGAGAGATGTCCTTATGCATGAAGTGAACTACAACCACGTCGTACAGAAAGCCACTGAATACTTGGAGTCATCGGGGCCTGGGCCCGAAAGAGACGAAATTAGCGCTAAATTGGATGATGTCAAGACCAGGTGGGGAGAGCTCAAGACAAAAACTGACGAAAGGCATGCACAGCTCGCCGAGATACTTCCGCTGGCTCAAAAATACCATGACAATTCTCAGAATGTAAAGGATGTGATCAGTTTGGCTGAGACGGAGCTGGGATCCGGTGCCAGCGTGTCACCTGATGTGGACATTGCGAAACAAGAGCTGCATAATATCAAGGTATGTTGCTTTGTTTTATCACTGCAATATCATAGGCGAAAGTTTCCAGCGGTGGTGTGCACTTTGCAACATCACCGTTACAGTACAAACGAAGGTTCTCTCGTTGGCTTCTTTGCTCAGTGTTTAGTGTAGCAGCTCACATAAGCTGGCCTATATTTGCCATTGTGTCTGCGTCTTCTATCTCAAAGTCAAAATAATTGTAATTGTAGTTTAATGTCATGTTTTCGGTTTTGGGCAGCAAACCAATCATTGCCCCTCTTATTTTGCAACTGTCACCTGGCTATAGATACAGCTGTATTGGTTGCAATCAACTCAAAAAGCTAGGCGATGCATTGTTTGAATTATACTACAGCATATCATTACTCCTGCTGGAGTATTTATTAGAAATCGCCATGGTTTCCTTTTTTTGGGTTGCAAAAGGTTTTTTTTTTCAGCGTTACATCAACAGTTGTGGTATTTTTCAAACAGGCAAAAAGGTATTAAATTTAGTTTCGTTGTGGATCTTTCAAGTTCGATTCCTTTACTTCCTTTAAGGTGTTTATCACCTCTACACACTTTTCCACTTTATTTATGCTCTGAAATCGCCCCAAATACGTCGTTGTGTTTTCAGAAACTTATGATTGAAATTTCACTTATTTATTGGCTTTGAAAGACAGGAAAAGTGGTCATACTTTGATCAATAACCGAGCAATGAAGTGGAATGGGCTCGCTACCGGGTAGACGTCACAGACTGCTTTGCATTGAGATGTAGAACTACAACATATCAGAAATCTGTTTTTTATTAGAACAACCAGAATCTGGAACCTACTCACTGGCAGAATGGACTTAGCTAATGCTACTCTTACTAGTTTCAAATCTTTTCTTTATGACTACTACTCTCGTGCTATCAAAAGGAACTACAATCTGGACAATCCTCGAACTTTTAAAACAATCTGCTTCAAATGCAGCTCCACAAGATTTCTAGACGTACCAATAATGTGCTGCATGTAAAGTGTTTATTCTTGCCTTCTTTTACATATATTTTATTCCTGGGCCCGTAGTAATTGGCTACTCAGCTGTTGCGATGTCCCTGCCAAAGTTTATATATTTACTGTTTGTTTTGTTTTTGTTCTTTTGGGGGTTTTTTTTGGGTATCAAAAAAGCAAAACTAATAAAATAAAAGAAAAAATAAACGTTCTTTGAAAACAGCGATGCAAATTAATTTGTGACGGCAACTCGAACCCATTCCCCTTCATTGCTCGGTTATTGATCAAAGTATGACCACTTTTCCCAAGTTGCAAAGCCAATAAAAAGTGAAATTCCCATCAAAAGGTTCTTAAAAC
>NC_090879.1:43215964-43295964 GCF_036669935.1 Montipora foliosa
AATTTCGTTGAAAACAGAAAAGGAGAACTGTTGTTTTGGACATTAAATGGTAACGCTTTTGGGACTCGATCAATCATATTTAAAGATACCTTCCTTACAGGTAAATGAAATAATATAATTTTGCTTTTCTCCTTTCAGGCCTTAAGCGAGTCTCTGGAAAATCACAAACCTGTGTATCAGAATCTCCTTGCTTCATCAGAGTCCCTGATTGGCTTGTGTCACGAGCTGTCGATCAGTCATGATATCGTCATGGTAAGCAGTGGAACTGAGGAAATTAAGAGACGTTGGGAAGCCTTCACTGCGAAAGTTCTCAGCCAAGAAAAAGAACTGAAAAATTCCAACAAGACGTTAGCCCTGGTAAGTAGTAGTATCAGGTACTTGTATAAGCCACATGGTGCAGCAAAGTTGTTTTAACACACTATGGTTGTATCTTTTATGTAGGTACGTGCTCCGTAGGCAATTTCAAGTTATCATGCTATTCCGTTAACTTTTGCCAAGAGGAATACACCACCTCTGTAGCGTCATTTGCACATTGTCAATTTCAGATCATGTGACGGCCCTTGATAGTTCTAAATGTTAATTACACGATGAAACCATATCCAAGTGCATGATTATTTGTGGTTTATTTTGGGAAAACAAAATCAAACATCAACACTTGGGATTGATTCTGTACACTGTCACATACACAGTGACGCTGTAAATTACACGATGAAACCATATCCAAGTGCATGATTATTTGTGGTTTATTTGTGGTTTATTTTGGGAAAACAAAATCAAACATCAACACTTGGGATTGATTCTGTACACTGTCACATACACAGTGACGCTGTAAACTTTAAACGATCTCCCCTTCATGATTGACTCGGGTACAAGCCATCACGATAGCTTCCAAATAACTCCAATCGATTTTGCTCTTCTAAAGTTTGTTTTGCTCGCTTCATGTAGGTACAAGAAGCAATGCAGCCGATGCAACAGGTCATGTCTGAAGCAGAAAGCATTCTGGCCACAGAACCCCAAGTTGGGTTCAACATTGGACAAGCTAAGGAGGAGCTCATCAAAGTCAACGTATGTCTACCGACATTGTTCTTTTCTTGTTACATAAAATTTCTGCTCAAAAACTAACCAAGAATCTTGAACCATGTTCGTTTGTTTCTATGCCAACAGAAAATGATTGACGTGTTAGAAAAGACGGAAATCAAATTGTTGAGACTGTCCAAGCAGGTGACGAATAACGAATACATCATAACCATCGTCAAAGACAACCAAGTCATGCAGGTTAGAAGTAAAGAGGTTTTGGGTCTTTTTTTTTTTTTCACGTGACAATGGTCAAAATGTCTTTATATACTATTGTCATGCAAAGAAATCGTATTTTTTATATTTGCTGATATGCTTTATTCCTTGGAAATAGTGACAAAGAACTGATCAGAATATTAACAAAGTGTGTTAAATTAAGTGAATTTTGATTGAAGAATGTGATACTCTTTTTGACATAGATGATCAATATAACTTGAGGCTCAGCTCGAAACTTAAAGCTCATCTCCAAACCTCGGTTTTAAATTTTTAATGACCTTGAAGTTAAGGTGCCCATTGTAACAGCTAGTCGTTCACGTTTTCTAAACACTCAGTTACTGTTTTGGGTAGGTTCGATTGAAAGAGAGAAAGGTCAAACTCGAAAAGTACATACGAACCGTGGAGGTATTCCAGGGAGCCGGAAATGAGATTGAAATGAAAGTCATGGCCATCATGAGCTATGTGTCGGTGGAGATTATTGTTACAGACTTGGAGAACGTCCAGGATCAATTGCAACATGTTCAGGTATGCTGTTCATAGAGGAATTTAGAATCAGCACGTGTCTTGCCTTTTGGCACAGATGTTCAGACAAGTTTCGAGAAAAGCAAAATGGATGGGAGTAATACATACCTCTTACTAATCGAGTTGGAGGTCCGTACTGCAAACGGGAAAAAACGAGGATCCGTAAATTTACAGTACGGGCCGAGATAACGAGATTAGTGAGATGTTTATTATATTTCTGTGGTAATCAGCCGCGCGGGAAAGGAAACTAGTTGAAGTCAAGCGGAAGGTACAACTGCCACAAAGGTTCAATTGCCGTGTCAAAATCAGAAAAATGAAATCTTCTTGGCAGTTTGAAATAGTTGCTCGCAAGATTCAAACATTAGGAGTTTTACAAGTTTATGTAACACAACGACATCAAAAACTTGCTAGAAAATGTTTTATCGAAATTTCAAATTTTCTATCTGAGAGCTGAGAGATATGATTCTTTGTTTCTTTTCCTTTAAGAATCTTGAGGATGAGGTCGTCATTCACAGACGAAAAATCGACACCATGGAAGAAACCGGAGAATGGATCATCAAGGAAAATGGTGGGAATCCCGAGGTCATCCACGAAGTTCACTCGAACATCAAGCGCGCGAAGTCGACTATTAACGAAGTGACAGTCAAGCTTATGGATCGTCGCCGCAGATTAGAAACTGCCCTGACTGAGAAACAGCGTGTGTTTGAAACTTTTGACAATTTCGACAAGAGGGTAGTAAAGCTGGACAAGTCACTTACCCGGGCAAAGCCCGTTTCGGCTGAATTCATCGTCATTAAAGAGCAAAGAACTTCTCATGAGGTAAGACTGCGTCAAAGCGGTGTTTCATGCAGTGCCGAATAAGTTAATATCGCGATAATTTGGTTTTGGTTTTGTATGGTTACAACTTTTGATAAGCATAGAAACCTCGCCAAAATTTCTGAACGAATCGACGGGGCCATCAAAATCTCACCAATCAGGGAAAGAAGAAAGGCAGTTTTGACTTGGTCGCTCACGTTTTCCCGCGTTCAGTGTCATGGTCATTGCTTAATTTGGTTGCCACGCTTTATTTTAAATGCAAATACATGTAGTCTGTTTATAATGGAAAGTGCATTCAAGGAATAATACACTCAACCACTCAATCAAAATGACATTATAAAACCCCAACTGGCCGAAGTTTGCTAGTTACAGAGCATGGCACCGAGTTGAATTTCTGAATTCCTGATTTGAAACCTGCAAGTTCGATGGGCATTCCTTTGAAGCATACAGACTGAAGCAGAATTACCTTTGTAAGTTCCTTTCAGAGGTAAAATCGCCAGACTAATGGTGACTGATTAGGACCCGTTTTCCTTTCCTCAACTCCGGTCGCATATATTTCCGTGCTCTGTGATTGGCTAATTTGATTCTATGTGTCGGCTGTGATCGGCCAAAGAATAACTTGTGTTTCTAATGTTACTGTGATGTTTGCGGTTGCTCTTTTGTTTTGTTTGTTTATTTGTTTTTTGTTGCTTGGTAGTCGATTGTATTTCTCTCGAACATTTCTTATTTGTAATGATTTTTTTGCACAGAACTAACAGTAATTTTTGTTCTTTAAGGTTGTCATTCGCGAGGTTGGTCGTCTTCGTCCTATATCTGACTACCTGTTTCCAGCCGCCGAGAGTCTCCTGTCCCAAAGCGAGGCCGCTCCTGAGAAAGAAGTCTTTGAAAGCCGTGTAGTGGCGACACGCTCACTGTGGGACGGCGTAAGGGTTAGAAGCGACAAGAGACACGTCGTGATTGAGCGTGTGTTTCCCTTAGCGCATAATTATGACGATGCCTTCCGGGTACTCAGTGTGTGGCTAAAAGAAACTGAACAGAAGGTCATCAACCTAGCCCCTGTACCCTGCGACACGACTAGCTTGAGTAATCAACAAAAAGCCCTAACAGTAAGTATTACCATAGATGGTACGGTGGCAAAAATGGAATGTTGATTTTTTTTTTCCCATGCAATGGAAAGAACATATTGGTTCGACTTGCTATTTATTTCTGGTCGCACAACGATTCCGTCTTTGGCTTGTCATTGTAAGTACGCTCTTTGTGCTACTGACAGTTTAATCGACAGTTGTTAATAATTGCGGATTTACGTTTATTTTTTGTCCTTTTAACTATCAGTAAATAAAATTATATTAAACTGCATATTTAAAATGCATAATAAGAAGTATGGCCAAATTGCCCCAAACGGCATTGTAAATTAGTCCTGGAAAGCTAAGCCCCGAGGTGATGGCTTATAAATGTACTTCGCTTCATCTTCACAGGCTCTTCATGAAGACATCACCAACCACAAGCCGGTTTATGAGTTTTTCATGTCGGCGGCAACAGCTCTTAGCAACGCCTGCACTGCCGCAAACATCACTGACGGCTTGGAACCACTCAAAATGCTCAACCAGGAGGTAGCCAATCGGTGGCAAGTTATGACGTCTGTTGTAGACCACAAGAAAGAGGTGATTGACAGCACTCAGAAACAAATGAAGATGTACGAAGATGCTGTCGAAAAACTGAAGGGTTTGCTGGCCCGCGCGGAAGCTGCTTTAGCTGCCCAGGGTGCACCTGGAGTTGACGTGAACAAAGCAAAGACCAATAGGGACACATTGAAGGTTTGTGGTACAAGAAGATATTTGGTTTTGCCTCCCCGTATTTGCGTCACCTAAAAGAAATAAGTATTCATCCAATAGAGAACGCAATTGGTTTTGATAGCGCTGAAACGCTTGACGTTGATTCATCAGGGCCCCGTTGAGCAATGGCCGCTTAACTTTATACGGTGGACAAAACACTATCTCACAGTTTCATTCTCTGCAAAGACTTCCGTATTTGCTCGCATGAACGCAATTACGCAAACTCGAAGCACATCTAAGTAAAGGCGTGTTCCAAAACCTTGGTCAAAGATTAACGTGAAGCATATTTTATACCCTGGAAAATGACTTATCCAATGCATAGACAAAGTTGTACGGCATTTAAAACTCTCAGGCCAGGTAGATAGTATTATGTACCCTTTAGTGAACTTGAGACTGAATTTTAAGGAACGAATGACGGAATCAAACGTGGATACCTTTTGGTCAACTGTCTCTTTGTAGTTGACCTTATGAGGGAATGTCAAGGTGAGCCTTTGATTTCTTGTCGTATGGGGCTGATTTATTGCTGCGTTAATTTTCAGACTCTCCTGTCAGTATTGGAGAATGCCAAAGAAGAGCTGATGTATCTAAATAAGACAGGAGACAATCTGGTGAATGATGTAGATGATCAGCTGGTGAACTCGGCTCCGATACAAGAGCAACTTGCTAAACTAAACGCTACTTATAGGAACATTCTTGATAAACTGGAGCAAGAACAGATCAAACTTGACATGGTGAGTTTATCTTACTCAAACCTATAGATCAGGTTTACATGACGTCACCGCGCCCATATTGGTGATCCAAAACAAAGGCGACCATAATGGCGTACCAAACTAATCAACCGGGAATCGAACTCTTATTTTTATGTGAATACTTTCTTTTGCTTAGTAATCCAATATGGCTGCTGGTGACGCGAGTGCAAAACGCTCCATTAATTAAACACAGGCTATTTCTAATTTAATCGAATGAGCAATTGAGGATGACTCCGAGAAAAAACTATAATCGACCACATCTCATTAATTTTTGTTTTCATCCTCAGTGAAAGAAATTTTAGAAAGTCACGCGGATAGAACAAAACGAAAAAAAATTGTAGCGTTAAAACACCAAAGTGAATCCGGATTTTGGAACTGCTAAGGTCGATTTGAATGTCCCTTCAATTTGTAGATGTATTCAGTATCACCTGTTAAAGGGTAGCGTGCTATAAGCATCGCAGACTTGAAATGTTTAGCATCTAAATGGACAATAAATTAATTAATCAAGACGCAATTGTCATTTTGATCCGAAGGTTATCACCAACGCAGAGGAGTTCCAAGGCGCTGTACTTGAGTTTGAAGCATGGCTGCCATCAGTAGCGAGAGCAGTTGAGAAGTTTGAACCAATCGCATCAGATCCAGTGGAAATCAAGAAACAGCTCATCGAAGCAGAGGCAAGTTGATGTTATTGATTATGACCGGAGACTCGTTCGCCAAAAAACCTTTTGTGAAATTTTGAAACGTGTTTCCCAAAAAGCTGTTCGGTTAAACACATTTCATGAGAAGTAAGAGTAACATAAGTTTTAGGTTTCGTCCCTTAAAACGTCTTCCTTTAGAAATTAAATTAGGAATTACAGAACTTTATGTACGCCCAAAAAGGTTTCGCGGCTTTGTATAAGTGGACACCATGTGGAAAATTTCAGTTACTCTGAAGTGTGCGGGTGTCAGACATTGTTGCATTCTGCGGAACAACTCGATTACAGGATGCTTCAAAGCCCTGAAAGCCTAACATGTTGTAAATTGCATGCTTTCTTACAGTATGTAAACTTTGTATGTTGAATGATAAACGCTTTTGTCTTTTACTTGATGAAAATGATTGGTTTTAACATCAAATTCTGTTTGGTGTGCTTTTCGGACGCTTGCTGTGGGGCGGTGGGGAACTATGTCTTGCTTGATGATATGGAAGAACTTATAAAAACATAACAAATTGCAGGACTTGCATCTGGCACTTGAAGGAAATAAGCCGCTTCTCTTGTCGGCTGAAAACCGTGGTCAACGACTGTTGGAAGTGTGTGAAGAGGAGGTGACCGTCGATTCTGTGGTAGCGACTAAACTAGATCCACTGCAGCAAGCGTTTGAGATCCTGTACGAGGCAGTAGTGGACCGGGAAGGACAGTTACAGATGAAGCTCGTACAAACCCAAGATTTTGACTCCTCCCTCGCTGACATCATACGCTGGGTGGTGGAGACAGAGCGGACTCTTGCCCGACAGGAGCCTATTTCCTTGCAACCTGTCAAAGTTAATAGACAGAAAAATGATCAAGAGGTCAGTTCGGATTGTTTGGTGCGCTCTGTATCCCTGTTTCACTGCATGGTAGCGTAGGTTAGAATGTACTTACAGGAAAAATTGTACAAGCTGATTTTTCACTTTTTTTGTATGGAGGATAAGATTTATTTACAATTTTTACCGTATGAAAAATCGTGTAAAGACTGGAGTGCGAAATGGTTTTCTCTTCTTTTCAAAAAGCGTTTCGTCAAATCATTCCGATCAACCTTTGTATAAACCAAAAAATAATGCGTGGAAAAGGATTGTGTGCGATCTTTACGCATTCACTTGTTCCCTCAATACTCTTCCTTTCACAAAGCCCCTTTAGCTCGTCTTGTGAACGAACAATGATGATTCTGTTCTACTCAGAACGAAGGAAGCTACTTTGATACAGCGAGGAAGATAATAGATTTTAAACAATCTTCTTTCGAAATGGGGCGCTCTAAATATGCATTTGTTATCGTAGGTTTTGTGCAAAGAGATAGCGAACCAACAACCAGTGATTCAACAAGTTGAAAGCCATGCAAACAAAGTCCTAGAATCCATGCCTCTGGGACCCGACCGCGATATCCTGAAATTTAAGTTAGCAGACGTTTCACGACGTGTGGCAGCAGTAACTGAAAAATCAACCGAGCGAAAAGAAACTTTGAACTCCATCCAACCTCTTGCTGAAAAGTACCACGATTCCTTGCACGCTTTTTTGCCTTATTTGGAAGGTGCTGAAGATAAAATGGAGTCGCTGAAAACGGTACCACATGACAAGGAAAGTACTGCGCGCCACAAAACTGATTCCCAGGTAATGAATGGGTGTTATGTTTCTTTTACGCATGTCCCATCACTCGTGTGAAGACGGTTGGAGTATTTACCATCTTGTCACATAATCGACTCTGTCAATGTGGAACTATGTTTACTAATGTTACTTCTCCCCGAATAGAGCTTTTCATCGTAAAATCTCATTTTTGGAAAAACAAAAAATGAAAAATGCGAGATTTATTTATTGCCCAATAATGCACTCTGTCAACCAAACTTAAATAGTGGAGAAACTACCGAGGGCCTGCATGTTATGTGCAAAGTTAAAGGTTGTTCGCAGAGCGAGTTGGTTTGTGAAAACCTTTTTGTTTTTCCATACATTTGTCTGTCACCGCGCACCTTGCAGAGTGTTTCATCCTTGGCAGGAGGTACTTGGGATCTAGATCCAAGATAGTGATAACGTATACCTTTGTTTTCTGTGGATTCTTTTTAGGCCTTCCTAGAAGGAGTTGAAAGCCACAAGGGTATTCATCAATTGGTAAACATGGCTGCAAAAGTCTTACTCGAGTACTGCCAAGACAACGCTTTGAGTGTTGACACCTCACACATCATAGACGAGGTACAAGATGTGAATGTGCGCTTTGATAAGTTATGCAGAGCTAACTTTGATATGGAGAAGCAAAGTCGAATGGCAGATCAGAGCGTGGGGCTATACCAGAAAGCCTTGCAGCCTGCGCTTGAAACGTCTGTTGAAGTGAGTAGTTATTTGGAGTCTGAGCCTGCGATTGGACTGGATGCGGAGAAAGGCCAAGAAGAGCTGAACAGAGTCGAGGTAAATTTACGTATGACTGAAATGAAGCTTCTAAGGCAAGCCACCTAAGAAGTAGTTTCTGAACGGTAGTTTGTTAGCCACTCGATGAAAGTTGATCGTAGTATATTTTAAAATAGCTCTTGTCAATTTTACGTGCGTTTATCTTCTGTCTCCACTTTTTGCCGTTTGATTTGCAGGAGCTCATTAGCACTCTTGAAGAACAAAAAGCTGATCTGGAGGTGGTTGAAATGTCAGGTCCTCCTCGTGTTGAACAAGCTGCAGACTTAGCTGAAGAGCTGACCACTATATCACAGAAACATGACTTCAGTGTCAACAAACTCAAACGACAGAAGGTAGAGGCCTGTTCTTTCAATTTCAACAACGATTAATAGCGTGAATCAATTGAACATTTTCATGGTGTTCTTTTGAGAATCCCCCCTCCCCTCCCCTCCACTCCCCCCCCCCCCCCCACAAAAAAAAAGAAAAAGGAAAAAAACCTCAAGAAAGTTGTAGGAATAGCGAGAAACAACCATGAACGTAACTCTGAAATTTGATAGTCTACCAGAATGCACCTTATCTCTATAGAACTCGCTTCGGATGCGTCTTACCAACAGACAACGGTTGTATGAGTGACGTCATACTGATAGTCAGAAACAGGGTATTAGAAAATATTGTCGTCTAAAAGTCTAACCAGCAAATCGGTTAATTATTCATGTCCGAGACTATATCGGAACTTTTTTGCTTTGGTAGAAGATTTATTTTCTGACAGCTCGTTGAATTTTATGCATAACTCAAAACAATTGTTTTCTTATTCTCTGGCTTATACCTTGGTCTTGATAAATTTTCTCCTTTGGCCTTGACTGCTATGTAACTACACTCTAGCAGACTCTTTGGAGGCTGAACATTTCAGCCGAGATATTTCACGTTTTGATTTGTGAGTTTTTCCTAAATTATGACTCCAATTTGTTTCGAGGTTATGTTGGTTATGGAGAAAGAACAGCCAGATCGTATTGCGTAATTATTATATTTATTGAGGAATTTACCGGAAAATGTTTTTTCCGCAGTCAGTTGAAGCACGTATAGACACCTCGACTGGCCTTGTGCATAATAATACAGTGAACACAAAACAGCGAATTGATGGCGTTTTTGTGGTTACATTAAGAAGCGTTTACGCGTAGATAACTATACGAATTGTTTGACGTTGATGGAAACGCAACCGTTTGTTTTTTTTAAAACAGGTTCGACTAACTAAGCATGTCGAGAAGGTCATGATGTTTATGAAGCTACAACAAGAAATGGAAGTGTGGTTGGAGGGGATGTCTGACAAGGTTGGTCGCCTGTCACCTGTCAGTGAGGACAGCGAGAAGGCAAAAACGCAACTGGTCAACACCAAGGTATGAAAAATGTCAATCATTGGCAGATTGTGCGGGTACCGGAGAAGAGGTGACGTAAAACGAAAGAAATAAAAGCCATGCAGAATGCAAAGAACTCCAAATTAAGGCTTATCCCTTGTGTGAGCAAAATACAAAGTTTTCCCTCACTTGGAGAAAGACCCCAATTATTTTTAAACTTTTGACAACTCGATCAAATCCTAGTTGAGCGAACATTTAGCCTCGGAAGGAAATACCACTTGTATTTTATCTAAATAACTAACATACAGAGCTTACCAAGATTGGAATGTGGTTGAATGATGTTTGCAGTGCATTATTCACTTTTTGTCTTTTAATAAAATGTCTAATCAATCTGTATGTTAAAAGTTTCGGCCGACTTAAAATATCAAGCTTAATATCACCATCCGGTTCTACTGTGCAATTTAGTCTTATAAATTTAGCAAACAACAAGAGATTAATCATTTGGGACAAAATACAAAATGGCCCTTGCTCTTTGTCTTTTAATAACTGCTCTTTGAGCTCCAAAAATAGTTGCTTTGTTGGAATTTGGAGTTCTTCTTAGGACGTTCTGATATAGTTGTAAGATGCGAGCTTGGACTCTTAAATTTGTCTGAAGATTAATACTTCAGTACAGTACTTTCTTATATTTGACTTTGACGTTCTTCATCAGTATATTCTATTGAAAGCTGAATGCAGCTTGTTTTTCGTCGTTCTAACGAGTCCGAAACAATGCGTTGTCTTTCTGTGAGTGTTTTTGAGTGTTGTAAGAGTAACTGTATTTTAAGACACGGGTCCTTCGTGGTAAACCAAGGGTATTTGAAAAGGATTCAAAACTGCCTGAGCATGGTAGATTCTGGTGAAGCAAAATACGGAAAGAAAGCATCCATAAATAACAAATCGCCTTTGTTTTTCTTGCACTTACTAGTAACTGAAAATAATAACTGGCTTTCACTGACTATTATTCTGTTATACTATTTCTATAATTATTGATTGCTGATACTTAAAATAGTCTGTCTGGATAGTTTTGTTTCATTGCAGTATCGTTTGGTTAACCAAGACGTCTTCCAAAAATTTAAGTATAGTATTCTTTTCCTAGGCCCGTTTCTGCAAACTCCGGAAGCTTTATTGCTGTTAGATAGTAATCCTTAATTCAAAGCTGAGGCCCAAGAAATAAGGTTTTCGGTATTGATTTCAAGTTTTTGAGATGCAAACATGGGTTTCATCTAGCAGGAAATGAGGACTCCGCCTTGTATTTGCTAATAAACAAATTTGGCCCAAGAACCATTAGCTGTTGGCTTTTGCTAATTTTATGCGAACGGCTATTTTTGCGCGAAAGGGAATGATTTCGTTTTTGATATTAACTCGATTTTTGTGTGGTTTGCCTCGCCCGCATTGTTTTAATTTAAAAGACACTATCTTGCAAGTTCTTAATAAAGTGACCAGTTTTCCGTTTGCCATAATCTTTTTGCAAAGAAAAAGACAGTGTGACAAAAAGCCAACTGATTATTAAGCCCTGGCTTAGATAAATGACTTCTTCAGTGTTTAGCAGTCTTCTCGATATAGGCTCCTATTTTGTGGCCGAAAAGACATCTTCAACGTGTTACAAAAATCCTCTCTGTTCACTTTTAGTTGCTCAATGAAGAATTCCAAACAAATCGCAGTAAGCTTGAAACACTGGAGGAAATCATGCACTACCTTAGCGAGGTGGCGAAAGATGATCCTACTCTTGTAGCGGAAGTAAGAGACAGTCTTATCACGGTGGAAGAGCCCTTTGAACGGCTTCATTCCAGTGTCCTACAGCGGCAAGCTCGTCTGCAGAACATCGTCATTCAAAGTCAGGATTTCCAACTATCACTGAGAGAAGCGCAGGATCAGTTGAATGAATTCGAAAGAAATATCGCCCAACTACAACCTGTCAGTGCAATGTATGAGGAAGCTGTACAGCAGAAAGAAGATCATGAGGTACCAGTCACGGTTTTTTTCCCTGTATCGATTCTCCGACTCGACTATGGTTGGCCTTTTGTTGCAAAATTCCGCAATGCATATTTGTATGCAACAATCTATATTGATTCAACTTGAACACAGGATATTTTCATTCAATGACTATATTGATTCAACTTGAACACAGGATATTTTCATTCAACGACTATATTGATTCAACTTCAACACAGGATATTTTCATTCAACGACTACATTCATTCAACTTCAACACGGGCTATTTTTGTGCAAGAAGAATATTTATTCAACGTCAACGCCCAAAGTTACGTTTTATGGAGCGAATTTATTTATTCAACTTCAACAAAAAATATTTTCATTCACCAAAACATATTTATTCAACTCTTCGCAAGTTCCCGGACATCGATAAATTCTTGTTCAACAAAACTCCACTTACCTACCCCCACGCTACCACTTCCTAAAAAAGAAGATCGTAACCTTAAAACAGCATTTTGAAAATTAAAACAAGACAGAGCCAGGCCCCAACCGAGAGGCTCTCCAAAAAGACCTCAATGACCTGGAAAGCCGCTGGATAAAAGTGTTTAACACTACAGTTGAAAGACAAGAAAAGCTTTTATGAAGTCATACCACTGGCTCAGAAGTACGCAGAATCAGTCGCACAAAAATAGCACAAAAATAGCCCGTGTTGAAGTTGAACGAATATAGTTGTTGAATAAACGAAGCCCGTGTTGAAGTTGAATGAATGTAGTCGTTGAATGAAAATATCCTGTGTTGAAATCGAATCAATATAGATTGTTGCATACAAATTAACTTTGTTGAATTTTGAAACAAATGTCCGACCATACTCGTCTATTCGATGCCGGTGTTGCTTCTTCACTTCCCTCCTGGCTTTGTTTGGGGGTTTCCCGTCTCGTTAAATGATCCATTTTTAAGCCCGGTTTACACCACAGAAAATTTTCGGCCCCGCTCGTGTGAAATTGGCACGGGTGCCTAAAAAGAGCTCGGCAAACTTTGATTACACTACACCATTTTTACCGTATCAAAAATACCGTGCCAAAGTTTTTGGGCCTGGGTAAGTTCTCTAGTAGACATGCGCAGTTCAATTATAATCAAGAACGTCCGCGTGATTTTGGTGGAGAATGAGCAGCCATCTTGAAATATACGCAAAAAAACCGCTAGCCTATATGAATAAGGCTCAAATTTGGCCCTTTAAAGTGTTTACACTACTTGTTCTATCCGAACCGTGCTTATTTTTTCAGTACCCGTACCATTTCCACCCGTGCTCGGACTACCTCGTCGAAGGTCCCAGCACGGGTAAGAATTTTGGTTCGGCACGGATGAAATTTGGTACTGACGGGTTGTTTAGACTGCAAATTTTATCTGAGCCGAACCTTTTTTTTGGGACCCGTGCCAATTTCACCCGAGCCGTGCCAAAACATTTCTTTAGTGTAATCCGGGCTTTAGTTGACCTGTCTTCCTCTTAAGTTTACAGAGCGCTTTTACTCGGCCATAAAACCTTAATGCCCCTGTGACCAAAAAATCAGTTCATATTTTTCTTTGGATTTCAAAACTTTGTTAACAAAACACTAAGTGACCCGCGTTTTAAGCCTTGATTTCAAAAAGACACCTCTTTATTTTAACTATAATTTTCCTGTTTAATGGTCCGCCATTACTAACATTATGTTCTTGAGAGAGCTGGATCGAAGAGAAAATGACGTCTAAGGCTCACTAGTTTAAGAATGCAATACGTGTGTACGCCGTAGAATTAATATGCAGCACGGGGGTTTTGGGCTTTTAGACTTTAAACTCACGCTTTGCATATATAATAAGCTGTGTTCACACGCTGAAATTTTAAGCTTGTGAGCCTCTGACGTCACTTTTCCCTGGATCCAACCGTCTGAGGTCCAATCGGTCAGTTTTGAACGTGAGTAATGGCGGACCGTGAAATCCAAAACGTACACTCAAAGTAAACGGCCTTTGGATAAAAATCAAAGCTCAAAATTTTGCCAGTCAGGTGTTAAGCAAACTCACTTCTTCAAAACCTGGAGGAAAAAAGGAAGTGGTTTTTTTGATCACAGGGGCACTTTAAGTCTTTCGTAGGTTGATTTGTCTTCTAACCTGCGACCCGACGTTTTAAAGCTTGTACAATATGGGTGAAACTAGAATGGATCTGTCACAATCAGGTGGGACTCTACTGAGATCTTTGTGACAAAGTACATGACTGGCGAGGTGAAGATGCTACATGTAAAATGTCACCCTCCACGGTCATTCATAACTAACCATTATCGAACAACTGCTTGGACTTAAATAGCGCAGACTTAACACAAGAAACGATATACTTTTAGGGCACATGGAACGACCACGTTTCGTTACCTTGTTTGTCCTTAAAGTTGTTTGTAATGTATTTGTCATAAAGTGTCCCGTCTGACTGTGACGGATTTATTTTAGTCACAACCTTTTAAAAGAGACGTATGGTGTGAACTTTGATGTTTGAAATGGTGATCCGCCTTTGGTAGTTACTTGCTTCTGTGCGTTGTCCTGGTGAAAAATGAAAATAGACCGGTATGAACGCGGGACTTGAACATTTTTTAGAGCTCCCCAAAATGTCGGAAAAGGTATCTCGTCTACTGAATACCTTTAAACCTCAAAGGAGTTAGCAGAAACATTTGAAAAACCTTGCTAACTTCTTGTTGACTACTGATGACATGAAGTTGATCTTTGTTTGCGCCACATGGTTGAGGAAGCATCCGTCTTCTTAGACATGAAGTGCTGGTTTTAGCCTCCATTTTAATTCTCTTGTTTCTTTTAATTTCTAGAGTATCTACTTGGACATAACTTTTAGGGAGGTTGTATTTGCCGAGCTTCTCAAACATGGCCTTGAAGTCCTTGACAAGACAGACCCAGGCCCCAACCGAGAGGCTCTTCAAAAAGACCTCAATGATCTGGAAAGCCGCTGGATAAAAGTGTTTAACAGTACAGTTGAAAGACAAGAAAAGCTTGATGAAGTCGTACCACTGGCTCAGAAGTACGCAGAATCAGTGGCCGACCTGCAGCCGTGGTTAGCGGAAACTGAGCAAATGGTTGCAGACTGTCAAGCAACCATTGTCTGTGAAAAGCACGCACTGACAAGGGAACAGACGTTTGTCAAGGTTGGTCTCCATTTGGACATCTGGTGACGCAAACAGAAATTTGTACTTTCACAGAATCAACAATTACCGGCATGTAGCTGTAAAAATTATTAACGATATCGCTTTATAGAAATCCTAAGCAAAGAAACGTCCTAAACTTTGTTAATTTGATAATTGGTTGTGCGCCTTTTATGATGAATCAGGGACCTTGAAGTCAAGCAACAAGCATTTTACTGCCACCATTCATACTTGCGCCGGCTTTTGGCGGATCTTTGAAACCAGAAAGCTACAGCATGGATCGAGGTCGGACAATCAAAACTCTCGATTCCCGATTCTCGGCTACATTGATTAACGGCGGTGAAAAACGAACTTCAGTTTTGAGTCAACATGCAACCGTTCTGGCCTCTGTTGTTCAAAAGGTGCATAGCACTACCATTTGTGAAGACTTTATATGAACTACCTATGTAAACTGCCGAAAGGAGCAGATTTGTAGTTCCTCGTACGTCCGAACGTTACTGGAGCAGTATCCAAAGGAAATCCTGAAAATTCGAAGCTGGAACGGAATTTCAAACCATGACCACTTCATAGTGGTGCAATGCTCTACCAATTGTGTTATCACTCCAACTGGGCGCTGGTCTTTTTGTGAGTTTGTAATAAAACCCGTACATGTGAACGTGATGACTCTGTATGAATGACGTAAAAGAAAATGCTTTTTTCCACATTTTATTTATGTCTTTCGTTGCTGCTCAATTAACGTTCGTAACTTCAGTGATCTAAAGGTCTTAAAAATACCATCCTCTAAATAAATGAAATTCCACGGGATAATTCACTTGTGATTTATCGATCCCAGGTGTTTTCTTAATCGTTTGCCCTTTGCTTTTCAGTATTTACAGCAGTTTGTTCAAGAGGATATCGAGGGCCATCGACCAATCTATCGCTCGCTAGTGGACAGCTCGGAAGATTTGCTAGAAAGCTGCCAGGATATGTCTGTAACCGATGGTGTGCCACAAGTACAGGCAGACGTCAAAGACATGATCGACAGGTGGAGCAAAGTCAACAAGTTTTATCTTGAAAGACGTCGTCAGCTGTCGAATGCCGAGCATTTGGTGAAAAAATACCGCAGCTCGCTTCTTCCCGTGGAAAATGAGCTTACTAGAGTCGAAAGGCGACTTCAGGACTGTGAATTTGAAGGAGTCAATGTGGACGTTGGCAAGAAAAAGTTGGAAAATGTTAAGGTAAAGTTAAGAGGAAAGGAAGAACGTAGTTTTGATAAGTGATGCCAACTTCGTAAAGCAGGTAACTTTTAAGGAGAACCAAGCCATTGATAAGAATGGAACGTATGTTTCGAACACAGTACGAATTTTTAGTCTCGATGAGTACTTTTACGACAGTCTCGGTCACAAATGTTGTAACAGAGACGGCAATTTGCCCCCTCTCCCCCTTCAATGTTGATGTTTATGGCTTGAAATGCAAAAACCAACCGGTAAATGCAACATTGATAGGAGGATGAGGAGGAGTACCTTATTAACAGCTTTGATGCGCTTCACTTGCTGTTCAAACGAAGTGTTACAACTATTTATGACCGAGATTGTAGGTTCGTACAGTATTTGTTAATTCGTGTGATGTCATCAGTGTCCTGGTATTAATGTGTAACGCGAACCTACGTAAGACACGAGAATGAAGGAATCTCGTTTAAGAACACCATACATCTTTAACTGATTTTTGCGGGTTTATATTACAGGCTGTACAGAGCGAAATTAACAGCTTGGAATCACAATTGTCTTCGGTGAGCGACCAGATTAAAGAAGACGACAAGGAATATCTTGATTTCTTGCCCATTAAGCAGCGTATGTCTGCAATCAGTCAGCGGTTTAGTTCCTTACGCAGAGAGGCCAATGACCAGGAAAAGAAACTAGAGAGGATTGTGAACGAAATAACAACATTTGTTTCCGCTACCGGAGAACTACGAGGCTATCTAGACACGGCGCTCGACAAACTTGACAACTTAGATCCCATCCATAACGACGAAGAAATCATCAACAAACAGTTGGCCGAAGTAAAGGTAAGAAAGTTGAATTTGCACTAATTAGATTTCGGTTTTGGGTTTTTTCGAAGGAAAAACGCATTTATAATAGCAATATCGATATTTTAAACTTCTTTTGAATTTTATATTCCAATTTTCCAGCTTTCATAAAAGTGGCGCCTAACTTCGGAAAAACGAACACGAAACGAAGAAAAATAAGGTAGAGGCGGAAGTCGGTCCCTCCAAAGTCGTAGGTTGAGAAGCCAAGAACGAAGATCGAGACAAAGCAAACAGTCTAAAATCTGGCAAAGAAGGGACGCTAAACTAGCTTCTATACGTGCGAAAGGTCGGGAAACTAACATAAACACGTCCCTCGGAGACCGTAACTAACGTAAAGAGTGCAATTGATGTGAAAAGACACGAGAATCTTTATAAGAATGTAATATTTTTATTACTTGTGTCGTTGTAATTAGGAAATTCAGCAGGAAGCCAACGCCAAAGTTGGTGTGTTGTCAACCGCTGAAGTTGCTGCTGCCACCATTTGTTCAGAGAAGAAAGACGACCTTAAAGCCAGCAATGAGGTTCACAAAGCGCTGAGTGAAGTTCAAATGCCAATTTTGAGTGTACTGGACAGATTAAGTGCGCGTGAACAAGACTTGAAGGGTGCATTAGAGCATTTGCAAGCATACAAGTCACAGTTGAAGCCAGTTGAGGAGGTACTCACTGCTGTTGAAGGTTCCGTTGAGGCACAGGCCCCTGTCGACTTGAACAAGGGCGAAGATGAACTTGGCAAAGTGGACGTAAGTTCTAAAATAGGATAAGGCTTGTAGAGATCACAACTAGAGGTTTTTTTTTAATTTAGACGTTTGACAGAATTTTCTTCAGTGATCATTGGAATGTGATGGCAGAAATCTGCTAGAGCCGTCAAGAATATTTGTGACGATTTCTGTGAATAAGCCTATTAAATTAATGACACCTAACATTTTTTCCAAAAAAGGTATTTGGTTTTAGCAATTCAAGTTGCATAAAACCACTGATCGAAAAGGCATAAAAGCGTCTTAGGAAGCTAGTGTGTTGCTGAGCTTACCTTTGTCGTTTTCAATTGACAGACAATGATTAAGGAAATGGAGGAAAGCAATAAACATGTACGCCTTATAAGGAAATCCAGTCAAAAGCTCCTCCGGGTCATGGACATTCATTCTAAGCCTGGGACCCAAGTTCAAGCACAAGTGGCAAATGTCACGCACCGCCAGCGAGGCCTCAGCTCCAGTCTGCGTATGCGCCGATCGAAGGTAGCCAAGAGTCTGCAGCTCTACGGACAGTTTTTGGAATTGATAGAACAAGTGGATAAATGGCTTCCTGAAGGAAGAGAACGCATCGAGGCAATCGAAGCTGCTGGAGGTGAACCGGACGAAATCAGAAAAAAGCTGGAGAAATTACAGGTTTTTAATAAATTATTTGACCTTCGTTTTGAGGAACGTCGAGTTTTTGACATAAATTTTGTCGGCAGCCCAAAACTATTGATTTGATTAGGAAAGAACAACTCGAGGATCGCGAGTGCAAGCGTGTAAAAAACCTCAAGATCGAGGAAATGCAAGGCCGAAACAATTGTTTGAAAGTTATAAAGATGACAGAATTTCAACGTGGAGGAGAAATTCTTCACCTTCTTTTCGCATGTTTTACCAATCTTGATTTGGTCTCTTGCAGGATGTGACAAAGGAAGTGCACGAAAACGAGGCATCCCTGGAGAACGCCAAGAATTTAGCTGATAAAATCAAAGAACTCAGCAGTGAAGATCCAACCCTCCACAAAGATCTTGATGATCAGATAGAAAAGGCCCAAACGCCCATGGATGAGCTCATCTCAGCTCTGAATGCACGTCAGTCTGATCTACAGACAGCACTACTGCAAGGCCAGGAACTTAGGAATTCTGCAGATGAACTAAGCAATTGGCTATCAGCTGCTGAGAATCAATTGAACATACAGGGACCTTTGTCTGCAAGACATAAAGTGATAGTTGATCAGCAGGATAAGTTGCAGGTGGGGTATGAGTTTACATTCATCCGCGAAAAAAAATCGTTACTGGTTAATTGCAATTCTTAAATATCTGCCCTCTGTAGTAAGAAAAGACGAACAAAAAGAATCCTTGACAGGAGTGCCTGAGCTACAATGTCAGTCTGAGTATTTGACGTTGAAAAAACCTTTTAACTCCTTTCACCTAGCCAGGGTTTCGTACCTGCCTGGTTTTGAAAAGCTACGGAGCTTCTTCATTTATGGCGACGCAGGGCGGCACAAGTTCAACGTTCAAAGTCTATTTAAAAACACACTTACACAATAAGAAAGAAATACACTTGCCCACAAATAGCAAAGGCTAATCTAGGCGGGTAGTGTTCACATTTCTACTGTGGAGTCAAATAGTACAGAAGTTAAAAAAAATAATTATTAAAGCAAAATTAAATGGTAACAGTTAACACGAACGTACCAGAAATATTAACGTCAAACATTGTGATTGTTTATGGTATAGTATTTAATTATATCTTCACTGTGATCTCTAGTTAATAAGAATTGAGTGCAGAAAGTTTAATTCTTTAATTAGGGTGTGGACATCGGCATAAGTATCCTCATGAGGTAATAATTGCAGTAGTCTATTCTGGAGACATTTTTCAAAAGGAATTTTACTTTTTTTACGAAGTACTTCAGGGATTTTATTCCAACTTTTACACCCAAGTCGTGAAGTGGTTAGGACGCTTGCCTCGAGATCGGTGATCCCGCGGGTTCAAGACCCGTTCTGACCACTCGTTGAATTTGTTCCTGGTAGTCCCTAGTTCAACTTCTCTGCTGCACTTGTAAATAGCCAACTGGTTTGCCTCTGACCAGTTGGGATTCTTAACAGTTCTTGTTGAATTTTCTGTTTTGTCGTGATTGTGTTTCATTGGCCCTGAAAAATCCCTGTGGGGAGTGGTCAATTAAGTATGTATGAATGTATGTATGTATGTATTTTAATTTGTCTTGTTGTCAATATTTATTTCATAATTATTTGTGTGAAGGGGAGTTGAATTTGATTCAGTTCTGGTGCAGACTGTTGTCATTAGTCTCACGTGAGTCCCTAATGCCACGTCTCGGGTGTGTTTATAGGCACTTGAAAAGGAGTTTACTCAACACAAGCCCATCCGAGAACATGTGATGCTTAAGGGAGAGGAAGTTCTTCAAACCATGAAACCGGGCACAGATAGGGAGAAGTTAGAGCAGCGGCTCCAAGACCTTGCTACACGCTGGAACGAATTCTCCGACAAGATCAACGAGCGCAGCACGAAACTCCAAGAGGTGGAACCTTCTGCCAGCAACTATGTGGACTGTGTGGAACCCTTCACCTCTTGGCTTTCCGAATCTGAGGAAATATTTAAAGAATGCGAGAAAATACCAGAAGATGATGAGGGCACCACTCAACAACTCGAGCTCTTGGAGGTAGGTTTATTCTTCTTACAGTGTAGAATCTGGAATATTTTACCTTGTTGAAGTAAACTGTCTGCTGTTGCTGAAGAGCGGTTTCCATGGGAGGTCAAACTCCGACCAGGTTTTAACTTCGCTTAACATAAGCCAATTTTATGCAATTTTTGCTCGGCCTGGTGTACAAACGATCGCAACGTGTTGCGCTCGACAATGGAAGGCGACGATGGGCCAAGTCTTGCAAAAATTATCTTTGATTTATAAGTAAAGTAACACTTACTACCACCAAAAAGTTTTATTTGGGCTCGTTTAGGCCGAAGGAAACTTAAAAAGAAGATGGCCTGAGGCTTTGGTGGAGGCCATTTCGTTTGATGCATGTGTTATTCTCGACAGACACTTCAGCACGAGATTCTGCTTCAAAAGCCAGAGCACGAGACTTTCAAAGACACTTCGATAAAACACGCAAATCTGTGCAGCAACAAGGATGTAACGGCTGACCTTGCTGTGTTGGAGGAAGAGGTCGCTACTGTTGACAAGCGGTGGGATGAGTTATGCACCAAGTTGAGCGATCGACTGCAGCTGCTGGAAAATATCCAGGAAGACATTCATCGCTACCAGGTTGTGCTTCGTCTGACAGAGAAGACACTTGTCGAGATTGAAAAGATCGTTTCTTTTGAGTACGAGTTGACATTGGATCCTAAGAAGGCCAGAGAAGATCTGACGGAAGTTATGGTTAGTGTTTATCCACGTTAGGAGAACGGAATTTCTAATCTTTGGTATCATTTGCATAGGGTGAGCTTTAGCAAGTTTTCGTTCCTCTGTTTTTTCAGCGCTATCTTGAATTACGTCATATGTGCATGCGCATCTCAACTTTGATACGTCATATGCGCAGTTGACGATGGCGCACCTCGTGATTGTTTGTATGAAGGCAATTTGCACTAACACGCTGATTTTTGGCAGGGACGTTTTTTAGTGATAATTTCTCAGACAATTTCAACAAATTCCAGATTTTCACAAATTTAGTGTATGTGACGTTATCACCTCTCAGGATCCTGTTTTTTTCTTTTTACGCATCATGTCTGCAATGGTGGACAATTTTAATTTTGGTCATAATTGAACTTCTTTGTCCTCTTCTAAAACAAACCTGTTTTCATGAAGTAAATACTAGAGAATGTCGTAATCGGCAACGGTTGCGAGTAGAGAACAAGCACAGCTTGTTCTCGTTAACAACTTGTTCTCGTTCGTGAAGTCGTGCTCTACGTATTTAGGTAAGCGTATAGTTCGAGTTCCAGTCTGCAGAAAAAAAAGATTGTGGGATGAAGTTCACGTTCCGACGTTTTGAATGAGTTGCTGTTGTTCCAGTTTTTCCTGCTATAAAGTAACTGCGAAAAGCAAACGCAATTTCCTGTTAACAAACTCGTACTTTCCGCTTCGATTTTTCGATGTAAAGTCGTCGCAGACCAACTTGCCGGGACGAATTGGGCACGCCTGGCTGCGCAGTACGAACGCGCAGTAATCAAAATCCCAGAACTCGTACTCGCAGTAACAATCGTTGTCGATGCTAACATTCTCCAATCTTATTACGGCCTCAACAGTAATGGTGCGAAATGTCTGTCACAGTCATGTTCTTCCATTTTAGTGTAGGCCGTTGATCATTTCTGCTATTATGTAGGGTAGGGCTGGGAAAGGGGGAGTTGTTGCCTCTTTTCATTTGATGGTCAAAAACCTCAAAAAATGGAAAAGGGCTCGACTATTTTTGTCCAGGATTCTGTAATCTTCTGGTAAAAGAGTTTAATACACTGACAATAATAAAGACTATTTCTAGCCTCGTCGTGTTATTTTTTCTTTAATATGGAGGCACTTCGTGCTGAAATAACGCTTTGTGTTCTTTTGTTTCAGAAATACATTGTGCAACTAAACAACCGAAGGCCTGAAGTGAAAGAGCTTGAAAAGTATGGAAAAGACTTAACTGAGAAAACAGGCTCACCTGAATGGCAAGAAAAAGCCGCTACAATCCACCTTAAATTCAATACACTGGAGACCAAGCTGCACGAACGAGAAGACCTAATGGAGAGAATTGTTGAGTGCATTGTGATTTACACGACAAACACTGCGCATGTTGAGCGAGCCATTCCCAAGGTCAAGGAAGATATGTCCAACCAAGCACCCATAAGCACGGAGCCTGAAGAAATACAGGAACAACTACAAGATGCTGAAAAGTTGCAGGGGGCTCTTGTTGCTGACAGCTTCTCTCTAGAGAGCGCTCAAGAGGCAGCGGATTTACTGGATTCATTTTGTGACTGTGAGCCAGAACAGGGAGAGAGATTAAAGGCAAGGGTGCGATTATCGAAAGAGGCTCTGGACGAGTTGATAGTCGCCAACAGTGAACGGCAGAATGCACTGAAATGCGCCCTGATGCAGTCCAAGGAGTTCAAAACTGCCTCCAATGACTTTATCATCTGGTTAAACGCCATAGAAGACAGGCTTTCATCTCAGCCTGCTGTGACGGCAGATACGGGATCTATACGAGACCTCAAGAAGGATCACGTGGTAAGCCACAAGACGATATCTTATGGTTCAAAAGTGTGCTGACGGTTAATTTTCGTATTCAGATTCGCCAACGCTCAAATTGACTTTTTTTTTTTAAGCAAGCAGTGTTGTTTTTTAAAGTCTTCAAATGTTATCATTGTAATTAATTTTAATAATTCCCTCGATAAAAAGGTAAAATTCTTTGAACGCGTTAGGAACAACATCATCCCATAAATCTTGTATCAAATTATGATTTCTTTCGGCGTTGCCTTGTGACACTGTCGATCATTATTTGATTGCAGCCTCTCTTTGATGAAGTTCAGCAACACGAGCCTGTGCTGAGTGCCATCAAAAAGTCAGCGGATGAAGTTCTTCAGTCCACAGAGCCTGGAAAAGAGCGCGACAGAGTTGAACAAAAAATGGCTCGAATACAAGGCAGATGGGAAGTTGTACAAAAGAATGCCTCTGACCGCAAATCACTGCTGGAGCAGATTGAGCCTGTGGCACAACAGTACGGAGACAGCTTGCAAGACATTATGTCGTGGTTGTCTGCAGCAGAAAAGAACCTGGCTCTCCTAAAATACGTTCCTTGCGATCGAAAAGGACCTCAGAAGTACGAGGAACTCTTGAAAGAAATGGAGAGCTCCCTTGAAGAACATCTGAGTGCTCTCAGCGACTTAGATCACCTCGCACGCTCTCTCATGGAGTTTCAACCAGAAGACGCTAATGTCGTAAGTACCCAGGTGCAAGAGGTCAGGAATCGCTTTGCTGTGCTCGACAGTGGTCTTAAGGAAAAGGGAAACAACTTGGAAAAAATCAAGAATCTCCTTGAAAACTTCACGTTTCGACTTCATGCTGTTGAGGAGTTGGTTGTACAAGGTACTTTGTGTCAAGCTTGTTTTATTTTATAGTTTTCAAAACTATTCCACTGCCGGATTCCTTGTTTTTAGTGGTACTTTTTTTAGTTTATTGAAAATAGTGAAGTCTTCGAGGGTTTTGTTTTTAACATTTTAATGCACAATGATCAATTTTCTTTCGTGTTGCACGTGTTTTCATGTTATGTCGAACATAAAATACCCATAAATAAGATACTACAAGCTCTCTACTTATTGGTGAGACTACAAATCAAGTCAAGACTGGCAAGTCAAATAAAATGTTGGCCTTTGAGAAGAATAATTCAGAATTATTTAAGTCGGGGGTTTTTCAAGTTTGCAAACACGTGTTCGCTCAGGGCCATCTTGCTCGAGGCGTAATAATAATTTAATATTTCAAGAAATCCAATGCCGCCATTTTCTATTCAACGGAAGATTTCCCTGGAACACCTAACCTTCAGATGCCATGAAATACCAGACTTACCATATCATCAATCAGAAGTGGTGCCGAGAATCAGATGAACAAACGATTACGTAGTTTTTTATTAGATCTGGAAAAGTCGCGCTTGGCTTACTAAGTAGCATAGCAAGACCGTAATAATGGAAGTAACATCGAAAGAGCTTTTAACTCCTAATGAGAACATCGCTTTCAGGACTTTTCAAAATAATACGTTATTTTTGTTATAACAACAGTCAAAAATATGGGCAACTGATAGTTTGACTCGAAATCATTTATTGCAGGTATGATTGTGTGCGCCTACAGAACACCGTTCATGGACGTCCAGAAAATCTGCGGGGAACTCGAAATGATAACAGAAATCCTGGACGCTTTCACTGATCATGAAGAAGAGATAGACATGATTCAAAGTGTTGCTATGGATTTGCTTGACATCCTTGAAAGTGATTCTCCTGACTCCACCATTATTAGGAACCAAGTGGAAACCTTGAACATGCGCTTTCGTATGACCATGGATCGCTTGCAAAAGCGAAAAGCTCAATTAGACCGACATCATCAGCATTTGGTACCTTTCAGGTAGGAATCTTCGGGAAGAGGATTGCAATCAATCATTACTAATTAGACGAAATGAGCAGGAACGTGTGCTTGGTTTAATGCCGGGCGATTTCGCTTTAAACTTGTTAGGCTGAACCAGAGTTTACGTAGGCCTTTGAGTGTTGTGAATTTGGGAATTTCTTTGAGAATGACATGGCACTGAGCCAAGATTTGCAAAGATTAATCATCGAAAGCTAAAAAATGCTTTGGTTGTCGACCTTGTTGGTCGCAAAAGCGTCCATTGGAGAAATGGTCTACCACTAAGTGATGATCAATACAGAGGTTTTGAACACAAAGTTTGCCTAAACTCTTTGTGCTTGTTGTATCTGAATTAGGAGCGTTGACCCTTCTTTCTGTAGATTGATAAGAAGAAGAACGTGAAAGTTTGTATCAAATTACACTTTTAAATTGGTTTCGAATAGAAGAATAGAAATGTGAAGCAGTGAAATTGAAGTCAATTTTGTTTAATGTTAATACAGTACAACTACCTAATGGGATTCGTTTTACTTTGTATAGACGTTAAGCTACCCCCTTAAGCCTAAGTATTTCAAGTGTTCTTCAATTCCTAATTGTAGGGAAAACATTGATGAGCTTGAAGCCTGGCTTCGGTCGATTAATGAAGCGATAGAGAATTTGGAGCCAATCAGCACCGAGCCAGACAAACTCAAGCAGCAGTTAGAAGAGACCGAAAAGTTGCAAGACGAAATACAAGACAAGACACGTCTACTGCGCGACTCACAGACAGAGGGTGAATGGATGATGGAGCACAGCAAGGAAGACGAAGATATGGTTATTGAAATAGTCACCATTTTAAGCAGTTGCCAGGCCAAGTTGGATCGTACATCAGCTAAAGTCGATCAACGACAGTCTCGCCTGCAGAGTGCGGTTATCGATAGTCAAAATGTTGAGGTGACATTTGCAGAATTCATCGACGACTTGAGCCGAATTGAAGAGCAGCTTGCTGGTATGCGTCCTGTCTCTGTTTTCAAAGACACGTTGAAGGAACAAGAGCGACAATTTGAGGTATGTCTCTTTTTTTTCTGTGTCCATTCAAAAGCATTAGAGGCAAACTGAGTTCTAAGTTTTATTTAATACTTAAGGGTTTATGGCAAGGTTTTCGTTTGGGGGTGTTTCACGGACGTGCTAGAATACTGAAATTCTTTGCCGATAAAATTATCGTAACTTCGCTAAAGAGATTATTTTAATTTGGGCTAAAATCTTTGTCCGTGCAAAATTACGTAAACTTCTAAAACGTCTGGGCAACTTTATTCAACACTACCCAAGAGAAGTTCATTCCACTGTTGTCCTAATAAGTCTGTCCATTAACTCTCTTAGGCCCACTTATGCCTGATATTGTTCTTCAGAGGGTAGTTTCGTTTCATTACCACTTTATTACACCTCACATTTGTCTTAGGTTTTGAGGGACGATGTGAAAGACTTGGACAAGCTTTCTGACGAGCTTATTTCTCGAGTGGAAACTGTATTGGTTAACGCTGAACCCGGCCCCGACCGTGAGTCGTTTGAAACGCGGTACAAAGATATGAAAACAAAGCTGGCTAACGTGAAAGAAAAGGTAGAAACAAGACACTCGGAAATTGATGAGAAGGCCCCTGTGCTGTACAAGTACCATGACAAGATCGAGGACTTTGTTGCTTGGCTAACCGAATTGGAAAGAAAGTTATCATCATCACAGGGTCCTGTTTCATGTGACGCAAAGATGATCGCTAAACAGCTCCAACAGATCGAAGCACTGAAGAAAGATTTCAACGACCACAAACCACACTTCGAAGCGGTGAAAGAGACTGCTGTGGCAGTTGTCAATAGCAAACCTGATGACGTTTACGTTGTAGAAGCGCAGTTGCAATACATTGATAAATTGTGGGACAGTATTAATTTGCGTTTGAAGGGCAGACAGGAACAACTCAATTGTGTCAAGGAAATAGCAGAGGAGTACCAGAAGGCGCTGACACCAGTTCGTGCTCTCTACGCATGGGCAGAGGACGCCATCGTGTCTCCAGAGGCGATCGGAGCAAACGTTCAAAAAGCCAAACAAGAACTGAATAACACGAAGGTAAGACTCTTCCACTGAATGTTCCAAGCTCCTTATCAATATCCATCAAGTGTCGTTTGTACGGTATAAAGAAACTGTTCTCTTGAAATCGTAATGCGTATTCACTCAATTTTGCCAAGGCGAGTTTCGTACTCTAGAGCGCTATGTTTTGCTTGAAACCATTCCATTTCATTCCTTCCTCAATGTTTTGAATGCGTGCTTGTTGTACTTCAGTTCAATATTTAATTTATTAGGCGTCTTGTTTGAGTCCATTCTTGTTTATTTCTGTCGAAAACAGTGTGGCCCAGTGGTTAGGGCGCTTGCCTTGAGATCCGGAGATTCCGGGTTCAAGACCCGCTCTGGCCACTCGTTGAATTTGATCCTGGTAGTCCCTGGTTCAACTTCCCAGCTGCACTTGTAAATAGCCAACTGGTCTGCCTCCGGCCAGTTGGGATTCTTAACAGTTGTTGTTGTTCTGTTCTGTCGTTTCGTTGTGTTTCATTGGCCCTGAAAAGCCCCTATGGGGAGCGGTCAATTAAGTATGTATTGTATTGTATTGTAAAAACTCTTTTTCCTTTTGCGAGGATGATATATGTTAAACACGAAGACGCACTATAAAAGGGGTGGCTTCATGCACTGCTTTTGTTCGAATTCATTCAAGCACGACTGATTAATGATCCAAGATGGTGATCAACAAACAGCAACACAGAGACGGAAGCCCGAAAAGATATTTCTAGCGCGAAAAAAAGGGACTCGGGATTACGGACACATTGCCATAAGACGCTTTTTTATTGAACAAATTATCACAGAGCTCTGGGTTGCGTCCACAGTTGATTGATAAATCATTTGCATGTGCCTAAGGCACCACGCCTTTTATAGTGCGTCTTCGTGTTTAATCTCACGGCGGCGGTGTTTAACCCCGAGGGATTAAAAACTTTCGTTTTGTCACCGAAACTCGTTCCCAAACATCTCAACTCTATTGTCTATAGCCAAAATGGCCGCCGTGCGAATAAGCTGCATTTACCTGCTAACGGTAACCTTTACTCTAACCTTATTCAGTTGCTATAAATAGGTAGCAAATGATTACACTTGAGAGACTCTTCGTGTTGGATATCAAAATCAGGCGTGCATCTAACTTTAATACTAATTATGTTACTAAATGTAATTGTTACTCAATTTGCATATAATGATGTTACATTTCTGGGTGTAATCTTGGCCGATGAAATTTCCATGTTCATTGTTGGCATAGGATGTCCTCGTTCTGCCTATGGGATTGACGAAATGGTGCTGTAGATGGATGTGTTTCATTCACACAATGTGTTTTTCTTTCTCTTCAATGACTAGGCTTTACTTAGCTTGATGACATCTCGTGAGACAGACATGAAGCAAGCTGTTAAACTCGGTCAGAATCTGGTGCTAAATGTAGACCCGTCTTCACCAGAAGTGTCGTCACTGAGACAGGAAGTCAAAGAAATACCCGACCGCTTTGATGAGCTTACAAGTCATTTGATCGAACAGCAGGATCAGTTGGAGAGGATCATCCGACATAGCACAGTATTTCAACATGACATCCGGGAACTTGAGCTGTGGGTGACTGACGTTTCGGAGAGCACTGCCATGCAGGAGCCTCTTAGCACCAATCCGAAGGTGGTACATAAACGACTGGAGCTCACGGAGGTTGGTAGAACATACCTTCGAGCAAACCTTGCGACATTGTGCTTTTTGGCACTTTTTGATGAACGTTTGCTCTGTTTTTGCTCAATGTTCTCGTCAGTACAATTTGGCATTATTCAAACGACTTTCAGTTCAAATTCAATTGAAGTAAAACGCTTTTAAGATCGCGATTAAATTAAAACATAGTAGAAATTCGAAACTTTGGAGCACACCAACAAACAAAAATCTTCTTTTTCATTTTCAAAACTTGAAACAGTCGCCTGGAACTGCACTTTCCGCAAACGAATTTTCCAGGTATAGGTCTTCACAGCTTTTTCCCAAAAGTTTCTTAAGTCCTTTTAGTTTAGTTGTATTTTAGATCAAGAGGGAGAAAAATATCGAACGCCATGAAATTTGCATTTTTTGCCGACTTTCTGATAATCAACTTGAAACCAGTATCTGATCGATGTTAACATACGAAGGGAATTTCATTGAAATCGATCAAGTGCTTTGTTCTAAGCGATGCCTTCAATTGAATCATCCAACAAGCCTTAGGTTGGGTTGACCAACTTTGTGGATGTTGGAAAATTCAGATTACCATTTCATGACCATTCCTCAAATTTCTGGAGCCGCCTTATCGTGGTCGTGTGATGATCAAGGCTCCAGAGAGTGCATTATTAGACCATACAGCATTCATGTCTGTCGAAAGTCTTTAATTTATTTAGTCGTCGCACTCAATTCTCATTTGCCTCTCGATTATCCTGTTTTCTGTTTTGGGTTAGGACAAACCCATCGGTTTCATGGTCAAATAAAAAAGGAGGGTTACAATTAGCTTTAAATTTAAAAAAATCTTATAGATTTTTTAGTTTTTTTTTTAGTATAGTGAGCTTGACACCGATGATCTGTTTGACAGGCTTTACAGGATGAGATTGCCATAAAAAGAGCAGCTCTGGATCGCACAAATGATCTTGGAAAAGTCATCATTGAAAACTGCAGTGAAAGTCCGATCGTTGTGGCAGACGTTCAAGGTAAACTCACCAAAGTTCGGGTTCAGTTGGATCGATTAGATGCCAGGATCGAACAACGCCATGCTATTTTACAGAATATCCTCCTGCAGATTCAGGTGTATGATGTGATGTTTGACGAGTTTGTCTCCAAGGTGGGCGAAATGGAGAATGAAGTGGTAAACTTTAGACCAATTTCTGCTCTCTTTGAAGTCGTTAGTGAGCAAAGAGAACACATTCAGCACAGTGTTAGTGACAACATAGCCCGCAAGCAGCCTGTTTTCGAAAAGATCTTGGAAGATGGGCTCGAAATGCTGGAAAGAATGGAACCTGGTAGTGAGAAAGACGAACAAGAAGAGAAACTGGAACAGATGAAGTCTCGTTGGAACGATGTGAAGGATAAGACAGCTGAATTGAACAGGCAAGTAGAGGAAGTATACGAGGCATCGCAAAAATACGATCGTCAAGCATCAGCCTTTAAGGACTGGCTTCAGAAGGCAGAGAACAAGGTGAACAAGATCTATCCAGTCTCGTGCGATCAGAGCGAGCTTGATGCATGTCTTAAGGAGCTCAACGAAATTACGTCGGAAATTGAAACGTACACAAACGATTATCATGAACTAAATGAGTCAGCAAACACTTTGATAGGTTCGTGCCAAGCTGATGGTGACGTCATCAAAGCAGATTTTAACGAGATCACGAGTCGATGGGATGCTTTACAAGTAACTGTGCTTAATAAACAAGGGAAAGTACTAGAAGCGAAAGATGCTATCGAGAAGTACCAGAGTGCATTGCAGCCCGTACAGGAAGCTTTTACTCAAGCTGAGTATGCTCTGCTATCGCATGAGCCGGCGGGAACTGACGCTGACAAACTCAAAGCTGAATTGGAACAGATAAAGGCCTTGGTATCGACTCTGGATGACAGGAAAGGAGACGTCAAACAATTAAATCAGTCAGGTCAGCAGCTTCTGCAGCAAGCTGAGGATGACTCTCCTTCAACGTTGAGTGTAAAGGAGCAACTTATCAGCACGAACAACAAGTCTAAAGACTTGCCCATTAAGCTGGGTGACAGACAGAAGAAACTCGAGAAAGCGCTGGAAGGCACAATGAAGTTTAACTCCTTACTTGACGAAATCGAGCGGTGGGTTCCAGAAACTGTTCAAACTGTTGATGCTCTTCAACCAGTGAGTACCGAACCAGAAAAGCTCCAAGAACAAATTCATGAGACTGATAATCTGCACGAAGAGGTAAAAAGATATGTGGTGCGTGTGTGTGCACTGGAACAGACAGGCCAAGACTTGATAGAAGACAATATGCAAAATCCAAAAGCGGTATCCGATATTCAAAACAAGATCGAAAAAATGCGTCGGCCAGTGAACCAGATAAACGCTAAGCTGGAGCAAAGAAGTCAAAGACTGCAAAATGCTGTGTTACAGTCCCAAGAATTCCACCAGGCGCATGACGATTTCTTGGCTCGTTTAGGAAGCATCGATAAAATGCTTCAGTGTCAGATGCCAGTCTCTCCGGATTACCCCATAACAAGACGCCAGAAGGACGAATCAGACGACTTAAATGACTCCATCGCTCAGTTGCAACCTGTGTTCTTTAAGTTGCTGGAGGCTGGAGAAAAAGTTCTTGATGCAACCGATCCTGGAGAAGACAAAGTTACATTGCAAAAGACTTTGCAACAATTGAAAGAAAAGTGGGAAACTTTGAAAAATAGAGCAGTAGACCGAGAGAACAATGTAGCAATAGTTATTCCTGAGGCGAAGTCGTTCCACAGTGGTATTCAGTCATTTGACTCGTGGCTCACAGACAGTGAGAGGAAATTAACTGCTGTCAATACTGGTTCTGTAAACCCAGAAGAGCTTAATCAGCAGCAGAAGGTATTGGAAGATCTTAAAGAAGCCGTTGGGAGTCATAGACTGGATCACGAATCGATTAACAACACGGCTGATTCTCTGATGGACAAGTGCAAGGACGACAGCCATTTTGTGGAAGTTCAAATTAAGGGCGTAAATGGTCGTTGGGATCAATTATTGAAAGACATTGATTCAAAAGAAAGTTATTTGCAATTTTCTAAGAGCAATCTGGATAAGTATCTTAGTTCTCTAGGGGCCGTGGAGGATGTACTACAAAAAGCTGAAATGACTTTAGAATGCCAAGAACCATTCGACCTTAGCATCCCGAAACGCAGGGAAGAACTTGCAAAGGTCCAAGACGTTGTTGAGAACGTGGAGAGGTCGGAACCTCGCCAACGGGAAGTGCAAGAATTTGGTGGTAAAGTACTTGAAGGAATGAATCCAGATTCCGTTGAAGCGGTGATGTTAAAGCAGCAGCTAAAAAAAGTAGAGGATTCCTTCTCTACCACCCTGATCATAGCAAGGAATCGTAAGGCACAGCTGGAGAAAATCATTATTTTAATCGTTGAATTCACCGAGAAATACGAGGTCTTGACAACTTGGACTGAGGAGATAACTGTTGTAGTGGAGACATTCCATTTAACAAGGGCAAATCCCATTGTTATAAGAAGCCAACTGGAAGAAATTGAACACATTCAGGAAGATATTGTGAAGCACAAATACACTCTCGAGTCCATTGATGATGCTGGACAACGGTTGATTGAAAGTTGCGAGAACGAGCCGACAGTTGTGATGGAGGTGAGCAGTAAAGTGTCTAAAGCCAAAGCGTCAGTGGAGTTACTCTCGGCTAAAGTTGATGAGCAACACAACAAGCTGCAAGCTGCGGTTCTGCAATCGCAGGAATTCCAGGAAACGCTCGATGATTTTGTTGCCAAGATGGGAGAGTTAGAAGACAATGTAGCTAAGATGGGACCTGTGTCGTCTCTGTACGACTTGCTACGCGAACAAAGTGAGGAAGTTGAGCAGGCTTCTGCAGATGTTAAACAACTGGAACCTTTGTACGAACGAATATCTCAGAATGGCAATGACATGTTGGATACCCTTGAGCCTGGAGAGGAGAAAGACAAACTGGATGAGAAATTGAATGACCTAAGCACGAGATGGAATGCAGTGAAGTCAAAGGTTGAAAATCGCAAAGCGAAGGTCGAAGAGGTTTCACCTGTGGCAAAGACACATCACGACTCACTGAAATCGCTTCTTCCGTGGATGACTGATTCAGAAAAATGGGTTTCGTCACTTGACCCTGTATCTTGTGAAGAGAAATCCATTTCAAAGGAGCAGAAGATTCTCGCTAGTTTATTGGAACAACTTGCTGAACACAAGCCTGAGGTACGAACCTAAACCCTCGGTTTTCACTTTAAGTGATTTTAACTCTTCCCTGTTACGTTGACATCTGCTTAAGGTGATTCCTTAGCAATAGAAGTTGTCGTAAGATTTTCTTTAAACTTTTCTCCATTGTTCCCTACATTATCATTGTTCCCAACAAGTCATACCTCGTTTACGAGATATGACTTGCTCAAGTTACTCATTTAATCATTGCGACTTCATCTATCACGGACAAATTTGTTCCATCGGTTCACACTACGTTTTGCAGGAACAGGAAGCACAGCTTTGAAGTAAATCTTGAAATAACAAAACAGGTGTATTGTATTGTATTGTTCAAAGTAATAATTTAATGTATGTTTTTATACACCTTATTCCAAAATGGCCGCCATTTTAGTATTCATTTGTTTGCTTGCAAATTAGCCCTTTTGGTCTCGCTTTCAAAGGTAAAATTCAAAAGAATATTTAACCTTGAACGAGGCCAAAAGGGCCAATTTGCAATCCAACAAAAAAATACTAAAATGGCGGCCATTTTGGAATAAGGTGTATGGCACAGGCACACGTCTTGAAAAGGCACTAACTACAAATATTCCTCGGGTGCGTGATCTCGAGGAGACAATTTTGTGTCCACGAGTGATGGCTACGATTACTTTTTTGCCTATAACGTTTTCTTCTGGCGTAAAATTTTTAATTTTTTTTACGGCATAAAGAGGAGGAGTAAGAATAAAATTATGCCAAAAAAAAAGATAGGTAACCAACCTCGTTTAGGAGAAAACAGAAAGCAAACCAAGCTCGACCCCTCGAACAACACGTCTCCCCGACAGCGCGGTTTCACTTTCACTCTCGGACTGAAATGACACTTTAGCATCATCGAGGGTATCACTCGACGTTTTGTTTTGCGAGAGTCCAAAAACGTTTCCCGTTTTGCTCTTTACTGCTGTGCTCTGAAAACGGCCATTCTTCTTTGTACGGAGCTTTCCCGCACGAAAGGTCGCCATTTTGAGATGGTTTTGGCCACGTTCGATATATCAATATTCACACATGGCTACGAGTCTTTATGGTTAAATTTAAACATTTTTTTGTTGAGAAATATCCGTTGAGACTGGTGAGACATAGAAAACAGAACTGAGCCGTGAAATTTGCCCATAAAGCCTCTTAGCCATGCCCATTCTCGTCACCAGAGCCTCGGATCGACACAAGGCTCTGGGAAACTCTATGTAGGAGAGCATGCGCCGTAGGGTTCTCATAGCCAAAAATTGGCTATTTGAATCTTACGGTGCCTGCTCACTCCTCGCGTCGGCTAACATGAATGAACCAATTAGAGACGATTTTGATTGTTCTTCACGAAAACCAATGAGAAAACACTTTGCTTCAGGGTTCCCCAGAGCTCTTCTCTCCCTCAGTCAAGAGAAGAGCTCTGGGGTCGAGATTGAGCCATGCCTGAAAACGAACATGGCCTACACTGTTATGCGCAGAACAGGATGCGCAGTGCAATACTAGGGAATCACCTTAAGACAGTAATGTAAGGCTGTAGTAGTCAAATGTGCGAGTGAGGTTAAATGCCCCATACGAGTTGTGATGAAAGCAATAGAGCATGATGTGGTATAGCAGAAAAGTGGCAAACCGACCAACGTTAACGTGACGTTGACCGTCTTTTCCGTTTTGATATTGCAGATGGATGCGATAAGCGACGCAACTGGTGAGCTGTCCAAGCTTTGCGATGATGTGCAAATAGTGGATGCCGAGTCAAAGGACGCAAGTAAACGCTGGGAACTTCTGACAGAAAATCTAACAGTACGACAACAGCTCTTGAACAGTGTGGCCCAGTTAATGGAACAACTAACTCAGCAGTTGAAACCAATCGAAGAGACGCAAGACGAAGCAGAGGCTCTGGTAGATGCTCCCCTGTCGTACCTTACCGATGCTACGAAAGGAGAGCAAGAACTCAGGAAGATAGAGGTATGTGGCTCCCCCCCCCCCCCCCCCCTCCTTCCCAGGTTACTCCATGGGAAGTGGACCTAAGATTCTGCACACTTTGTTTACTGCCTGTCTCTTAGAACGTGATTTCGCTCGAACCAGTTTCAACAGTTTCAAGAAACTGCACTATTTGAGAGGATTTAATCTACCAAACTGTTTCATGTAGCCACAAAGTGATGGTACCATATGAAACACCAATAATTTCTCAACAAGACAAATTCATTGGTATGACGTAATAGGTCACCATGTCAACAAAGAAGCCATCTAAAAATGCCCTATGATTTGTCTTTAAGCGCTTATACCTTAAAAACGGACTTACTGACCCTCAATTTTTATTTCTGAAAAGTGATTTACTGCTTCAGATCGAACTCTCTGCAAAGTTAAAAAAAATTCTCTGGAGTGGATTCATAGCCATCCACCCACCCTTTGCAGAGAGTTTTATCCAAACTTGATAATTACTTTGAGTTTCCAGAAATGAAAGTTGGCGTTACCGAGTTCGTTTTTAAGATGTAAGTGTTTAAAGACAAAATATAGGGCGATTTTAGATGGCTGTTTACTTACCATGGTGACCTATTACGTCGCATCAACCAGTGCGTCTTGTTAAGAAATTAATGCTGTTTCATTTGGTACCAAAGCATTGCCGTTTTGTTGAACATTGATGTAGAGTTCATCCTTCTAATAAGACATTACCTACGAATTGTTGAAACTTGTGTGGGGGCCACCTTAAGTCGAAACCGATGTCAAGCATTTTATTTTTTGAAGCACCTGAAGGTAATCATGTTCCGTACATTTGCTGCGAAATAGGATTTAGAGGAGAACAACCACCACAGCCACAGCACAGCGAACCCTTAATTAGGACTAGCAGTACTTCTACATTATCATATGATTTATCTCTTGCGATGAAAACTAATGCTATTTCTCTCTGTTTTCAGGCTTTGCTCTCAGTACTCAATGACCAGGAGCCCCAGCTAAGTGCAGTCAACGAAAACCTGTCAGTTCTGTTGCAACAAGTCGACGAAAAGTGTCACCCCGCCACCCAATTCAAGGCTGAAGTGTCACAGGCAGACCAAAAAAATAAAGATCTCATTGACAAATTGAATATACGCAAAGCCAACCTCGAGGAAGACGTTGAGACCGCCCGTGTGTTCCAGGAATCTCTTGCAGAAATTGAGGCATGGCTACCTGAAGCAAATAAACGTGTATCCAGTCAACAGCCAATCGGCACCGAGCCAGACGCATTGAGAAAACAATTAGAGGAAGCACAGGTTGGTCCATTAAGTAAAAAAAAATTATGGGGGCGCTGTAACATGACTTTTGCTGTTTTTGGTCAAAGCTGCAAAGAAGAGTAGAATTAAATATAGAAATGAAATGTAAATAAATGTAGAGATATTCTCTTTTACTGGCGTCCTCAGATGTGCTTAAAATATTTCTCGCAAAAGTCAACAAAAGCAAAAACTAGAACGTACTTGCAGACGTTTTTGTGTACAACAAAACACGCGCGGACAGGGCTCCGAAAATCAGTGACATTAAAGCCCATCGCTCCAACAAAAATGTTTGCTACCGAGGCCAGATAGCATTTAAGCTAGCAAGACATCCTTGACTTTTAAAGCCGATAGCTCATCAATTAATTGGTTATCAACGTCACAGGACATCTACGTAAAACTCCAAAGTATTTTTATTCGCAAATGTCAACAAAAGCAAAAAGTAGAACGTACTTGCAGAAGTTTTTGTGTACAACAACACACGCGCGGACAGTGCGCCGAAAATCAATGACATCAAAGCCCATCGCTCCAACAAAAATGTTCGCTACCGAAGCCAGATAGCATTTAAAATATCAAGGTATCCTTCTCTTTTAGAGCCGATAGCTCATCACTTAATTGGTTATCAACGTCACTGGACATCTACTTAAAACTCCAAAGTAGTTTTTTTCTACATCCTGCTCGTGGGGTGTCTGGGCTGTTTCAGGGAGAAATGAAGGATATTCTTTTTTTCGTCCAAGAGCCAAGAAGGCCTTTTCCACAGGCTACGGGAAACCTCCTGGCAAAAAAATTGTTTTCGATTAAGTCGTGACAGTCGGGAGCAGGCTTTTGAAGAGTTGATATGTGAAGTGTGAAGCAATATAGTTTCCGTTTTTAATTCTTTCCCGCTGCCCACGGCTACAGACTATATGTCATCAAATCAAAAGGAAGTCTTGATTTTATAATCGCGGTGTTCATTTGCTCATTTCAACAACTGGATACACGTATTGTTTTTATCAAAATGTTCCAAAGGTGACAATAAAACTACTGAAAATGCGTTTCATTTAGTTCGGCAAACTGAGCAAGAATGTTAGAAAGCCGATAAGGGTCAGAGAGTGTGAAGAGCGTACTGTGGCGAGACATTTCCTAACTTCAGGCACGTTCGCAAAACAAAATGTATACGCAAGAAACTCACCAGGATCGCTTCATGAAATTCATTTCCTGTTAATTTGATATCGCGTTTATTTTTTAAAAGGTTTTAGGCTCAAAATATAAACATAAAAAGGGGAACATTGATTCTTGCCTCGGGCTGAATATTCGTTTAAAATATTAGGCAAGCGTTGCCTGACGGTTTACATGCCTCAATGAATATGGACGCGGAATGTTCGTGATTGCTAGCACTATGCGTGCTCCGGCGTTCTGCATTCCAGAGACAAACGTGACAAATTGAAGTGGCTTTGAATTTGTTTGTGGAATACTGTTAATAACAGGTTTTTAGAGGTGTTGGTTTAACCTTGACGGTTTGTGAAATAGAAAAAGTCGAAAGATCTTTCAAGAAAATGTTAATGCAATTGTAATTTCTTATCGCAGTCCCGAGAGATAACATTGCCATTTACACCGGTAACAAATGCTGTCAACGGGTATCGCATTGTTATTCTCCTCCCTTGTTATGTAATGTGACAATTCACTGCATTCCATTAATAATTAAAGCACCCAAGTGGTTAAACGTCTGTTGTATCGGATCGAAAGTTTGTGTCAGATCAAATGCGTAACGCACTCGATCATCTCGACAGAAACTGATGACTCGAATATGAAGGCAAATGGATTAAGAGGCTGTCGATTTCACAGCAAGAAATCAAGTAGATTTCGTGGAGATGTTTTTGTTCTTCCGTCAAACTTTATCCCTGGTGTTGGCTTCGTGCGAGAGGATTTCATTTTGGTAATTGGGAGACTATGATTTGGCTGCGGGGCAGAACTTTCGTTAACATAAATATGAAATATTGGCGTTGTTTCGAACCTTCAAAGTGTGCGATCACGGTTTGTGGGTTTTCAAGACGAATTACCCATTCAAAGCGGACAAAATAGCAGTCTTGATTTCTTTATTCCGCGATGGCTCCTATTTAATTGAATTCATCTATGTATCGCTTCCCTTGTTTAGAACCAAACAACATATTCATCTCTGGCCACGATTGTCTGTTGATGGTTGACGGTTGCTGTGAGTCACGCCGTTTCGTCATCGTTCTGTCACGAGACACCCGCAACCTTCAGTTTGTTTTAAATAAGATTGCGCGTTTGTTTGTTGCTGTGTTTATGAGTTTTAGTCAACACAATTTTCTTTAATTTTGTTTACACTTAGTTAACACATTAGTGATGACTACTTTTGGGAGTAGCCTTCATTCATCGGGACATGAAAGTGGCTTAGCTATAAACTGAAGGACTTGAACGGTGGAAATTCACGGCACTTTCGACCCGCGGTGGTCATTCGCGTTTCAACTCATTTTGTGAAAGAAGGACTTGGATACAATTTTGAGATGAAAGATCAGCGCAGCGTGTAACGAGTTAATTAGATTCTAGTCAGTCTTGTTTCTATTTTGGTTTATTGGAGTGAAAATTGTTGAGATTTATTTGTGAGTTTTTTTTACTTTCTCGTTTGCTTCCAGTCATGTTCAAACACGATACGCAATTTTACTACTTTTTCACTTTTCAAATTAATTTAATCTTAAAGGCCCACCTTCAACCGACAGGCTTTTCGACCGTTTGTTTTTGTTATGGAAAATCGCATTTCTTATCGTAGCGATCTAATTGGATGAATTTCGGATTCGGGTGGAATTTTCATATATGAAAATTGTTCCGTGGCAGGCAATGCCAGTCGGTTGAAGGAGGGCCTTTAAGTAAGTGATTAGCGACGGTTATAGTTAGGGTTAAGTAAAAGGCTGCTATCAAAATATCTACTTTCAATGCTACACAAAAATGGCTTTACAATAAATAAACATTCCACAGTAAACTGAATCTTTTCTATGAAATAATTTAAAGCCATACTTGTCAAAATGAGAAAACACTTTCATTTTTGTCACATGCATGCACTTAGCGCTGATTGAATTTTCGAAAGTGGGAGAAGAGCATTGCCAAGTTTTGTTTCTTTGCATAGGTTCTTAAAGATGACATCGCGAAGCACAAAGCTCTGTTCCAAACAGCCGAGAATTCGGGACAGACGTTAATCGAGAGAAGCCAAGAAGATCCAGCTGTAGTGGCGGAGGTTTACAGCAAACTCTACAAGGCTCGCACTGAATTGGACAAACTGTTGGCCCGTGCAGATCAACGTCTGAATCGCGTGCAACATGCCTTGCTACAGAGTCAGGAATTCAAAGTGTCATTTGACGAGTTTCTTGAGAAGCTGGGTCGAGTGGAAGAGGGCAGTGCTCTCCAGGCCCCTGTGTCTGGAGTGTATGACACCGTCAAGGAACAAAGCCAACAACAGAAAGTAAGTAACCCTGACTCCTTTTGTAGAGTATTCATTCGCTGGAAGATGTTTTTTTAGATCAGATGCTGGACCGAAGAAAGTCTAATATCAAGAACGGTTTTGCAATTCCACTTCAGTGGATTTCGTTGTAATGATGTGTACAATCGCAACTATACCAAAATGATTTTTTTGTGATTGATGATTAGCATATTTCCTTTCAGCGTTAACCCTGCCGCACCGGAAATTGGATATTTTCATTAAGTGCGAAAGTTTCACTAAAAAGGTTTCTCCTTTCCCCCATAACTGTTAAAACCGCTTTTAAGTTCAGCAGGTTAAGCCGATTGTCGTATATGTTGTGAAGTAATCGTATGTTAAAATTTAGTTGGCCTCCAATGTCTTTCGAAATTAGTTTCCATGCACATACTGCCTAAGTTGTACTCCACTCAGCTTTAGTACCGGAACTACTTCGCGGTAACAAATAATTTAAAGAAAACTTGACCTTTTTCATCGTCTGTTTTTATTGCCGTTTTCAGTCTTCGTATACTTTCCTGCACTTAAATTCGACGGGAATGGACTTGCGATCTCACAAGTTTTATTCGGTTCCATTTTCTCTTAGGTTTTAAACGACTCTATTCAACAACATGAAGCTTTGTTTGGACAGCTTATTCGGGCGGGAAAGAATATTTTGGAGACCACCGAGCCTGGACCAGAGAAAGAGGCTTTAGAGAGTAAATTGAGCGATACTACACAACGGTGGGATTCCATCAAGAAACAAACCGCTGAACGCCAAAAACAGCTCAATGAAGTTCTACCTTTGGCTAAAGAGTTTCAAAGTGAGATGCAAGATATCAAGCCTTGGCTTAAAGAGGCTGAAAAACGCCTACAAAGTGTTGAACCAGATGCATGCGATCTGATATCTGTGGACAGACACCTCGAGTCACTACTTGAACTTAAGAAAGAGATTGATGAGCGCAGACCCCTTGTCGAAGCTGCAAAGAACACTTCTTCGTCTCTCACAAACAGCTGCAGCGCTGATAAGTTTGTAATAGAGGGAGAAGAGCAAGATGTTAATAAACGCTTTGATAATTTGTCTGCTGAACTTTTACGGCTGGAAGGGAATCTTGACACCTTGAAAGGAGCTTTAGAAAACTATAACAAGACTCTAGAACCTGTAGAACAATTGCTTGACAGCACTGAAAAGTCCCTTGACTTACGTGAACCTACAGGAATAAATGTCGACAAAGGAAAAAATCAGCTTGACAAGGTCGAGGACCTGCTGTCGGCACTCAGAGCACACGAGCCTGATTTGAATAGTCTGGCAGATGCTGGCGACAAGCTCACATCCGCGTTGGATCCCAAATCTTCGGAATTACCTCGTGTAAAGAAAGAGGTTGATAGTGTGTCTAAACGATATCGTGACCTGCTGGAGAGCTTAGATCATGAAAAAGATCAACTGGAGGAAGAAACAGCGAAAGCGCTGAAATTCCAGGATGCTTTGCGTAAATTGGAGGAGTGGTTACCCAGCGTAGAAGAAGCTGTGGCCGCCCAGCAGCCCATCAGCAGCGATCCGGAAGTTGTTAAGCAACAGCTCCAACGAGCAGAGGTGACCATAACGTCAATGTTTTAAACTGAATTGTATGCAATTTTGCAACTAACTGACTGAAGAAAGCATTGCTATACTTTAGGCCAAGCCTAATGATTACCTCCTCCCTTGCGAGAAGGCCATCTTTCTACATTTCAGTACCATGTTACCTGTTGCTCCCACGAGTCTGCAATAGCTCAGTGGAGGAGCATCCGAACTTGCCATCGGATGGTTGAATCATACCAGAGGGGAGCACGCGACATTTCTTTTTTCCAGGTTGCTAGTGTCATCATTGATGAATACTTCTCTTCAAAAATAGCTTATGTTAAAATCTTCAACTATATCATGTTTTCATTGGATTTTCAACATTGACATCTTTGTTTGCCAGTTGCCGAGTCTCTTTTTCCTTTCCCTGTCTGTAGGCTTTGAGAGATGAAATTGCCAAGAACAAATTCCTTGTAGACACCCTTGAGGACTCAAGCAGAGATATAATAGCCGGCAGCAATGAAGATCCGCAGGTCGTGAGAGATGTCCGAGGGGAACTAAACAAGATCGTGATACCCATCGATATCATCTCACGCAAACTTGCTGAGCGTCAAGTCAAGCTACAGAATGCTCTGCTTCGTTCACAAGAGTTCCAGGTTGGTCAAACCACCACCCCCAGGAACTCCGTGACCCATTCTTTGAGGACATTAGGGCCGTTTATACGAGAGAAAATAAGCCGCGGCTTACCCAGGCCGCGGCTTAAATAAGACGCGAACACCCCGTATAAATGGTGCAAAATCTACTTTCACGACTTTCTCAAGCCGCGGCTTATCCTGGCCTGGGAGTTTATACTCGTATAAATAGTTCCTTTCGCTTATTATGTACGCCGCGGCTTATTTTCTCTCGTATAAACGGCCCTATTGTGCTTGTCCTTTGGCGCCCCACGGAGTTTATCAACAATTGTTGTGATACGGTACCTGTGGGTTGATGTCACCGTACGAGAAGATTAGAGAGTGTAATCCTCATTTGCAAGTTTCAACAAAGGCGTTACTTTTTCCTCAGTTATTTTAAACCCTGGGTGTTGATTTAGGCGGGGTTAAAACCTGCGTCCTTCCTCCCAACGGCCTGGTATTCAACCACCTGAGCTAGCTGGACAACGGTATACAGTGAGTCTTATGTCACGATTATTTTTATGAAATTACTTGTGTGGAATTGCCATAACATGCAATAGGCCATTTCCGAGTTGATGTCTGCCTCCTCTTCAAAGCGAGTCTAAGTGCGAAGTTTTTCTTATGAAAATTAGTTTTCATTCATATGTAAAGTAGAACTAATTACCATCACAAAAACTTTGCACTTAGACTCGCTTTGAAGAGGAGGCGGATATGAACTCGGAAATGGTCTATTCTCTTCGAAATGCTAGAACTTGAAAATATAGATAGCAAAGCAAACGGAGTAATAGCATAAAATAAAAAAATGAACACCGGAGCTCAGCTATCCAGGCCTTTGATGTAATATATAAAAACATACAAGTTAAGACATATCTTTTTGAATATCAGGTCTCTTTTGATGCGTTCATGGGTAAGCTTGGTAAATTTGAAGACCAGCTGGCGAAGCAAGAACCTGTCTCTGCTGTTCATGAAATTGTGCAAGCTCAAAGGCAAGAAAATGAGACATTGCGGATAGACCTGGCGCTTCAGGAAATTGCTGTCGAGAAACTGGTTCAAAATGGACAGCAAGTTGTTGATGCACTGGAGGACGCTCCAGAGAGAGAAATCATGGAACAGAAGATTAATGAATTGAAGACAAGGTGGCAGACGACAAAAGCAAAGGTTGATGATCGTCAAGTGCATCTCAACACGGTGGAGGTACAAGCGCAGAAATACCGCCAAGAGGCAGATGCCCTATCTGCGTTGACCACAGATGCTGAAGAGAAGATCACAGAGTTTGAACCCCTGTCCGCGGATATGAATAACATAGCCAAGCAAAAAGAACTTCTACAGAAGGTTCAAGGAATGGTGGAGAAGCTGAAAACAGATCTTCGAGATGTAGGCGGAAACGCAGATGACCTGAAAGAGGACGCGGAGAAAGACATTCCTGTTGTGGAAGCTGAAGTCGAAGATCTGGTAGCTAGAATTGAAAAATTGTCGGCATCTCTGGATGACAGAGCCACACAGTTGACAGCCGTGGAGGAGGCGTCACATGAGTATCACGTGACTGTTCAGAAAGTGGAAGATGTGTTCAGTGAGGCGTTTGATGTGGCCGATGCGCCTGTGGTGTTTAGTACCAACACAGAAACGGCTTGTCAGCATCTCGCCAAGATCAAGGTATGGTGGTGTTGTCATCTTTCTATTTTATTTACATATTTGTGTTTTTCCTGGCGGGCCGTTGTCCTTCGGTCGGGGAGAGATATTTGAGCATTGTTAGTGGTTTACATTTAATGGTTGACAGTTTACCTGCGAAATTAAAACAAACAACTTTCAAGAATAAGGTTCTTGCGAACAAAAAAACGTTGTTGATAGGTCGATTTATGTTCCGGAATGCGGAAAATTGATTCCTGTTATAAACGAACGAGGCATGATGTACTGCGCTTTTTTGTCATGTAGTAAGGTACGAATGAGATGCAAGATGAAATTTTAGCAATCAAGGAGAACTGCTCGAATTGTTTTGAGGCAATTGTTCTTTGCAGGGATTTTAGGAAGTGGGAGGGGGAAGTTGAGAGTTATTTTCTAGTGGTTTGCCGCTTACACAATCTTGAGTAATACTATCGTTTGTGACTAATTTAGAATTGCTTTCAATTAATTCCTTTCAGGAGCTGAGCGCTCGTCTGGATGATCACGCTCCCGAAGTAGAGAAGGTTGGCCACAAAGGAGACAACTTGCTTGGAAAAGTCCATGACTCGTCACCAGACCGCGCAGTAATCACAGACAAAGTGGCAGATGTTTCGCAGAAATACGTTGTGCTACAACAGAGGCTCAAAGCTCAGGAAGAGTCTCTCGCTAACAAGATAAAAGATACGGATGAGTTTAATGCCAAAATTGATGATTTGGGGGCTTGTGTGAAGAATGTTCGCAACGAGCTGGCTTCACTTGGACCTATAAGCACTGATCCTTCAGCAGTTGAAAAACAACTACAATTGGTGCAGGTTGGTTTTGCGTACACCTATAGTCGCTTTTATGAAGCTGCTCATGACCTTTTTGTCTTGCTGTCTCAATAAAAAAGGTATACCAAAAAACAATTTTGCAGTCTCAATGAATCTGCAGATCTCTAATCAATTGTTGAGGCGGAGTCGCTTTGGTTCACTGTTCTTTGTTCCTCTCGGTAAACAAAGAAGTCGTGACGTACATTAAGAGCACGGGTATGTGACGGGAAGAAAACGATAGATTTCATTCTTTTTAATCAGCCGAATGAGTGTAGCGGAAAACTGTAGGTTTCGAGATACGAGAAAAAAAAGAGCCTTTCGCTTGTTAGTGTTGCTATTTGGGGTATGTGTAGATTCAGTTGAGAAGTTGAAAATAAAAATCGTTCGCACTTGCAGTAAACTGGTTTGTATTGTATTTTCCTTTCACGGGTTTCTTTTTATTGCTTTACTCTTCTGTATCAGGACTTGAAGTCGAATTTGGAAGAGAAGAAACCAACGCTGGAAGATGCCCAAGGCTTGTGCGACAAGCTAACAGATGAGGTCAAAGATGAACCTCTTGTCGTTGCATCCATTAAAGACAAACTTGATAAAGTCGAGTCGCCGTATGAAGACCTAAAAGCAAGGATTACAGAGCTGGAAGGCAGATTGCAAGCGGCGCAAATACGATCACAAGAGTTCGATGTCTCTTTCAGTGACTTCAAAGACAAACTGCAAAGCATGGAAGACCTTGCTGCCAAATCACAACCAGTGTCTGCCGTTTATGATACACTGAAACAACAGAAAAGCAACGACGAGGTAACATAGCAAGGAATTTGATTGTAAAATTAAGGTTTCGTGTTGCAGATAGATCCCCCTTTGTGGACTTAAAGCCATATACACTGAAGCATATTTCGTTTAATATAAATTGCTCTTAGCGCGGATTCAGAGAGAGTGTCGTGGACTTGCTGTCGGACTAAGAAATAAATATGTATCCAGAGAGACTAAGGCTTTGTTACACTGAGAATAATTAGTTCACTAAAGTTTCATTTTGTCCCCTTCACCAAAGCACTGCTTTCAAATTTCGACACGTTGTCTTAAGTACCATTAGATTTAATGATATCCCTCTTCTTTGGTTTTCAGTAGTGTTACGAATGTAATCCAGCTTTTACCAAAAAAAGTAAAGCTTAAATGGTCTTTTATAATTAGGTATGAGAAATTTCTCTTCAGACGACTACTAATATGGGAAATTGTAAATCAAAGGGGTAGATTATAACATTGTTAGAAAGTCGTAATCATGATGTTTCGCAAATCATGATTGTGTTCGCAAAATGAATTTTAATCTTTGCTTTGATTCTTGACCGAACCAAAAACAAATCCGTGCTTTTAATTTCCTTCGTTTTCAAATCCTTGGCTTGCAATAGCGAAAAAGCCTTTTGGGAATTTGGCTCTATTATTATACAAAACGCGAGTGACTTTTCCTTTTGTTTTGTACACCAACGTGACCGTCTAATCACGTGCACCTACCGATAAAGTCTGAGCAAACTAGTACTTGTTTCTTACGTAGTACGTAGTAAGCCAATGCGTTTTTTTTTTTGTGTGTATGGAGTAAATTTCATAAAATGAGGTGGCATTGAAAAACAATGAAATAATTTATTTTAGGAACTTAAGGAAGCTGTCAAGCACCAAGAACAAGTTTTTGATCAGCTTATGAAAAGTGGCAGCGACCTCCTGGAAGGCGCGGAGCCTGGACCCGAGAAAGAGGAAATCCAAGCTAAACTGGCAGACGCCGAGAAGCGTTGGCAAGACATAAAACGGAACAACGCTGAGCACTTGGAGCGAGTAAATGCAGCTTTACCAGACGCCGAGAAATACAGTGAATTCACAAGCAATCTTAAACCATGGCTGTTAGAAACTGAGGAGAAGTTACAATCTTTGAAACCAATTGAAGCGAGTCAGGAGTCACTAGATGAGTTAACCAAAGCTATGGAACTGTTACGTGGTGATATCAATCAACACAAACCTGAGCGTGACACAGTTAGCGTGACATCTGAAGCCGTGATTGACTTGACTGAAGCTGATAGAGGAATTGTAAAGGATGAGGCTAAAGATGCCGTGGAACGATACGATAAACTTGATGTGACGTTATCGTCACGAGAAAAGGAACTGGGTCAAGTCTGTGACTTGGTGGAAAAGTATCGTGTCTTTGTGAAGCCCGTAATTGAACTGTTGGATAACGTGGACGCAGCATTAGATTCTCAGGGTTCAATTAATGTGGATGTTGGAAAGAACAATGAAGATCTCAACCGCGTCAAGGTATATCTCAATGGATCATATTGCCCGACACAAATGTTTTCTTGAATTTCAAACTAAAGGAACCAAGACTGAGGGAAAGCCTCAAATTTCTACGTCGTCTCGTTGCATTCTGTACAAATTTATCCTGTGAGAAGAGTCCCTTTCAATCTCCCAACAAGAAATTTCTACATTTAATTTTTTTTTTCTTCTGTGAAAATCGAAAAAGTCTTTGCCCTGAGGCCGAGTAGTGCAAATTCATTTCAGTAATACACCAATTCGGTTTCAAATTTTCTAACATAATCAGAAACAGATTCGCTAGGAATCCACCTAGAATTTTGTCTCGCTTACAGGTATACTTTCGTGCCTCATCACCACGCTGCGGTGAGCGATTGATGGCGAAATTCTTCGAGAAAGCACCCCTTCAAACCATCCTTTGACGTACGATGTTCGACTTTTGATTGAAGGACGCTCTCAAACTTTCGTCTGCGGGCCTCGATTTCAGTTTAGTTTCAGTTAAAAATATATTTATATTTCTTTGATTCCTCTTCTAGGATATGATCAAACAGCTGGAAGATGCCAAAGAAAATCTAAATAACGCTAAGAACTGTGGCCAGCAAGCTGTTGACGCCATTCAGTCTGCACAGGGTAACCCGTCACTTCTACAACAAGAACTAGGAGCTGTTGAGAGAAAGTATGTTGACCTTTTGGAACAGCTTAAAGAAAAGCAGGACAAGTTGGAAAAGGCTCTCGAACAGGGAACCCAAATTCAGGAAAAACTGGATGATATCGAGGCCTGGAAGGCTGACAGTGCTCCCTCCATAGAAAACTGGGAACCAATTAGCACTGATCCTACTGTTGCCAAGAAACAACTCGACCAGTTGGAGGTAAGTGCGTTTGTGCGATCCCGTTTTGTAGTAGTATGGATCATAGGAAACGAGGCAGTGACAGTTACGAGAGTAACATTTGCGTGCATTTGATTTTAGTTATATTCAGTTTCCCTTATTTTTATAACTGCGTCTGTTGTAAAAACGAAAAAAACAATTGCACCGCAACAATCAAAGTGTCCACCAAACTTTAAAGAAAATACTTAAGTATGCTTGAGCGTATAAAATAACCCTATCTTCGAAACAACTCTAAACTTCCCGCTTTCTGCGTTGCTGTGATAGAAAGTTGTCGCCTAGACTCAAAGGGACTCCTCTTTTATTAAAATTCGGTATGATTATTATTAACTTTTAATTTCAAGATTTTTGATCATCGAAATTATGCAGGTTATTAACGTGTGTGTCTATCATATACAGTGTTCTCATATCTTTTTCTTCTACGGGTTAATTTCGAACTCTCAAGACCAACAGCCCCCAGTTGGCTGAATAGCACAATTGCTAGAGCACTGAACCCTTATCGCAGAGGTTATGGGCTTAAATTCCGTTCACGGCCTTGCTTCCATTACTGCTGAAGTAACCTTTATACCTGCTATGATTAAAAGAAATCTTAATGTGCCTCTTTTCGCAGTTCAAATATGTTTCTTTCCTCATATCTTCATTTCTGAATGTTAGTGAACAATCGTAGGAAACCATTGCTTATTTATTTATTTATTTATTGATTTATTTATTTATTTATCAGGGACTTGAAGATGACCTTGGAAAACAAAAGGGTAATTTAAAGGAAAGCACGACGCTAGCAGAGGATCTGATTGCTGCCAGCGATGACCCAGTTTCCGCTGCGGAACTTCAAAGTCGTTTATCCAATGCTGACGTTGAGATCAATCGACTTGCGATCAAGATTGAAGATCGAAAGGACAAGCTTCGAGCTGCGATATCCCAGAGCGGACAGTTTGAAAGTGGTTTCGATGATTTCCTTCGCTGGCTCACCAAAACGGAGAGAACGTTGGCAAAATTAAGACCCATATCAGCTGATCAATCAACTGTTGAAGAGCAGAATGAAAGTTACAAAGTTAGTGCACTCCTTTTTGTACCTAGATTTTTTGTACTTTTGGAAAGAATTCGTTTTCCAATAGTTCCTCACTGGGACTTATCGTTAGCGTTAAAGCTGGGCACTTATGCGCAAGTGCGAGCTGTAACGGCGTGAGCAAGAGAGTCAAATAAGTATCGTGGAGATTCTGGCGTGAAACGCCTTTTTACCCCTCTTTTTCCTGTCTTCTTTGATAACAATTGCTAATTAGCTTTGGTAAGATCGAAGATCTTTCAGGAGCTTTCCTTCATTTCCTTTCGAGTTTACTTATTGATCAATGTTTCAATTCTCAGCCCGCCCACCGGGAGATCAAGGACAAGGAACCTGCATACGTCGCTCTTCAGGCCGCTGGTGAAGAGCTGAAAGAATCTAGTCAGTTGCCAGCTGATAAAGATAACTTGCAGGAGAAACTTGACAACATGAACGAGCGATGGAATGAGCTGAATGCAGCATCAGATTCTCGTACCACCAGGTTGGATGAAGCAGTCACACTGACTAGCGAATATTTCGAGACTCGCTGTCACTTTGTGCCATGGTTGGACGAAGCTGAAAGGAGAATAGACGCTATCCAGCTCAAGTGTGATGATGAAGTTCTTGAATCGAGCAAACAGCATGTAGAGGTAACATGATTTCTTGTTATTGAGGTACTGAACGTATCACCTTGTTCAAGTTATACTGCTGTGACTTAATTTCGACATAGGCCACCAAAGTGTTCAAAAGCTTCAAAATTTGCTTCCTCATGCTAAGTTCAAATAATGGGCTTTGTATTTTATAAATCTCCCATACCTCTTTAATTTAGTTTTTGTTACATCGTCACTTCGAAAGAACTGTAAACAGTCTGGCCCCTAAATAGAATTGAATCCGGGCTTAACTTCAGTAGTGCTGTCTTGGTCTTAGTGCTTTTCGTTTGGTTTATTATGCTTTAAAGCGAATTTAAGATAAAGTTATCTCAAATTCTTTGTAATGAGCAACTTGCAAAGTCCTTGCAACTCAATTGTGTTTGTGGACTCAACAGGAGCTACAGGAAGACGTGGCGAACCACGCAGACGCACACACCAGTCTGGACAACACTGCAGAGGGGATATCTAAAGTTTGCGTTGAGGAAGTGAGTTCCGTGGAGGATGATATTCAAAATATCGACAAGCGATGGGACGAGCTCAACAGCAAACTGCAAAGCAAACATGCTGACATTGAAGCTTTGAAAGACCAGTTGCATGAATACAAACAAGCCGCAAAGGGTAGTCATAATAAGATAGCGGAGGTAGAAGCTAAGGTTGATGATGGAAAAACTCCTGTGTCGGATGTAGAGGTGATGAAGAAACACATTGAAGAACTGGTGGCCCTTAAGGAGCAATTGGAGGAGTTGAAACCAGAAGTACAGTCCACGCTGGAGATGGGCCAAAGTGTGCAGGACAAAAATCCACAGGTGTGACACAGCATTTACTGATTGACCTCTAAAACTATTTCCACGCACACACACGAGAGGAGCTCTGCTATGGAGCGCACTCGCCGCTCTGGGCAAACTGTAGATTGAAACTGAAGTCCATGACCAAGAATTATCGATCTCTCTTGTTTGCCCTTGACCCGTCAGTTTACGGTATTATCTTAATACCGGGAAGTCAGGGTGGTTTAGCGGTTATGAACCGCGCCTCCCATCTCTGTGAGCACCGGGTTCAACCCTGGCCTCGGGTTATATGTGGGCTGATTTCAGTCGATCTCAATCTGACGCTAAGGGTTTTCTCCGGATACTCCGGTTTTCCTCCCTCATCAAAATCGACTCTCAGTCAATTAATTCTGGCTGCGGGCGGATACCCTCGATAGGGATAACCTTTGGTATCCTTCCCTTTCATTGAGTTAAATGAATGAAGTTGCTTTTCTTAATTTAGACTACAGGTCTCACCGATTAACAGCCGACACCATATCGCGTCTGATTGGTCCGCAACGAAGTTAACGCACTATGAAAAATTCTGGTTCCGGCACGCAATTCCGCCATGTTTTTTTTTCTCACTCAAATCTAGCAGTTGTTTTTAGAAAAGGGTGTCGCTAGTCGTTCTAGCGCTGGGGCACTAATTGGGGACACTGTAAACTGAAATTAACAATTAACAACTAACCCTAACATCAAGTCAAATGTTGGTTTTTGAGGAGAGGGGAAACCGGAGTACCCGGAGAAAACCTCTCGGTGCAGAAAAGAGAATCAACAAACTCAACCTACATATGACGTCAAGTCTGGGAATCCAACCCGAGCAACATTGGTGGGAGGCGAGTGCTCTCACTACTGCGCCATCCCTGCACCCCCAAAATAGACAATAGCGACCTTTAGCCACCTTTTTTTCGGGCAATACCGTGAACCTCGGGAAATCACTTGATCTTGTGCTTTCCGTCACGTTTGCAGTCTGCGGTTTCAACTTCAAGACACCGTTGAGATCAATCAGACCTCCCGTTGGACCATATCAGTCATGTTGTTACATATGTTTGCTATCAAATGGGAACAATTTTGAAGATCAAATATAAGTTTTGGGAGAATCTGAGCTGTTTGATTTGAGAGCAGTTGTAACAATGAAAAATCTAAGATGGCGGCGCCGATGTGCATAACAGGAACGGCTTGCTAAAGGCTAAGGCTCAAAATCGAGCTAACCTCTAACGGCAAACGATTAACCGCAAACCGCGGTTTGCGGTATATCCCGAAAACTTCAGTGCTAAAGGTCTCTAATGCCGCAAATGGTTGCGACGCATTCCATCGTAGATCGGGACTTACGGGTCATGGACTTCTAATAAAAATAAAACTAATAATTTCAAAGCATAATGAGTTACGTTCCTTTTCAGGCTGATACGACCTCGGTCGAAGCAGAAAACAAGGCGTTGCAAGATCACTGGGATGCCGTGCAAGATAAGCTCACTGGCGCCATAAACAAGAACAAGCAATTGCTAGCTCATCTGGAAAAGTATTGGGAACAAGAGGAAACGCTTGACGAACGGTTTAAGGAAACTGAGTCCAAGCTTGAGGAGAATAAACTAATGGTGATGGATGTCGGGAAACTTGGAGAGCAATTGGCTAGGGCACAGGTACGCTACGTAGCATGTAGCGTGGTAGCGTGGTGCTTGTAGAAAAACCATTGTTTTGTCGCTCACGGATAAATTTTAACGTCCCTCGTACAACAAGCAAGAACCCGGCTGTGACGTCATGAATTTGTTAAAGCCTGAAATTCTGGAGCGAAGGCAGCGTTTGATTGGCCTATATGTGTAATTGAAATATATTTTACACTTCTAGTTTCTGACAAACGTTGATAGGACTTTCGCATTTTGCCGTGTGTCAACTCAACGAACTTGAACGGAGCTTAAAGAACCGCATTTGCTTATTGGTTGTCCCAGAGAACGGCTAATTAAGTACATCTCAACTCCATGAATGTAAGAAGAGCGAGGTGTAGACTATTTTTGGTTCATAAATTTTTTTTTTGGTTGATAAATGTTGCAACAGGCTAACTTCATAGAGTAAGACCTCATTGTAATAATCTTCTGTGAATTCTCTCCAGTTGCTGAAAGCAAGTGTCGCAAATCTGAGGCCAGAATTTGACACGGTGAACAAGCAAGCTCAAGATCTTATCAGCGCTGGCCTGGGTCTGGATTCCGCAATGGTACAGCAGATGTCAGATACAGATAAAAACTGGCAGAATGTTAACGATGCCGCATCAAATCAGGAGGCAGAAATCGAGAAGGCACTGAATCAAGTGGAGGAGCTGCAAAAAACATTGGGTAAAGCAGACCAGAACATGACTGCAATTGAAGACAAAATCAAAGAGCTTGCACCGATTGGAGATGATGTGGACACCATCAACCAACAATTAGAGGATATTCAGGTCTGTTGACAGGAACAAAAGTCAATTTCAATGGGTCGTTAAGGAAATCGATTTAATTTCTTTCGCAGTCCCTTTTAGTAGTAAGCGAAATAATATGATTGGTCAATGAATAGTTATTGACGATTAATTAAAGTGGTACTATGATCAAAAAATCATTTCCTTTTTTTCTTCAGATTTTGAAAGCGTGTTTGCTTAGCACCTAACTGGCAAAATTTTGAGCTTTGAGTTTTATCCAAAGGCTGTTTATTTTGAGTGTAAGTTTTGGATTTCACGGTCCGCCTTTACTCACGTTCAAAACTGGCCGATTGGACCTCAGAAGGTTGGATCTAGAGAAAATGACGTCATTTACTCACTAGCTTAAAATTTCAGCGTGTAAACGCAATTTATTACATATGCAAAACACGGGTTTAAAAGTCTGAAAGCCCGAAACTCCCGTGCTGCATATTAATTCGGCCGCGTACACACGCATTGCATTCTTAAACTAGTGAGTCTTTGACGTCATTTTCTCCTCGACCCAGCTCTTTCAAGATGTCTTTTTAAAATCAGAACTTAAAACTTGGGTCAGTTAGTGTTTAATTAACATAGTTTTGAAATCCAAAGAAAAAAAATAATTGTTTTTTTGGTCGTAGTACCACTTTAAAAGGGAGGTGGTTAAAAGCCTTGTTTGTAGAGGTCCCATCAAGGGAAGAAAGCGAAAGACAGCCTTCTCACAGGCATTCATTCACGGGGTCCATGTTGGTTTCCTAAACAGATCCTGCGTGGGAATTGATTTTCATTGTGATTTTTTTGGTAGAAAACCTCGCTGCTGGTAGCCCGTGTTAAATTGCTTTTAAGTGCCCCCAGCTTGTTTATTTATTTATTTATTTATTTAGTTATTTATTATGTCGCATATTACTTCAGCACGACAAAACATATTTTTACGGTAAATGTATTCAATGTCGCTTCTAGCAGGCTGCACCAGTGGTGCAATTCATACATGAAAAAAATTGCCAATCGTTTGTCACCCGGCCGATCTAGTGAGAGGCATGGGTATCCCCCCCACCCCCCCCCCCCCCCTTACCCTCTCCAGGGACCCATGCGCCTCACCACATCGCCCGTAGCTCAAATGGAACGAATGTTTGGTACATGCGGAGGGATTTATCTCGGCAAGGAAAATTTGTTTGATGTTAGGGGTACTATAAGAGTTACACTTATACGTGTAATCATGGACGAAGTTTGTGAATTTTAGTCATCTTTTAAACAGGAATTACAAAAGGAAATCGATGGTGTTCAGGAGCAGCTCGCAGATCTAAACGACAAGAAAGCCAAAATGGCCCTCGACTTCCCTGACGCTGACACAAGTGATATTGACCGTGCCATTATCGAACTCAACCAGAGAGTCCTGGCGGCCAATCAAGAACTAGGTAACAGGCAGACCAAACTGGAAAATGCTTTGCTTGCCTGTGGCAAGTTCCGTGATGCCCTGCAATCTCTCCTGGACTGGTTGGCTGAGACACGTGAGTTAATAGAGAATCAAGGACCCATTGCTGCCACTGACCCCAATGTCATGAAGGCTCAGATGCAAGAGCAAAAGGTAACAGTTATTTGTGTGCCTTCTTTTGAAGCACAAAACTTCCATTTTGAGTCACGATGCATACCTGAGAAAAGGGGTTTTTTCCCTTTTAAACACGCATGGAAATTCAGCTTCAATTGATTAGCCCAACGTAATTCCATTACCACCTTACCAAGCCCTCCCCAAGCTTTCAACTGGTTTCATGTTAGTTTCATCATAAAGGTTTTCAACAACGAAATGATGCGTTACATTTGTTCATGATGTACCGAAATTCAATCTTGAATCGAATTTTAAAGACTCTCCCTTTTCATTCAGAACTCTTTAGTGTAGAATTAGTCCTTGTTCGCTTATGGTATAGTCAATTTATTTTTTTTGTTATTTGATCCTTAAAACTAAATTTCTTTGCACATTTCTCATGGAAACCTATCGGGCAGTAACTTAGTGTTTGACCGTATATGATTGACGAAAGTTGAAGATAACATTCTGATGACAACTTTAATACTTTGCAGTTGTTTACTCGGATGATTGCCGACAGAGCTCCCGCTGTGAAGTCCTTACAGGAAACTGGTGAAGAAGTTCTGAAAGCAGCTGACGAAGAGACCAAGGGGCCTATTGAAGAGGGACTGGCCAGTGTGACATCTCAGTGGCAGGAACTGAATGATATGGTCAACACAAGGAACAGCGCATTGAATATTGCCATGGAAACAGCTGTTAAGTTTGGAGGTCTGCTTACTGATGCTAATAAAAAGATAGCCGCTGCCAACGAAGAACTGCAGGCACTGCAACTCGGCCAGAAAGCTCCTCCAGAACACATCCAGGAGGAAGCCAATAAGCTGCAGGTGCGAGGAATCAATACGCATTGTTGATTCTTGAAGTATGAGTTATTAAACGATTCCAAATAGCTTTAGAATGTAAACCGTTAGTCGACAAGAAATTAATCTAAATTTTGACACTTTTTGTTTTGTCATTAAGTGAAGTTTCTCTCACTCTGCATTCGACGCTTTTGGTTTGGATATCTCGCACACTAAATCTGTTGCTCTGTTTGAAGAAACTTAAAATACGCTATTGTTGAAACGGATGATTATGTTATAACAGAAGCACTTGACCTTGAAGCGTGTAACGTGCAACTCTTTTCCTTGGAACTAAGCTGGGAATTTTAAGACGCCATTTTTATGCCCAAATATGAAGCAAAATGAGATCGAAGCTCTACGCGCGGGAAAATGCACGAGCTACGTTACATCCGAATAAGGAAATTTTAACTTAAAAAAACCCCAGCTCTGAACCAGAATGAAACGTTTTAAGGTTATGAGCTTCTGCATTTTCTTTACACAAATACTCAAATCTTTTGACTTTACTTTGTAATATCATGGAAGCTCCGTGGGTTCGTTTAGGTTTTCTCGGCGCCATTTCAGCTATCTTGCAAACTTGTTCTCTTTATTACATGGTTGTATTGTGACAAAGCAAATGACTGAAAAGCAATGAAACAGGAAAAGTTCAATTTTCTGCTCAACAAAAATTTCGGCTGGACAGTCACGAGGAAAACATGCTGGTCATTGATTTGAATTTTCATTGTTTCTTGGTAGGAATTGTGTCAGGAAATCGAAAGGCTAGAATCGCCAGTGACGGAAGCAACCCATGCTGGAGAACAAGTTATGTCACACTGTACTGACGAAGACAAAGAGTTGGTTCGTGACAAAACTGAAAAACTGTTGCAGCGTTACAACAAGTTGCGTGACCAAGCTAAGGAGAAGAAGAAGAAAGCCGACGATGCAGCTAAACTGTCAAAGGATTTCTTTGATGCAAAAGACCAGTTGATGGCATGGTGTGAGGAAACTGCCGGTAAACTGGAAGCAGCGAAAGGTGAAGGCGAGAATGTACAGCAGGAATTGCTCAAGGTTAGAAATCATATCATTGATGTTAATGGCCTTTTTTTTTTTTAATTACATTATCACTTCGCCTTAACATATTGCTGGGATCACTTTTCAGTAACTATCAAATATCACGTCACAATATTGTTTTGGGTACTCGTTTCCATTTGTGGAGCTGATACTTTGGCATTTTACTCACTGAATCAGATTTCATTTTCGTTTGGTTATTTTTAGGATATTCAGCAAGCCGTTGAAGCCAAAGAGCCTGATATTCCTTCGTGCAAAGATAAGGGTGATCGTCTCAAGAAATATGTCGTGGAAGATGAAAAGCCAAACCTCGATGTAGCCCTGAACGAGCTTGACGACAAATGGAAATCTTTACTCGGAGACGTAGATCAGCTCGCCAAGAAGTTGTTTTCGGCTCAAACGCGAATGGATAACTTCCAGCGCGACGCAAATGAGCTTAAAGCATGGCTGGCAGCCACTGAAAGGAACCTGGATAATATGGATCCTGTGGGGGTGGAGCCAGAGAAAGTGAAAGCACAGCTTGGTTCTCAGGCGGTGAGTTGCCTTGTCTCCATAACGAGCAAACGTTTTTAGCTTGCATATTTTTGATTTTCCCCCGTTATGAAGGACAAATCTGATGCATTTCCAAAGAGGCCTTTGATTTAGAAAATACCGTGACAGTTCTTTTTAACGATAACAGTAAAAGGTAAATGTTTCGAGGATTCAATAGCATCAACACGCGACTGTCAATTTGTTCGCAGACTCTGAACGCAGACGTGGTGGCTCACGAGAAACCAGTGGTGTCTCTATGTGAGGACGGAGAAGCTTTGCTACCTGCCTTGAAAGACGAAGAACAAAAAGCCGTGACAGATGATCTTAACAGCATCAAGACTCGTTATCAAGATGTAAACAGTCGAACATCAACCAGACAGGGGACTCTTGTGGAAGCCCTGTTGCTGTCACAGCAGTTTAGAGATATTCACAAGGAGGTCGTCACCTGGTTGGATCGCTGTGAAGAGAACTTCAGGAAGTTGGATGAAGAATCGGTCGCTGAGCTTCAGCAAGAGAGGATAAAAGTAAGCTTGAACGTGGTTACAATTTAAGACAGCCTTCCTTGTCGTAGACAAGTAAACATGATATTTTGGAATCAGCAATACTCTTTCTTGAAAAAGTAGCAATGATTTGTCCTTGCAAATTATTTATCCTGCCTTGTTGTTGTTGTTGTTGTTGTTGTTTTTTTGTCGCAGTGTTTAATATTTTATTAATTTTATTAATAATGTATTAATTTATACCACGCAGTTTCTTTATAAATATTCGACTTTTCTCTCGGTCTGCGAATTGCGAATGCAGTGATTTAGAGGTGTAACTTAAGGAAACATACATATTTTAAAAAAATGTGCAATAAATGGAAAATTACTCCATAGCCGCTTATCAACGACCGTTGAAATTCAAGTTCTTTAAAGTCCCCAAGGTGTAGCCAGTCCAAGCCACCCAATAAGAAGCCCGGACTTTCCATAACGAGCTAAATAAATGTCAATTTCTTGTTTCTTTCAGTCTATCCAGGAAGGAATTACCGCGCTCAAGGTTTTAATTGGCAACTTGGAGGAGACTGGAAGTGACCTCGTTAAGTTGAGTGGTCCTGGGAAAGGATCTTCCTCAGTTGAAGAGAAAGTAACAATCTGTGTGGAGCGTTATGAACTACTTCGGCAGCAGACCGATGAGCGAGGAATAAAGATCGGCATAACCTTAGCACAGGAAGAAGAATTACAGAACAGACTGGAGGAGCTGTTGACTCTGCTGGAAAAAAGAAAAGAGGATTTTGGAAATCTTCAACCCGTCAGTGTTAGACCCGATAAAATCAGCGAGCAGATCGATGAAATGAAGGTACGGCTTGTTCATTTGTCTGTCTATCGTATTTTATATTACCATAATCCAACAGTCATACGAATAAGAAACAGTTGAAGTGTGGGTCAGCATTACGACTTTGAAGTGATCATGGTAGACTGTATGGCGACACAAGTCTCATACGCACTAGCGAGAAATGAATAAATTTTAAGGAGGCAGTGTGGCCCAGTGGTTACGGCGCTTGCCTTGAGATCCGGAGATCCCGGGTTCAAGACCCGCTCTGACCACTCGCTGAATTTGATCCTGGTATTCCCTGGTTCAACTTCCCAGCTGCACTTGTAAATAGCCAACTGGTTTGCCTCCAGCCAGTTGGGATTCTTAACAGTTGTTGTTGTTGTGTTCTGTTGTTTCGTTGATTGTTTCAGATTGGCTCTGAAAAGCCCCTATGGGGAGTGGTCAATTAAGTATGTATTGTATTGTATTGTATTGTATAATTCACGCATTTTGATTGGTTCTTACCTATGATCTATTAGAGGACAGACGCATAGTTGACATCGTGACCAAAAACTCTTAATTCTTTATTTTATAATTAACAAATAGATTCCTCTATTTTTGGCGTTGTTTACAGCCGTAATGAGCCCCCAACCAATCCTTAAAAAAACGTTTGTTATCACACTTCTTTCAACCTTGCTTGCTCGTTCTTTAAGTTCTTAGAAACTGGCCTTTGCTTGTGTAATTTCCTTTGCTGACTCACTTTTAAGGGAAGTTGATCTTCAAGTGATCCTTTCTTTTCCAGGGCCTTCAGAGTGATTTCGACCCTGAAAAGGTGCAAGTGGAAGAATTGAGACCGTTAGTAACAGCCGTTGTACAGTCTAACCCGGAGTCCAAAACATCGTTACTCATGAAAGACAAAATGAGTAAAGTGAACACCCTCGCAGCTGACACACAAAACCTCTACGACGAGCGGCTCAAAGCACTTGAAATGGCGCTCGATGCCGGGGACAAATTTTGGACAGGTTTGGACGAAATCAAGCAAATTCTTAAGGAGGTACAAGAACACCTTGACTCCGAGGATCCTCCAGCCGCTGAATTGGATGTGTTAGAAGAACAAATGCAAGATCATCAGGTCAGAATATTTCTTCACAAGTTGGCTGGAATAAGAGATGCGTATACACCTTATTCCAAAATGGCCGCCATTTTAGTATTCTTTTGTTTCCATGCAAATTGGCCGTTTTTCATACGTCTTTCCTGTTGTTGATCATGAATTGCGTCATAACATTGTCAAAGTAGCTGTATCGCCTCGTGGATCCGCAGACTACTTTGACAATGTTATGACGAAAGTCATGAACAATAAAAGGACAGACGCATGAAAAATTGACATCAAAATGCGAGAAACTTCAATCTGACGCGAGCAATATATCGCGTCATTATCGCATAAATTATAAATTTATGTGTCTGTCCTCTTATTGACAATAAAAATTAGCCAATGAGCGCACGAGAATTTTTATAGTCACTGTAAAAAGAATATTTACCCTTGAACGAGAACATAAGGGCCAATTTGCATGGAAACAAAAGAATACTAAAATGGCGGCCGTTTTGGAGTAAGGTGTATACCTGATTAGGTCAGTGGCAAGAGCATCAGACTATTATGCGGGAGATTGTCAGAACAAACCACGACACCTTACACAGAGGGTCAAAACCTGGGCTAAAGCAATGACAAAGTTGTCTTACCAGATATCATGCACAGCAACCGGACGTTTGGTGTCTTCAATTTTTTTTTTCCTTTTTTTTTTTTTTCGTCAGAGCAGAGAGAGATACCTCTCTGACGGTTGCTTTTGATGTCTAGGACGTAAACATTTTCAATGCTGTAGTTCGTCAGTAATAAATAGAAACGAGTAGTGCGCGTTGCCCCAGCTGTAGTGGTGTTTCTTCTGTGAGAGGTGTTCTGTGGTCGGGCGGTCTTCTGAAATATTAATCGGTCCTACGGCTATTTACACTTCCTTCTACATTTCGTTTATGTAAACAGTATATCGATAGACAGTAGACCTTGGTTGTAGATCCGGCAGTCTTCCCCCACTCTTGCCTTATGAACGGTTTTCAGTTTGAAACAGCTTTAAGGCTTCGATTTAACTGTACTGAGAACTTTTTGAAAAAAGACTTTGTCGATGACCTTCCTCCTGATGTCGTGTTTAGGTTAACAGTTGCAGTTTATCGTTGCCTGTAAATTCAACTCATACCTGACTGATTAGCTTGTTATGTGCTTATTTTAGGAACTTCGCTCCGAGCTGGATGCGCATAGCGAAGCTGTCAACCTGCTATGTGAAGCCAGCCCTGTGTTGGTGGCTCATTGTAGCTCGAGCGACAAACTTTTGGTGCAGACAGAACTCCAACGAGTTAGCAAACAGTGGGCGGATATTGAGAAGTCGTGGAAGAAACGCGAAACAGAAATGTGTGACGTTAAGGAAACGGCTTCTCAGTACCACAAAACCCACGACTCACTGCTTGCTGCTTTGACTGACTTGGAACAGAAGCTGGCCGAACAGCCACCAGTAGGAACTGAGCTTGATATTGTCAAAGATCAACTATACGAACAAAAGGTATTTTGGTACTTTTTTCTCGTAACAACTCGACTAAGCTCTTTTGCGCAGGTTGGCAACACAATTTAAGGCCGGCGCTGCTAGAAAGGATTTTAAATACAGTTGCAGTTGACTGCGAGGTAACAGCAAGAATTGGCAGCGGTCGTTTGTGGTCAGAGGTTGTTTTATTTGCTTGTTCGTCATGATCCCTTGTGCGCAGGACTCGAACAGAGTGATTTTGCGTTGTGGCAGAAAGAATTGTCGTTTCAGTAGTGACTAGTGCCTGGCTTTCGTGCTGATAGGGACTCACGGCTGAGTTACCTAGATTGCCATTCATGTTAATATTCTAGTTCTCAGAACGAGATTATTATCACGACTACGAAAGCTTGCTTTTATCAAACTAAATTCGCTCTTACGAAGTACTAACCAGCTCGAAACGTCATCCCACAAATCTCTTTTACGGTGGTTAATTTACTATCATCAACTCGTCAAATGAAAGCAAAGTTTGGGTTTCACTTTCCACCCTTGCAGCACTACAGTTTCCTTAGAAACAAACCCCTTCATTCGTTTATGATCCTAATCTCTTACCAGCGATGCAAGCCTCTGGATGTCCCAGGTAATCAAAGTCCAATAGAGTGTTTTCACATGACCTGACAGCGGCCATGTTGTTGTTCCAAAACAAAGGAATGGCGGCCATGATGGTGTACCAAACCAATCCTCCGGAAATTGAACTCTATTTTTATGCAAAGACTTTTTTTTTTTTTTCAGTAATCCAATATGGCTGCTGGTCACGTTAGAGAAAACGCTCGATATGCGTCCAAATTGTTAACCTACTTTTACCAACTGATAAATCAAGGTGTAGTCCACACACGTTAATCGGTTATCCAAACACGAAGTGAAGCCACCTGCCACGCTAGAGCTAGGAGATAAAGAAGTAATTTTTTAGCAAAACTGTTACTCTACATTCCTGTCAGGCGTAACTCCTTTTTCCTTTTTTCCAGGCCTTCCATAAAGAGCTGATTCCACTGCAAAACGATGTGACAGCCGTTAACCAGAAGGGTACAATGCTGAGCGATCAGTGTCGGCCAGAAGACTCAGATCTCATCATAGCACAACTAGAAGACGTTAACAGTAGATGGGATGACTTGTGTTTACACTCAGCGGAGAGACAGCAGACAATTGAAGGTGCTCTTATACGGCTTGGTCAGTTTCAGCTGGCCTTGGAAGAGCTTCTGGTTTGGCTTAAACAGACCAATGCCACTTTGGACGAACAGCTGGCCAGGAATGTACAGGGAGATGTTAAATTCATTGAAGTGGAGAAAGCCAAGCATAAGGTAATCGTTTCTTCATTCTAGTGTTCAAATGTTTCGTTTTCTATTACCAAAAAAGATTTTCACCAAAGAGACTTTCAAGAGCACGGCCTTTTAAAAAGTGTGCTTCAGGTGTCTGAGCTTCCTTATTATGATTCTCTCCCTCTTTCCCCTCCTATTCTTCCTCATCACCATCGTCGTCATCTTCACTTTTAACTTTTCTCATATTAATGGAAGAATGCATGATTCAGGAGGTGATTGAAACTTTTGCTTATAAATGTGGTTCGCATTTTTTAGATTTTACACAATGACATTCTTGCGCACGAACCGTCTGTTGAGTCCGTTTCACGGGCTGCTACATCTTTGCTGATGGAGAACGGCGAGAGCAAGTTTGACAGCGGCACCCTGCAGACCAAAGTCACTGAGCTACAGGATGGCTGGAAGGAGGTAGTAAACAAGGCGGCGCGCCTAGAAGCTGAGCTCGCTGCCGCGCTCAGCGCGTCTCATGAGGTCATGGATCAGATGAAAGAGCTCAGGACCTGGCTTAGTGAAGCACGTGACTTCATGTGCACCAGACGACCAATCGGAGGCCGACCTGAAAGCGCACGTAATCAGCTAGCCAAGCATAAGGTTCGTTTTAGTCGTTCTGTAAACGTTCTGTAAGTTTCCGTGGCTTGGAATTTAGTCATTTCTAAACTGCCATTCCTTAGATGGGTTTTCAATGAAGTGTGGGAAGTATATTGCCAATTACTTTGACGTCTCTTGATTGACCAATGATTTAATCCTTAAGAAAGCAAACTTGATCGCGACCTGACGCGCGCATGTTCTCACGCTTGGAGTAAGTTTCATGAAATTGTTTTCACTGCACAGTGGTTATCCCGTTGTATTCTATTGTGTTAATTGTTCGAGTAATTACTTTGCTCTTCATTTTTCAAATTCGCTCAAGGCCATTGCCGAGTAAATTTAGTGTCATGAGAAAAAACAAATCCTTGCTTAGTTTTAAGCAGATCGAGTCATCTTTCCGTTTAAAACCATGTTGGTGGCCAAAGCAAATAGAACAGGGAATGACCCTGAACTTAAAATCGCGACTGATCATATCAAGAGCATCCAATTGCACAAAATTTAATCGTACTCGGGTTAAAGTGGATCATCAGCTGAAATTTAACAATCGAGTAACCAAGATCTGTAAAAAAAGGTAGCAAGCAACTGGGTGTTCTAATTCGAATGAAAAGATACTTTCAACAAGCACGAAATATATGTACCGCACTTTCACAGATCTTACCGCACTTCATGTATTGCTCACAAGTATGGCAACATTGTGGGAAACGAAATTAAGGACAACTTGAAAAGGTGAACGAAAGACGATAAAACTTCAACATATTACAAGCTATTGAAGAAGATTCATGCGCCAGTCTTGGCAAAGAGGAGAAAACAAGATGTCTGCATCTCTGCTTTCAAAGCGTTAAACAATCTAGCACATAAATACATCGGTGAATTATTGAACGAATGAGTCAACACAAGGAATCTTAGAGCAACTAAAAGATTAAACATACTGAGAGTTCACTCTACAGAGTCCAAGCAACCAAGCCTTGCAACAGTCCGACGGATGGAATGCGCTCTGCCCTCCATTAATAATGCTTTTATTAGACAAATTAGGAAATAATTTTTTTAGTGAATTATCTAATTTGTCACCGTACCTATGTTGTTTTATTTTACAGTTTTGTGTTTTGATTTGACTCTTAGTTAATTATTTGACACGGTATATTAGCTTTTTATTGGACGCTAGAACTGTAACAGGTTCAAAATCCCCGTGTTTCAATGAAGCAGCGTGCTGATATCCGTAGATAAAATGTAATGCTATACCTTTGTGCAATAATGTAGTTGTATAAATCAGAGTCTCGTTGGTCTTTCGTTTCAACAGGACTTTTTAGACGTGCTAGAGAAACGAAAAGAAACTTATCAACAAACCACTAACTCCTTACAAGTCATGATAAGTAACAGTGATCCAACCACAGCTGCGTCCCTTCAAAGACAGCTTGATGAGTTGAACGAAGCCTGGGAACAAGTGGCGTTGAAGTCACAAGAGGAAGGTGAAAAACTCGAGGATGCACTGAAGAATGCAGAGGAGTTGGAAAGACAGCTGACCGATATGAATTCGTGGCTCACCCAGGTGCATGATCAAATAGTATCCTTGGATCACGTCAGTTCTGTTCTTGATGTCCTAGAAAAACAACGTCAAGAATACAAGGTGAGAAGTCTTGTTCCCTGAAAGAAGATTTTACACAGGCGTGAATATGGATATTAGAAGGACGGTATCACGATAGTTCCACTCCCTTTCGGTTAACACTTCAGTCTTAGTAGGATTTACGCTATTATGTATTACATACTGAAAACCCATATTAATTTTGGCAGTTAGAGCTATCCGTCTTACAGTTTTTGCGTTTTCAAGTGTTAAAACCAGCATTTCCTTCCTCTCCGCCCAGCCACAAATGACGAAAAATGGCTTGTTTGGACTCATTTGGGTCTTGGTAACAAAGCTATTACATAATTCTTTGACCTCTATTGAAACAAAGACATTCTGGTTTTTAGGGTAAGGTTAAAATAACTCTTAAAGTTAACAGCGAGTGGGTAATCAATTTTCATATGCCACGTTTTCGTTTTATTGTATAAAAAGGGGTTTTGTGTACACAGAGGTCCTGTTGTATGCCACATTACCTTAAACGGTACTTCGTTGTATAGTGACGTATACATGTGCAAGTATTTATCAGAAGACCGTTAAAAAGACGCCAGTGCGATCGGAGATGGCAACAGCAGAATTGAATTATCGATTCTGAATCGATGTATGTTTTGACAAAATATTGTTTGTTGTTGTCTGAATACAAAGTAATAATTTGCTTGTTTGGTTTTTATAGGACCTAAAGGAGGATATCGATTCTCATCGCGAACCCTTCAAGCAGCTCAAGTACTTGTCCTACAAGATTACTGACGTCTGTTTACAAGACGATGTGGTGTACATCGAGCTCACTGTCGGTGAATTGGAGGGGCGCTGGAAAGAGCTTCTCGGTCTGTCCTCCGTCAGGAAGAAAGACCTTGATGAAAACTACAAACTTTCCCTGAAATTCTTCAAGGGAGCGGAGGACTTGCTTAAGATGCTTGACGAAGCTGAACAGAACTTGAAAAATGAGGAACCCATAGGTGTAGATCCCGCTCATCTAAGAACGCAACTCAAGAAGCACAAGGTTTGCCACTTGTTCAAAAGTAAAGTAAAGTCTCCGCTTACGAGCCAGAAGGCTCATCAGGCCGGCGCTTATCTCCGGTTTCTGTAGCATGAAGCGACTAGGAGTATTTGTACTCCCCCCTGAATGGGATGCTAGTCCATCGCAGGGTTACCCCCAGCATTACGCCGGTACTCATTTATACACCTGGGTGGAGAGAGGCACCGTGAGAGTAAAGTGTCTTGCCCAAGAACACAACACAATGTCCCCTGCCAGGCCCCGAACCCGGACCACTCGATCCACTTGTTCACCAACAGTTTATTTATTTTTTTATGTCACTGTAAGTCGTTGGTGAATGTCCACCTTCATCACCTCTCCCCCACATTTTTGGCGTGTCCGTTGCTTAGAATTTCTCCAAACCCCATTTCTGTCCTACCAGGTAGTCCGGAGGTGACTACTTTTTGTAAGGACATCAGTCATCTTGGTTTCACAGGTTAAGAATGGATTAAATCATTCCTTAAAATCTGCTTCAAGAAGTTGTGCGAGTTACCAGACGACAAATGGAACTTAAATATAGTGATAGAAATTGTCTACAGATAAGCTCTGCTAAGAATCGATAGCCAGTCGCGATTAAGTTTCAATCAGCGTTGTTTCACATGTTTCTTTTTTTGTCATAAAATTAGTGCACGAAATGTTAAATTTTAAAAGTGGCTTAATGTATAAGTGTACGTTTCTATCATTCTATCAAGTCATTTGAATGGTAAGCGACTTCATAGTCTCCAAGAAATCAAATTGCTTTTTCGAGTTGTCCCTTTCATTATCTAACTTGAAAAGCGCTTGAAAAACGTTAGCGTCCTTGAATAAAATTCCTAACTGACCTTTCCCTTTTTTCGACACTCCTAAAGTAGTACATTTTGCATTCTTGCTAGGAGTTCCAGTCGATGCTTGGTGCCAATCAGACATGGATGGACGGTACTACCAAAACGGGTAAAGTGCTGATGGATAAGAGCCCACAAGATGATGCCATCGCGATCGAATGCAAAATCGCTGATCTCAAAACAAGATGGGATGCTATTTGTGCTTTGTCAGTTGAGAGGTTGGCGCTCTTTAATGATACAGTGTCTTCTTCGCGACGAGTTTTTGATGCTAGAATCATAGAACTAAAGCAGTTGCCAAGAAGTTCCTGAAAATATATCCAACCTTAAAGGGGCTCAAACCAATTACCGTGAAATTGCACTCGACATGAGCTGTTAAGAAAATACGTTGGCTGGCGCTGATTTCTGAAACTTGCTTTTCCTTCCTGAGAAAAACCAATGTGTAGTTTATTCCTTCACCCATCATTAATTGCATTTGTGGTAAAGCAATAAAGTAGTGTTGCTATTCTCACTGGTCATGCTTTTCTCTCTCAGACAACAAAAACTGGAAGATGCCCTTCTCTTCACTGGCATGTTTCAAGATGCTTTGCAGTCACTGCTCGACTGGCTTGGTGCAGTGGAACCCAGTCTCTCAACAGAGACGGCAGTTATGGGTGACCTCGAGACAGTTCAGATCCTTATTGACAATCACAAGGTATGGGGACAACTTGTAATAAAAGATTGAAATTCTTTCTTTTTTTTTTTTAATTTCGAGCGAGTGCAGGCCTGCGTTCTGCTAGTAGTCCTTGAATATCTCAACTATCTTTTGTTTCTGTTATTTAGACATTCCAGCGTGAACTTGGTCGCCGCCAAGCAAACTATGATTCTGTGATGAATGCAGGCAGGGGAATGATCAAAGAAAACAGAGTCGAGGATCCGCAAAAATTAGAGGAGAAATTAGAAGATTTGCGCGTGCGCTGGGAAGCAATTAACTCCTTAGCTGCCACTAAGCAAGACAGGTAAGTAAATCGAGCAATGAAGCGTGGCATACTAAACATAAAGCAGTCGGAAACTACGTTTACATAGAAAATCCTAAATAAGGTGGCCAGCGGGTGTGTGTGCCCCTGTAACAACGACAAAATCTGAAAACATATGATGTCACTAGAAGGTAGTCCAAATCGTGACCAGTCGATGCATTACATTGTGCCAGACGATACTGTTCAGTTTTTTTGTTGTGCATAACTAATCACTGCCTTGTATCTTTTTAGGCTTGACAATGCCTTAGTCTTAGCGAACGAATTCGATTCGGCCGTCAAGACTGAGCTTCGCATACTGAAAGACTCGGAGGACACACTTAGGGGCCTGGGACCCATTTCGGATGATCTGGAGGAAATTGGTGAACAATTAAAGGAACACAAGGTAATGTGGTCATGATGACGTACACAGAGATGAGCTGTGTGAAATCCCTCTGTCCTTTTATCTTAAGTTTAAAATGGTAGGTATAGATTTTGTTACGAAACGTAAACAAGCCATTAGTGAAAGCGCGTCACACACCACTTGTTCCCTCAAAGTTCATGAAAATTACATGAAGGGAGGCTTACTTCATTCTTAAGAAAAGTGAAGAAAAACAAGCATTTTATAAAAAGTAACCATTCTAGAGCAAGTGCTTTGGCTTAAACGGTGTATATCAGTGCTACAACCCCACGAATGGTCAACTTTGCGTGCATTGGAACGTTTTCTCCGTTGATTTTTGCTTGGGTGACGCGCTGTCTCTTGTGGCTTCTGGAACGCAACTGCGAATTGCACTTATCGTACGACTTACTTGTTTGAGGCCATGTCTTGCTCTTAAACCTACTTCAAGGATACAGATGGTTGAATCATGTTTGTTATTGTGAGAGTACTCTTAACCCTCTAATTCAAGTTAGTGGAGCCCGTATTTGGCTTCTCTTTATTGGATATAATGTAATTTTTCCTCACTCTCTCTGTAGGCTTTCCATGAGGAGCTTATGGCAGAGGAAGTCAATGTCCAGTCAGCAACCAAGAAGGGACAAGTGATTGCACGGTTCTGTCATCCAAGCGCACTGGCAATCATACAACAGTGGATTGCGAGACTAAAGAAGCGCTGGGAGGAGGTAAGGAGTATAAAATGGTCGCATACCTTGGTAATCGAGATCCGCTTTAATAATTGATCTTAAGGACGTTCGCGCCCATTGCTACTGCGCATTTTTTCGCGCATGTCACGCACACGTCATGCATCGCAGACCACACTGGAATAGAACGTGAAAGTATGTGGCATCATGGGATAGCTTTGGACCCAGGTCTTCTCGGAAATGTCACGCAATGGCTTGACAGTGCGAATAAACAATCGCTTTGAGAACTTCGCAGCGATTTTACTCTCTTGAATGCTCGGTGACCCCCATTTTTCTTTCCGTAGATCACTTCCTTTCTTGATTTTGTCCATTTTAACAAAAAACAAAAAAAATCTGTACGTGAGAAGTTACAAATATTTGGCCTTTTATGCTCTCGTGCGACCGAAGTTTTCTTTCTTCGACTAATATGTATCGTTTTTCAAGGTCTATTTCACCTCAGAAAAAGACATCAGCTGCAAAGGTTAATTTAGTTATATTAGTTATGTTGAACTGAGTACGTTTACCTGATCTAAATTTCACTAATGTAGTTTTTTTATTTCTGACAGTTGTAAGCTAAGATCGTCTTAAAGTAACGCAATCTTCTAAAAATGCACCTTATGATCTCGAAAACGAACACGGTGACCCCCCATTTTTTTTGCCTTTTTGGCAAAAGTAGGTCATTACCTTTCTGCGTAGCAAGTTTTAAAAAAATCTGTACGTGGGAACGTTTTGGGCGCGAACGTCCTTAAGTGCCTCTAATGCCGCCCTTGTAGATTTTACAAGGATTGCGGTTCTAATCGACGCTGGAATTTCCCAGTAACCTTAGCCATTAGTAAATCGCCGGAAATTCCGAAAGCTTTTTGACCTGGAAAAAAATCTTTTAAAGTGTTTTTACAAAAATTACAAAGTTCCATTCCTTGCTACGTGTTCCTTTCTTAAGGTACACATGAAGTCATTCCCTAAAAGGTTAGGGGCTTCTCAGAAACACACACCAAATTTAAAGAAAAGGAAACATTTTTGGTGTACAAGACAATGACATAATGATCTTCCCTTCTGTGGGAACACCTTCTGTGGGAACATGTTGCAGTTAAGAAAAATACATGATCATACAAATGTTTTAATACTGACTTTGTTATTTGGTTAGGACCTCGATTGTTAATAAAACTGGACATATGCATGTTTGGTTTTCTTTTCATGGACAGAAAACTTTGTGACTTGTGGCACTGAGTTTCTGAGCTTCACTCGCGTAATCTGTGACCATGTTATTCTACCAAAATATAAGAAAATGTTTGCTTATGAATAGGGGTCAATTTTTCGACGAATAATTTGGGGCGCAAATGTGAGCTCACTTGCAGGTTGATAATTAAAAGTGGTGATACGGTCAAAGTTAACGTGGATCGACTTTCTTTTAAGGTTCGTAAATGGTCAGTTCAGAGGCTGACCCGACTTGAGGAGGAACAAGCCAAGCTGTCCGAGGAACAAAACATGATGGAAGAACTTTTACAATGGATCGATGTAAAGGAAGGAGTCCTCATTGAGAAGGAAGACGAGCCCATACCGGACGATGATTATGAAGAAGTCATGAAGCTACTTGATGACCACAAGGGCTTTCAAGAGGAGATGGCGAAGAAACAGCCTACTTACGATCGACTCACCAAATCCGTCAAACGGCGCAGTTCGGTAGCGCCTGCCGCTGCCCCAGCACCCGTAACACCGCAGCCTACTCCAGAGCACAAACAAGGAAGACGTGGGAGTAAAATCCCAAAACTCGCCAGCCCTGCTTCGTCTTTCACACGCGAGCGATCACGTGAAAAGTTAACAAGCCCAGGATCGTCTTTCACGCGGTCTGGTTCTACATCGCTCGATAAGAATCATCCAGCTTTGTTGCATTTGTCAAAGCGATGGCAGCATTTGTGGCTCCTTTCTATGGAAAGGCTTCGACGACTGCAGGAGAAGCTGGAGAGAATCGCCATTGTAAGTAAAGAGTTCATTCTTTCGCTACATCTTTTGAAACGCTACTGGTGTTGTCGACTGGGGGCCGGTTGCTCGAAGCCCAGTTTGGGCTAACCGTTGGTTAAAAGGTTTCAAGACCAATAGGTTTCCATGGTATTTAACGCTGGTTAGCACTATACATGCTTCGAGCAAGCAGCGCCAGGAATGCAAAAAGTGGAATGGCAGTAATTGGGCGCAAGATTAGAAATGTACGGATGAGTCTAGAAATTTGTTTCGGTGAACAGCATCAGCAAGATAGCTTAGAGTTCAAGCCTCGTTCAAGATTCATTTGAATCCTGACTGCAAAACTGATATCGTTACTACGTCCAATTTCCCTTTTTGGAATCTTTCATTTTTGGCAATTGTGTTAATCTTCCCTTGATGTAAATACTTTTGCATTTTGTGCTTCACAGAGGCGTGCTTCAGCTAAGTTTGACTTCATCGAGTGGAAGAACAGGGTAAGTTTTAGATACAAATGACAAACAGTCAATCCATTATGGCTAAACACAACTTGCGTCTCCGTCACAATTTCTTTGATTTTTTGATCAAAGTGGAGCACTAACTGATACCTTTGCTATCGGTAATCGGAAGTTTTATGAGTCATTCATGAAATTTTGCGCAGGAAAACAAAGATTCTACGCGCAGTCGTACTAACGTCAGCTCTCAATTATTTGTATCGGTGTTAATTTTTAAACGTTGAAAGATTTCTTCAAATCAGAGAACCAAAAAATAATCATAGAATGCGTTTATACAAGGATAGAAGTGGTTTCAACTTAAGAAAAAAAGGGGAGGCGGTCTTCCAAACCTCTCGTCTTGAAGCAGTGCCGTGACATTTTATATGGGCAGCTCTTCTCTTAAAATATATATTTGGTACCGTTCTAAGCATAAGGCATGAAAATGTGCATTTAGAAAAAACCTAAGACCGAGTTAAATCGCTTGTTGTCAGAGGGAAGTCCTTAATGAGAAGTGAAAAGCATTTTAGTTTCTACCTTGGGGGTTTTTAGGGCTCATCACATTGCTGTTTGTAGGGCGTTTATCATGCTATTGAAAATTTGTCATGTGGTTGGTGAATCGTGAGGGCTGTACTCTTCTCTTTAGAGAGAAAAGTGTTAGCTTTTTCTTATTATTATTATTTTTTTGGACAGTTTAACAAGTGGTTGCGTGACAGCAAGTCACGCGTTCTCGATATCTTTCGGCGCATGGATCATGACCGAGATGGTAAACTTACCCGTGAACAATTTATCACCGGAATACTCAACACAAGTAAGCTCATGCTGTGTTTCAGCCCCTGTAACGGGGTTTCCTAATACTTGTAAGCTAAGTAAAAGCACTGGTTTATTTCGATGTGCTTATTCTGTGATCTAGCGAGTGTTTGGTTTCCTCCAGCAGAAATGGCAGTTGGTATAGAGTGTTGTGCGAAAGACGTACCAAAGGTCTTATAATAGACCTTTTGTCTCAGTAGAAACACGTAACCCGACTATACGAATCAGTATAGCATAACAACTTTACATTTACAAGAGATACATAATTCGGTTTGGTCGCATCTGTTAGTTCATCTAGTTTAAAGACTATCACAAGCCGACGTATGAGTTTACACGAACTATCTGGCATGGTGCGTCTTGGAAGATGCAGTACATCAAACAATCCTTCAGTTTAGACCCGCTATCCAGGCAAATAAGATAAGCAATGGGCTCTGGTGCCAGAGTAGTAAGTGTAACCTTGGACGACGCAACCCTTGGTCATGTTTTTTAAGGCGCAACGGTTAGATTCTATATTCAGCGACTAATATGTTTGGTCTTATTTTGCTAGGTTTCCCTACTGAGAGATGGGAGATGGAAATTGTCGCCAGTAAATTTGAAAGGGACGGACTCATTGACTACAGGGAGTTTGTAAACTCGCTTAAGGACAAGAAACCGGTAAGAAATGAGGACGTTTTATGGCGATTGAGATTCAAAAAGGCAAAATCTAACAATTTTTGAAAACCATTTAGCCATCACACAGGCTCTCCGAGCGTCGAATGGCGTGCTATGAACAACTGGAGAGTTGACCGCGCGCTATTCGACGCACGGTAGAGGCTGTGTGTACGCTAGAAAACCACGACGACTTTCAAAAATTGAAGGAATAGTTATTCCAAGCATTTAGTCATTACGGCGGGGATTTTTTAATTGATGACAGTTGATGTATGCTTTTTTCATCTTTTCAAATTCTGCGTCGGTTTAATAGCAAAATGAGTCAACAAGGTGTGCAGTTTCACTGAATGGAGGACTCGTCGTTTCCAAAAGACATTTATCATGCTCTCGCTTAATAAGTAATAATGTGGGAATCCACAACTGGCATGGCCGAAGTGCATGCGCAGTTGGGCAAGCACTTGTCACCCATCGAGGTGTCCCGGAACCCGAGCACGATTCTCATCTCGGTGATAGATCACCTCCTTCTTCTTCGGTTTCCCTTACTCCATAGTCAGCAACATTGCTGAATCCATATTTGATCGAATATTATATTTGTAGAAGTTAATTTAATGACTTTCGGTTATCGGAAACAGACATTTTGTTATGCATTTATGAAGCTTAATCCATTCATTTCTTCGTTGTTTCCCTTCCCCCCCCTCCCCCCCCTCCTTCGAGTAAAATCGTCTGGCATTGGACAGAGTAAAATGTGCAAGTTTCACTCTCAAACTGAAGGGTTAAAGCTCTAACTTTTCTACTAGTTCCTTGACATAGTATGATACTCAATTTAATTACTGTTAGCTCAAAGGTTTGTTCAATTAACTATTCTCCCCTCTGTTCCATGACACGTTATAGACGTTTTGGTGCTTCTTTCTACTCAACATTTGTTCCCTCTCTTTTTTTCCCCTCAGGCCAGCAAAAAGCCAGAGAAACCCAAGACTGAAGAGCAGCAAATCGAATCAGAAGTTGAACGCCTGTGTCGCAAATGTGGATGTCAGTATGTCAAAGTGGCTGAAAACAAGTACAGGGTATGCCATTTCTTTGTATTTTGTGCAGCAGTAAAAACTATCTGTATGCCATACAGTTAAAAGGAACACAGGGCGCCAAGGCGTGGCCTGTGCTCTGGCTAGTGAAACTAGAGTTAAAAGGTAGTGTACAATTAAAAAGTAAGGTTAAAATATGTATATGTATATATATCATAAACTAAACTAATTTACGCTAAAATATGCTAAATGTTCAAAGTTCTAGAGCAGGAGACAAACCGAAGCACGGGTAAGATAATGTCTAATGTGTCGCAACCTTAAAAGTCCGTGCAATGTTCAGTGTGACGGATAGGCATGCACTCTGCATCTTCTTGAGGACGTCTCTGTGACGCCTCCCAACTAACTCCTTCACCGCTACCTCCACGTCTGTCGACCAGCCCCCGAGTACGTCCACAATGATGTTGTACTGTGAAATCTCGTACCCGGGGTACTTCTGCTTCAGCTCCCATCTGAGTGGCGCGCATTTCATCGTCTTTTCTGATGTTTTCTTTTGACGATTGCTCACCCAGGGGCAGCTCATCTCCATTGCTATAACCTTCTTCTCCTGGTGGTTTACTATCCTCGCATCAATTCTGTTCGGCCTTATTATTATTATTATTATTATTATTATTATTATTATTATTATTATTATTATTATTATTATTATTATTATTATTATTATTATTTCCAAAACTTGGTAAGAAATGTCTTTAAACATGGAATGAAGCCTCCAATTTTAATGTGCCCTTGAGTGAGGAACAGATAAATGTGTGATGTAGTAACTCATGTTGACGATGACGAAGATGACAACGAGTCAGGCATTAACGGTGATGTTGTGAGCAGCATTGATTCCATATTAATTTCTTGACGAACTTGTGAACCTTCTGTGGATTGTCAATCAAAAGAGAGAAGTAGATTGCTCACTTGATTTTTAAGTAATTAACACCATCCTGTCTTCCCATGTCCCTCCCTTTCTCCCATCTCCCTTTCCCCTCCTCTCTCCTCTCCCCTCCTCTCTCCTCCTCTCTCCTCTCCCCTCAAACCAAAATCAAGCGTGATCCAGATACAAGACAAGTTTTTTTTCTAACATTTGCATGGCTTCTGTTTTTCTTTTTTGTCTCCCGTAGTTTGGGGATTCGCAGAAGTTACGTCTTGTTCGAATTTTGCGAAGCACTGTGATGGTCCGAGTCGGAGGAGGATGGGAAACTTTGGACGAATTCCTTCAGAAAAACGAGCCCTGCAGAGGTAATAAAATGACCTTTCCACCGCTTGCCACTTTTTAAACCAATAAACAGTGGCACCAAAACTAACAGGCTCACTTGCATACTTTGTCTAGAGCATATGAATTAGGTGCTATTTAGTTTTGGATTTTGTTTAGCTTAAAATTTTCTGTACTCTTTTCTTTTAACTCTCTAGTCACCTTACAGTCAAAGCGAGTCTTCTGACCAATCGCAAGAAGCGCAAACAGCGCCTTCAACCAATCAAAATTCTTCGCAGTTTCAGTCGACCCACTCCAAGCGCGGGAAATGTACGCTCGCAACTCGCGATTCACTCGGCTTTGCTGTCATTTGTTGAAAACTTTTTTTCAATTTTAATTGTGCTCGGAAAGTTCGTTTAGCAAAGTGAAGTCAGCGTTCTGTTGTATAAATGAAAATGGAGTTCTTTATTATATTCCTACTTCAAGAGGTCTTCAATTGTGTTTAGTTCAAATCGGTAATATCGGTTTTTGTTGCGGACCAAAAAAATGCAGTCCGTTGTATTGGAGATTCTTTGCTCGTGTTTTTATTTCCTTTTAGTCGCCGATTATGACAAGAATTTGTTTATAGAAGGCACCCTGTTATAACAAATGATGAATGGTGAATTAGAAGGACTTGTTAAATTTATCTCACTTATTTTAAACCTTTTTTTGTTTCGATATTTGGCGAAATACAAGCCATCAAAAACTGACATAGGGTGTCAAAAGTGCTCGTGATTCAAAGACGCCTTTCTAAAACTTAGAATTTAAAAAAAATTGCCTCAGAGTATCGGTTGGTATGGGTTCATATTTCCAGAGATAGCTAATTGTTAAATGGAGTGTTGGTTTCTCGGATGAAGGACTAGAAAATGGTGGGCATATGTTAATGGCGTAATGCTGCAGACTAACAATCTTTGTCATTTACTCCTGCAGCTGCTGGGCGAACAAATGTAGAACTAAGAGAACAGTTGTCAAGACCAGAAGGTGTAGCACAAGCAATGGGTGCTTTTACAAGCAAGCCATCAATTGCTCGTGAACACTCTGGCACACAATTGAAAGGTACAGCGGCGGAAAGACCTCCCGCTGGCCCTGGCAGAAAACCTCGGCTTGACGTACCTAGTAGTGGTTACGGAATTCGTCGAGAAAAATCAGGAGAACTCAGACCTCGTCGTGAGAAATCGGGAGAGCTTCGGGCACCGAGCGGTCTTCCGAGGCAAGGAAGTGGTACCAAGTTGAGGGGCGCCGCTGAAAAATCATCTCCCACAAAGAAAGCTTCCTCCACGAGAGTAAAGAAGTCGGATAGCCAGACATCCCTTGGGAGTACGGGATCCCTCGAAGATTCTTCCGAAAGCTCTAGGGTTTCTTCGAGCTCCTCCCGTGGGTCCCCTGATCGCCCAAGTCCGCGTGGACCTGTTAGAACAGGAAGTCGGGAAAATGTTCGAGGAAGCCGGGAAAATGTACGAGGTAGCCGAGAAAGTCTTCAGAAAGCAAAAGACGGAAAAGAAGCTCCTCATAGCACGGGGAAAAGGACTACAACTGGAATTCCAGCTAAGAGTCCCTCCAAATCGACAAAGAACGGAGAGGAGAAAAGTGGAACCAAGTAAAAGACTGAAGACTTTAATTTAGTGTGGTTTTTTTTTTTTTTTGTTTGAGTGAAGACTGTTTGAGATTAAAAAAAATTGTGCTAAATTGGCATAATAATTTTTGTGCAATTTTAGGAAAGTATTTAATTTAAGTTAATTAGTAAAGTTTGAAAAAAATTTGGTAAACAATTAGTTGACATGGAATCAACAAGAACACCATCAATAAACACGCAAGCGTTTTCATCCGTTAATCTATTTCGTTAATATAACTAACACGATTTAAATCAGCCACTTTTGATAAGGGCAGCTTTTTATATCTTGTAAAGACACAGCATATAAGCCGGCCATGCAATTTTTGTGCCACTGATAAAACTTTGCAAGGAAGCGGCATCAAGCCACTCTAAGTTAACATCGTGGAAAGCTAATTTACGAGAACATTTGTGAATGATATTATTTCTTGGAAATGCTTGTTCAGTTTGTATTAGAATCGTCCAAGAAGTATTTAAGTCGGTAGAAATTGTAGTGATGTTTGAAAATTCCAATTGCCCTTGTTTTTTAAAATTTTGTCCAAGTTAAGAGAGGAAAAAAGATTTTCACGTCCTCCTAATTGCGTATTTTGCTGTGGCTACTGAAGCTGTAAATGTTTTATAGGACTCAAATAAATGTAGTTTTCTATTTATGCGTTCGTATGGTATTCCCCTGTAAATATAATCGTGTGCCTTTAGTTTATATCCCATGGCTAACTACGGTACTATCTCAATGTTCGATATTTTCCATCCTTTTTTCCTTCCCGTTGGGAAGCAGTTTGTCCCAAGTTCGATTCCCACATTCAACGACATGTGGATTTTGTTTCTTGACTAATCTTAAAACTTCATGCAATTAACGCAATTTTTTCAAATGCGCGTTAAATTTTCCGCGTCGATTATTAAGTGGAGCAACCACGATTTCCGTTTCCGTTGTTTTTGTCCCATATTTTCGATACTTGACAACATAGGGAAAACATTAATAACTTTCACACGAAATTTATCATTGCAATGCCGGTATCTTAAATTTTTCCAAAATAGACATACCTTATTACATGGAATTTTCTCGACACGTTAATTTCGCGATTTTGCGAAAATTTTGCATTTTGACTCACTTTAATTTCGTGCTACCTGAAGTAGAGACGGAAAGCAGTAGTGATGAAGAGGACCAGAACATTACCACAGAATAGCTCAAAATGATTGTCATAAACGAGTGTAATAAAGTCGCTGGTTTAGTTATTGACATAATGTGAGTCACTTAATTTTCGCGTCATGTAATTTTCGTTAATTTTCGCGGCACTTAAATTTCGCCATTTTAACGTGCCGCGAAAATTTCATGTAATAAGGTAGTTTCTCTCTACGGAATAGGTCACCGCTTCTGTTTTCTCATTCAAACTTGACAGATCCCTCGCATCACTCCACTGGACAACCACGCATTAATTTCCCTCATTTTGAAATTTTTAGTACCTATCTTTCTTCACACCTTAATTAACACGACTTTCCCGTTACGTCATCGCCGCCGTTCTGGTGGGCGAAAACAAAAGATCTCTCATTAGCTCCTTTTGTTCTTACACATGCAGTGTTTTCACTCGCGTGATCAGTAACCTTGTTTTTCCACCGAAACAAAAGAAAACGTTTGCATGATGACAGAGCTCAATTCCCGGAGGATTAGTTGGGGACACCAACATGGCCGACGTTCCTTCGTTTAGGGACATCAACATGGACGATAGGGAATTTAAGATCTACAACGGCGACGGTCGACGAAAACGTCACCTCAAAATATAACTTAGCTCTATCATAAGTCTTTCGCGATTATTCAGTCTCGTTCACGTCCTACAATGTGAACGAAGTATCCTAAAAATAAATTGGTACGAGCGGTTTTAAAGTTAAAACAGAGAATGAAAGATTCTCTGTTGCATGCTTACGTTGTCGTCAAAACTTCAAATTTAGTGATTTCACGTCGTCGTTATGCAGAGGACCGCTGAGATACTTGCTAAAATCCGTGCTGCACGTGCAGCACGATTATTTATGCTCTTTTAACCAATGATATTATTGCTTTGTGGCGTTGTCGTAGTCGTAGCCGTCGTCGTTTCTTAAATTCCCTAATGTTCCCCGAGGCGAAGCCGAGGGAAACATTGAGGTCGAGGGGAAACAAAACTCACTGTTTCCCGAGGGGCCAGCCATTAAGTGTTTTGTTATACCTCCCAACTCAAAAAAGAACAATACACAGATAAAAATTATTTGCTTGACGTCGGCTGGCGTACAGATTTGCCGCCGTTTCAAAGGTGCACGACCTGATCACGTGTGAGTCGAAAGTTCAAGTTGTTGTTACCCTAGCGCGTCATGAAGTTTTGTTCGCCCTAGGGCGTCATGAAGTTTTGACCAATGACACGTGACACGTTCTCCTCCAATCAGAAAACGTATTTGAGTTTGGAGGTATAACAAAACAAGTTATATTGTTGAAGTGTCAAGCATATCCAAGTGCCCTGGTAACTGGAGAGACTAGGGGTGCTTACCATTCAGCCAAAAAAAGAAATTCGGTTAAATGTCAAATGGAACAGTCATTTTCCGAGAAATCCGTTTCGAAAATGTGGAGTATTATTTTACGAACGGAACGGAATTTCGGAAATTCCTGTACAATTTTTCCGATTCTTGTGTTTCTAGGCACTGGGAACAAAGGTTTGAATGAAGAATTTAATGGTTAGTGCAACTTCGTCCGGTTGCTCTGTGTACATGGAAAATCGCTTACCTTTATGCAACGGTCATCCCAACCGGAATTTTCTAACAAATGGTAAGCACCCTAAATGAAATGAAATGAAATGAACTCGAATCAGTTCAAAGTACAGCTGATATGATCAAATGTGTTTTTGATAAGATGCATGGCGACACCGGAGTACTTTTCCCTTTGGAACCCCCTGAAAGCTTCCCCTCTGGCAGACAACACAGTCGATACGTTTGATTTGGCTCCATTTTCATTGCATTAGCCTCTCAGTTTAACATGCCTCTATCGTTCTCAAAAACTACCACCCTCGATTCGTCAGTCCAAAATCCCAATATTTTCTGATCGTTCTGAATTTTACCTCAATCATACGTACGTCTTATTTGAAATCTAAAGCCGGCGATATTTTTATTGAAACGTGATCACCTTATTTCTCTATAATAGCTCAAGTGACCGCTTCTATATATTGGGAAGATATCTGCTTACAAAAACATTCCTTTGATTATTCAAATCACACGAACAAAAGACCCTTGGTTTCGACAACCAATGAGGCTCTGGTTAGCACATAAATGACAATAGGTGACGTCAACGATATCTTCCCTAATTTCCTTTAATTTTTTTTTTTCTTGACCTTTTTTTTTTACAAATTGCACACTCCAGGACAACTTGAAAGGGTTTATCCAATTTCAGTGAATTGTCTTAGAGTTAGCTCTGTCGCTAAGCGTGCTCATATCGTCCCTGTTGGCTTTCTCTGGACATGTCTGCTTCCTTCGCGCTTCTTGCTGCCATTGTTTTCTTGACTTCAGGTACGTTTGAATGAATTGTTTTACATTTCCCTAAAATAATCAATATAATCGAATTGAAAAGAAATGATATATCCTGGCCTATCAATTGTACATGCATCGCATTGTCCATACTTCAACTAAATCTCGCTCCTGTTAAACTCGTAAAGCCTTCTATGATATCGCCGTTCATCTCGTTCACTTCGGTACAATGTTGCCTTGACTTTCACCAACGGTAATCGAGATTTTTAGTATTGCATCGAATTGCACCTCTTGCATAACGTCAGTTGTTTTCCACTCACAGAATGGCGGATCGAGAAGGGACGAGAGACGACTTTTGCATCTAGGCAAAGTGAATCGTTTAGTGCCTCTTTAAAGACGCTTTTAGATCGTCCAGACGCATAATGCGTCCCTCGGCCGTCCATATATGCAGGGCGAATTAAATGACGAACTAAGAGACGCATTAAAATATATTGCATAAAGTCGTGCAGTATAGCAGGCGCAGGCCATATGAGGTTCTAGTATAACTAGATGCTTCTGTGAAGCATACACTGGCTTGCCTGTGGTACGTGCTACAGAAAATCAGAAGGCACTGAATTGTGTGGTATTGAAATACAGCATTCCAGTCTCTGAAGAATAACAAATAAAAGAGAAGCGAGAAACATTGGCTTCTGGGCTGACATGTTGATAATTTTCAAGTTTCCTCACAACTTCTTTTCACCACAAGTGTGCCCTATGAGCATCCGAAAACTTAGTAATACTAAACTTCACTGAAGTCAAGCCCTGTTTCGCGGGGTTAGTGTTGGGATGGGAGACCAAAACAATAAACCCCTCATAAAAAACAGAAACATCTGACCGAAAATACTATTAACGCTAACAAATGCGAACTCAGCAAGGTACAGATTCTGTTAGCTTGCTTTATGCAAAACAAATATTGATGAAAAAGCAAATAAATATTGATACACAGTTTTCAGAAAGAGCAGAAGGAAGTTTCCCGGACGGTCGATCGAGAATAAAATATTTACGACATGAAAACAACATTAATTTTGAACCTTGAATATAGAATATAAAAAGTTACGATCAGCGACAAACATTTTGGGAGATTTTTGCTACGTTCAAGTAAATTGCAAAATCGAAAGTGACATGGCCGGAATTCAGCGGGCGCCGTGATTAAGTTACCGCGGCATGTTTACTCGCCAAACAGT
>NC_090879.1:43300964-43310964 GCF_036669935.1 Montipora foliosa
TGTTTCGTTTGCAAGCACGCAACTGAAATAGGAAGGGTTTCTTGCCTCTTAATCGCAAATATGTTGTTTGTTTCAATAAATGTTTCGCTGGAAAAGATTTCTGTGAAATTTCCGGCTTGTGTAAACTTATCATGTTGTGTAATTTTCGAGCTTAACAAATTTGCATACATGTGTTGAAACTTGTGGTGAAAGAAGTTGTGAGGGAGCTTGAAAATTATCAACATGTCAGCCCAGAAGCATATGTTTCTCACTTCCCATTTATTTTCTTCAATCTTATTGGGTTCAGTACTTTGCTAGTAACCACATGTCTTCTCAGGCTATTTACCCAAGACGTCTACCATGGCACTACAATGATAGACAATACCAAAGCAATATCGTGCACTGTTAGAGATACATATTACGCAAGGACAACTTGAATCTCCTGGAAGACAACACACAGCTCAGTTGACATTTTATATGGAATAAATCGCTGTGTTACTTCACCACCAACGTAAGCAATGCGTGTGTATTTTTTCTAAAGAGGACAGGAATTTCTTCTTTCTACAAATGATTAATTAACAGGCCGGTAGCCAGGTTTTTAACCCCAGAAAAGGATCTGTTTCGTCGTACGAATGTGTGAGGACCTGTGAGCCAAAGGGCCTCTGCTGGTAAGACGTCTGGGTGACCCCTTAAATGGTCTTCTTAATGACCCCCCAACTTGAAAAAAATTGTCTGGAACGGTGCACGTACCACAGGCAACCCAGTGTACCCTCACGGAGGGTATAGTTCATTTTTATTTATTTTTTTTACTCGGAATACCTGAAAGGTATCCGAGTTATATTCTGGGACGAATTTAGTTTTCTGTGCAGTAAATGGACAATAGAATTAGGAGGCGGTGATTTCATTGGCTAAAAGCAATGTACTACACCCCTCCGAGCAATACATTTGACCTCCCTCTATGACAAACCAACTGCAACAATAAACACAAACGCGAAGGAGTAGATTTCAGATAGCGAGAGACTTGCAACAGCCTCACGTCTAACAGAATTAGATGAAAATCGGAATTTATAACGTGCAGTGGAGCAACTAAATGATGGGTTCTACTTTGGGGCTTCAGCGTGACTCCTTTAATTTCGTTTGCTGATTCAAAGCCCATGTTCCACGATGTAGCAAATGACGCAATGCAATGCAGCTAAACGTGAATATGCTGGATTCAGCCGTCTAGAAATGTTATGAATAAGCTATTTACTATAATCCTGCCTGTTGATAACATGACTAAATCGCCAGTACAGAACGTCCAGCAGCGGTATGTTATAAATGGCCAAGATTTCGTAGTCTCTTTCTGCCTCAACTGTTCTTTGTACGAACATCATCCGTCGATGTCTACTTTTTCTTTTTATTGTTAGTGTCTTGATCTTCATGTTAGTTACCTAGAGCTGGAGGTCACCGGCCGCGTTATTCACAACACTCTTAATTTGGAACCTTCGCAGATGAATACCGTTTTTCACTTACCCATATTAATTACAATTGAAACCAGTTTATCTGATGTCACGCTACATACTACATCCCGTAAAGATAGACATAACGCCCACGTAATTTCCATTCAAACAACCAGTTCCAAGACATACTACCCCTATAGCTATGTCACCTGTTGAACTTATTTGCAATTGTAAACATTAAGCTATTTTCACCGGTACATTATCTGCGTTGTTATGAATGAGCAACTGGCTGCAGAAACATTTACTTGTTTTGTTTCGTACTTGGCAAATTAAAACATAGGCGCTCGAGATGCGCATGTGACTACACCAGAGATGTGCAAGGGGAAAAGAAGTAGAATATTCTGTCATGTGAATAGGGGTGGCTGAATTGTGGGAATTGATTCACCACAGCGTCCATATCGATAGTTTTTCGACCATTGAAAAATTTACGTGAGATAGATCATTTTCACGGTCACGCAACAAAAAAATAAATTCGAAACGTTCGATGAAAAAGGCCAATAACTTGGAATATTGCGGGAAACAAATTTAGACACCACCTCCAGTTCTCAGATCTGTGCGGTACATCGTTTCTGAGCTCTTTGTCGAAGTGTTGAAATCACACAACTTTTACTTGTGTAGGTGGATCAAAGTGGACTTTGAAACCGCTTACTTATCGCTCATGAGATAAAATGTATGAACACATCTCCTAATGTACTAGTACTTGAAAGGCTCAAACTGCTTAGATTCATAGGGATAGGTTTTTTTTTCAATCAAATACATTGGAAGCCCGCCTAACGGCAATACATTCTCTTATAGAAAACCCTCGTTAATGCGGTCACCCGTTAATACAGCCAACGGCCGCAATTTTAAATCCCAAACAGTAGAGTCCTCTATAATTTCATCCCGTTAACTCGGCCACTAGCGCCAAACGCCTGTGACATGTTAATTTCATTGACCTTCGTTAGTTACCACTGTACTCGAACAGCTGATTTACTTTACCAAGTACTGTCAGCAACACTCCTCCCTGTTTTCATTACAAACATCATCTTGAAACTACTGTAAAATCCAGTAAGGCAAATCGCGAAGAGATTAAGTCTTTGTGCTTTCATCAAAAACACGATTGATACTTAAATCTTTCGGTTAGGTAATTACGGCGGCTTCCGTTTTTTAGAAGCTTAAGCATAGTAAGCTGGGCCTGTTCTTGTTTTGATTTTAGGCTCAGAACGTACAGTACACTTAACAATTTTAAGTGTTTTACCTACTGTGCGAAGTTTCAAGTATTTTATACAATTACTGTACGTACATCCTTGTTGTTTATTAAAGAGAAAAGTTTTTCTGGAAGTGCAAATGCGATATTTGTCATTAAGGCCCTTTAGTCATGAATTTCACCCTACCCCCAGTAATACGGCCACCCCGTTAATACGGCCAATTTTTTTCGGCCCGTTGATGACCGTATTAACGGGGTTCCACTGTAGGCTGGTATCATGGTGTCACCATGATAAGCTACGTAAGGTGACAATTAGGAAATTTGAAACACAAGACGTCATGGAACTGGAAACTTGGAAAAAGATTTATTTTTGGGGTATCTTCAACCTGCTATAGATGACAATTCAGAAGACCTTGCTAATTTGATGATCTCACTGTGAAACCATCTATAGTTTGACAATTACGTGCTACTGCAAAGCTTTGTTTATCTCGAAAACGGCGGCTTCATTAAACGCGTAAACGGGCTCAATTGGTCGGTTAGAAACAAAATACGAAAGCTACGTTAAGTAACTGTTGTAAGAACTAACACCTCACCGCAGAACCGTATTCTTCACAGATCATCATCTGCGAACACGGGGCACCCGAACATTTCGTTCGTCCTCGCGAACTATCGGCAATTCATCGTACTGTTTGCAGAGTCCGAACTTTGGTACTCTTCGCATGCGGATTGGCTCCGAAGTGTATTCTATTGTTACATACTCATTTTCGGAAAAACTAACACGATGGCAATAGTGACTACGCGCCGTGCGCAGTAGTCACAAAAACTACCTCGTCCAAAATGTATCACCCTACTTCTGCGCCACTTGGTATTCCGAGTAAACGCTTTAAAAAAGCGTCTTGTTAAAATTTTTTCCGTGTCGGTAAAAGTCTTGCCTGTCACTCCCCTGCTATGTGGTGTGTTGAGCCTTCAGCGCGTATTTTCTTAGGATCGAGAGGGTAGTGGGAAATGCGTAGATTTCTCTGGTGGACACAGTAGAATGATTAACTTAACCGGCAATGGTGTCGAAAGTCATGTAACGCGAATGGCGTTTTAGTGGATCTTAAACAAAATATACCCTTATGGAGCTCAATAATGGAAAGTCAATTGGATACTGAACAAGACAGGCACTAGTAACTTATGGGTTTAACAAAGACAGAGACTTGGATCTGAGATCTGTGTTGTCTGGCTTATTTGTTTGTACTCAATTCTGCATAGTCGTCTGGTAACAATTGGAAATTACACTAATTCTTGTCAGTCACAAATTATTTGAAAGAAAGCTTGTTGCCCATTTTTGCTTAATAATTCAAGTAAAGAGTTTTTCAGTAAAGGGTCTGATGCTGAACACTGGTGGGAAATTTGTTTGGTTGCGTTTTGACACGGAGTGTAATTTCACACGATTCAATTTCTTGTCTTCACGCACGTAATGAAATAGGAAGGGTTGTTTGCCTCTTATAGAAAATATGTTGTTTGTTTCAAAAAATATTTCGCTGGAAAAGGTGGCCTCTATGAATTCATCATATTGTGTAATATGCGAGCTTAACTGGATAGTTTTTATGGCAATAGTAAAGCATTTTCGTGTCAAAATAAGGTAATCGTCTTTCTGTTGTGTTAAGTTATTAAATATAAATATACGATGCGGCGTAAACTTGATTTCCAATCTCAAAATTACCTCCAGAACCTACTTTTTGCGTAGAATAAGCTTTTAGAATGATGTTCTTGACTTCTGTGGTGATACTTGACGATTCGGGAACATTTTGTGAAAAAATATTTATAACGGGTCACACGCGCAACTTGATCGCCCGAATTTCCCCTATTAAGCAGAACATCCACTTACTGGATTGTCTCCGTCCTTTTTGATTGGCCAAAGTAATTACTTTGGTTTTGGTTTTACGACACTCAATTGAAACTCACTCTATATAAAAACTGTGTTACTTTTTTTTCTTCATCTGTCTTTTGGCTTGTCTTTTTCTGGTGCAAACGCAAAGCCAAACAATGTTTTGACCTGGCATCAGATTAGACTAACAAGATGAGGAATTATGAAGCGGAAACAACACCTTCAGTCCTTTCTTAGTGTGTGCAATAAAAGTTTGCTTAGTGCAACTGCAAGAAATGCTGGAAAACGTCCGCCAGAGCAATTTGCAGTTTAAAGAAGAAACGAGTGAATTTTACTCAAGAGCGTGTTTTGTTATCTTTAAACTGAATTTATTACCAAAGCTTAAAAAACTAAAAGACCTCAAAATGGGACAGGACATTACAAAATAATGAAACGTGTGAACGTCTGAGCCAAAGGGCCTTTGCTTGCGCGACATGTGGGTGACCCCTCAAATGGTCATAATGACTACCCACTTGAAAAAATTAACTGGAACGCTGCAGTTCAATACCACCCAATTCAGTGCCTTCTTTTTCTGTGTAACGCGTACCACAGGCAACCCAGTGTAAGTTTTTTGGAGCTTCTAGTTTTTATTTTTTTCCGTGTCGGTAAAAGCCTTGCCTGTCACTCCCTGCTAAGTGGTGTCTTTGTGCATAGAGTCTTCTGTGCGTATTTGTTAGGTTTGAGGGGGCTGGGGTAATGCGTAGACTTCTCTGGTGCACACAAGAGAACATTTAATTATTATCCTGCAATGACGTCGAAAGTCATTGTAATGCGAATGGCGTTTTAGTGCATCTTTAAACAAAATATACCCTTATGCAGCTCAAATTCATTTTTCGCCGTTGGATATCAAGTGAGCTTTGTTTCTAATATTTTACTAACTTGGTATTATATACAACACTGAAATCATATGTCAATTCTTTTATGGATTTAACAAACATTGAAGGAATCGAACGCCTTGAATGCATCACAGTGTTTACTGAAGTCGCATCTAAGTTGTCTGGCAAATTACATTCATTTTGTACTCAACAATGCAAAGGTAAAAAAAAAATGGAAATGTGATCATAGTGAAAAAATTATTTGAATGAAAGATTGTTGTCTCTTTTGTGCTTTATTATTTACGGTCAAGGTTCTTTCGAAAAGGGTTTGATGTGAACTGTCAGAAATTTATTTAATTGCATATGCTTTGTGACACCGATTGTGTGTCTCGTTTGCACGCACGCAATTGAAATAGGAAGGGTCTTTTGCCTCTAATAGCAAATATCTTGTTTGTTTCAATAAATCTTTCGCTGGAAATGATTTTTGTGAAATTTCCACCCTTTGTAAATTTATGTTGTGTAATTTTTGAGCGTAACAAATTTGCAGACGTTTGTTGAAATGTGATACGGGAGGATTTTTGTGGTGGTGCACTGCAAGCAGTGTATAAGTCACGATAATAGGCAGGTCTGTTGGAAGCGTGCTACCCTGGTGCCAGAGGTTCTATTTTTCTTTCGCGAGGTACCAGCTGTTAAAACGGAGAGGCGAAAAATACGAACCTCTGGTCACGGTGGTTTAGAATCTCACTTCCATGATTTGTGATTATGAACACGGTCGCTGATTGGTTTTCATAGTCAGTACCAGTTCTTCCCGCGTAAAAACAATCTAACACTCAATTTCACTGGTTGAACGGCGATAGTGCACCCCAGTGGCCACAAAACCGGTTTTGAGTGCCAGGAGTGCTACGAAAACAAAACTGGCGGTGGAAGGCTGTGAATTGGAGCGAGCATTTAGAGGTGTGCACAGTACAATACACAGCAAATTCTGGATTTTTGGAGATTTTAGAATTGAAACCTGTTCAGGAATTTCATCAAGCGCGAGGATGTGTTTGTGGTCCTGCCAACTGGATGCCGCAAATCTTTGATATTTCAACTTGTGCCGAAAGTTAGTTCGTATTTGCATGATCGTGGATTCATTATCCAAAAGATGCTATCGTAGTCGTTATGTGTCCCTTGAATGCCTTGATTGATCCGTATATCCTAGAGCTGAAACCGTGAACACTAGAAATATCGTGTTTCGCGTAAGAAACTAGTCACGCGTGAGGAAACTAAACCGCAGCGACCATCGGTAATTAGTTTGTGGTTTTCATGTCGCTTTTGATTGGTTGCTGCACGATGGGAAGTGTCAACATCAAACGTTCTATTCCCAAAAGACTTGAATTGGGTACAACATTGACATCACTGTAGAAAACCGGTTTGGCAAGATATCTTATTCCGAACTTGCATGGAATTAAGATTCTAAACCGCAGTGACCAGAGGTTCGTATTTTTCGCCGTTTTAACCGCTCGCTCCTCGCGAAAGAAAAATAGAACCCCTGGCACCCAGGGTAGAAGCGTGCTTGAGTTTCAACAAAATGAGCCCCCGAATCAGCAAAAAATTGTGACACTGATGAATAATAAAGTAGCTTCTATTTCCAAAACGATAGAATTACCTGGTGATAAATAACTTCGTCTTGGAGACTAAATTTTTGACTTTGCAGAAACAATGGTCAACCTCACGAGTTGGGCAATTATGATCTTTCTGTTGAATTCGCACTTCTCTTGTCAAACTTTATAACACTTGAAAGAAAAAGAAAACTAACAAAAACAAAAAGCTAGTATCTTGCCATCATTTGACACAGATGCTTCACTGTTTCGCGAGTAAACACGCCGCGGTAACTTGATCACGGCGTCCGCTGAATTCGATGTCACTTTTGATTTTGCGATTTTCCGCCATTAATGATTAATAGGTTGGTAGTCAACCTCAGAAAAAGATCTGTTTCGTCGTATCAACGTGTGAGCCAAAGGGCCTCTGCTGGCACGTCTTCTGGGTAACCCCTTAAATGGTCTTAATGCCGGACCCCCGACTTAAAAAAATTGACTGGAACGCTGCTGGTCACGTGAGTGAAAACGCTCTATACTTGAAACAATTCCCGACATAGGCCCCACACTAACTGGTAGGGCCAGTCATATAACCGATCTGACTTCCCATCCTCTAGGGTACACAACCCTATCAAAAGCAATCATTTGCCATTCGTCCCGGGAATTTGCTTTGATTAATGCCTATCATAAATCTAGGAAATGAAATATAACACCTCTTTAATTACGTAACATTTTACGTTAGACGCTCTGTTGGCTATTACCCATATCTTGTATTTAATGCGCGCTCGTGGAATAATTGTTAAATATTCTTAATTCGGAATTTGTACCCATTTCTGTCGTGAAAACCTTTTTTCTCTTTTTTTGTTAATCGACTAACACGTATATTATCACCGGAAAACTTAAACTTTTGCAGGCTAATTGGAATGTATTTTCGATAACTCTAAATTACTAAATCATTGTGCTTTTTATTTGTAGATGTGTTCATGTACACGAACGAGTATTGTCATGGCCCAAATATATACATGCTCAGAAGATCTTTGCTCACTAAGCTTTTCACGTATTATCTGTTAGTATGCTTCTCGAAAACGGTTACGTTGATTTTGCTGTTTACAGGCCATGGATGTGCTTTCCCAATGCGTTGGTGTGTATTGTCAGACAAGGAACAAGCGAAATGCATGGATTTTCAAGCTGCGATTGGTATATTGGCTAATAAATTGAAAATGCAGGTTCAATTTTCATGTGTAATCGGCTCAACTCCTAAGGACTGCATGATAAAGATCAAATCCGGATCTGCAGACTTGATTACTCTTGATGGCGGACACATTCAAACTGCAGGTAACATTTTGATACATAATTGAAAAACAGAGATCTGGTGCTCTCCACTTGTCAACGAAAATCACATCTTAGGACATCCAGGTGGCCTACTATAATCTGAAAAGGACAGTTATTCTTTCGCCCGTCAGCAAGCAACTAGTTTCTCATCCTTCGCACGTCATTAATTTTACCTTAAACATCTTTAGTTGCATACCATGTGCTACACGCTCATTTCATGTTAGGACGGTTTGTAAGCTTTTGTAAGCCATGAACCTTCATAGTTTCGGGTTATCGGTGCAATGCTGACGGCATTTGCGGGCGACACATACTAAGACATGACTTTTATTATATATGAAATTTCATGTAATAGAACTTTGGAATGGACATGAAATGAAAGTTACAAAAATCAGTGTTGTTAGAAAGCAAGACAAGGATAATTACAGTGGGATTTCACGTCTCATGATTTAAAAATACTTTGCGACTAATCAAACTAGCAGTGACCAAGTCATTCACAAAAATTTGGTTTTATCAACAGAGTTGATAATGTAATTTGGCCACCGTACAGATTCTAAAAGCTGACGTTTCGAGCGTTAGCCTGGAACTATTTATTCACCCTTAACTATTACAAACAAATTAATGGTGTAGCGATGGGCACAAGAAGGGGATCTATCTATGCCAATCTTTTTGTAGGATATGTTGAACACCAATTTTTTAATCAGTACAACGGCCCCAAACCTGAATTCTTCGGCCACTACATCGACGACTACATCGGCGCTATTTCATCCAGCAGAGAAGAACTCGATCAATTTATTACCTCCGTCAATTCCTTTCATCCGGCTCTTAAATTTACCTGGGAAATTTCGGAAACTTCATTGGCTTTCCTAGATATCAAAGTTTCTATTAGTGGCAACGTGCTATGTACCAGTGTGCACTACAAACCTACAGATTCTCACAGTTATTTGTAGTATTCATCGTCACATCCATCACATGTCAAGAACTCCATTCCTTATTCTCAATTTCTTAGACTTCGACGTTTATGTAGTGATGACTCCGATTTTTCCGGCAAATCAGAGGAGATGTGCCAGTTCTTCGAAAAACGTGGCTATCCTGTCTCTGTGGTCAAAGCGGGCCATCATCGCGCCCTAGGATTTGATCGACAGTCAGCACTACAAACGTCACAAAAAGATAAGAATGACAGAATTCCATTCACCCTCACTTTCCATCGTCATAATCACGCAGTCAAAAGTATCATTCTTAATAATTTTAAATTACTCCAAAATGATCCCGAGACTGGTAGAATTTTTTCGCAACCTCCACTAATTTCATTCAAACGCGACAAAAACGTAGGCAACGTTTTAGCTGGAAGCGTGCTCAAAACTAACGAGCAACCCGGCACTTTCAAATGTGCGCGCTCACGATGCTAAACTTGTCTTTTCATTCTTAACACTAGTAGGATATGGAAACCTAAGCGATCTGTTAAGATCACCGATTGTTTCACATGTACCTCCACAAATGTCATTTATTGCATGACCTGTACGTTATGCAATAAATTATACATTGGCGAGACAGGTAGACGACTAGCGACCGATTCTGCGAACACCTTCGTGATGTTGAGAAGAATGACAAGGATGCATCTAAGCCAGTCGCTCGTCATTTTAATCTCCCTAACCACTCCAAAATACACGTGGCTATTTGCGGCCTTTCCCTACATCTAGGTA
>NC_090879.1:43325964-43333464 GCF_036669935.1 Montipora foliosa
GGGTAGCGCTATCAAATGAATGAATCACTATCCGCTGGATAACTCAATTGGTTTTGGTTGTGTTTATCCGCTGTGATAGTGATTTATGCGGTGGATAGCGTTATACACCTGGCCCCAGTTGTTCGAAGAGTGGATAGCGCTTTCCACTGGATAAATCACTATCCACTGGATAACTCAATTGGTTTTGCTAGTGTTTATCTGCTGGATAGCGATTTATCCGGTGGATAGCGTTATCCACCTTTTGAACAACTCCAGTTGTTCAAAAGGTGGATAACGCTATTCACCGGATAAATCACTATCCAGTGGATAAGTCATAGCGAAACCAATTGCACTATCCAATGGATAGTGATTTATCCGGCGGATAGCGTTATCCACCTTTTGAACAACTAGGCCCCAGTTGTTCGAATGATGGATAGCGCTATCTGCCGGATAAACCACCATCCACTGGATAAGTCATAGTGATTTATCCGGTGGATAACGTTATCCACCTTTTGAACAATCGACGCCTGGAGGATTAGTTTGGGGTACAAATATGGCCGGCTTGACGTCATGTGAGAGAGGAGAATTGCCAACTCTTTTCTGCAGATGACAAATGTTAGCCTCGGTTGATGACTTCTTCGGTGGTCACAAGCGGAGATACTCGGAAAAGTCCGAGAGTTCTTGTCCGGGAGTCGTCGAGTCGAGGCTACCACCATACGATTACACTCGTAGGGGTTCATTAGGTCATTGTGCAAGTACTGAAATTGTCAAAATAGTGCATTCTCGCTAAATTATCAAGAAGGAGATGACCAATGTTAACATCTTTCCCTGACTCTTTATTTTCTCTTGTTTATTACGAAGTTCGTCTTTTTTCGTTTTACTAAAGGTGACCCCGTGGCCACAGTGAAATCTAGGTCTTTGAGAAAAAAAAGAAGGGGAAATGTTTTCTCTTCTTTATTTTTTCTTAGCAATTCATTGTGTTTGTATTTTCCATAACCTTAACTTTAATTTGTTTCAACGGAATGGATGCTTCCATTAAGTCAGAGTTGAGACGTGCTTCCTACGTCTTGCTAGCTTTTACTCTATGAAAATTGCCAGGGCTATAACAATTTCACCGTCAAACAAAAATTAGTGCAGAATCTGTATATCTATGCTATTCAGATTTGTCAGCAAAGTCATTTGTTGAATTTGAATTTGGTATTACAGGTGTAGAAGGCAACGTTTGTCGAGCACAAGTCACGCGTGTATTGGTTACGAATTTATAGAAGGTTCATTGTTTTATACAAAGACAGCTTAATCTAAAATCCGGTTCTCTGTAGAGGACAGTAGATACACATGTACTATTAAAAATAAATTTACAAAATACTGCTTACTCATGAGCCATTTTCTAATTTCCTTAAAGTTTAGATTATCATTATATTATGACGACAATTAACTAAATTCCAAAGACGAGGCCCCTAGTGGGTTAACGAGTCCTTTATGAAGCTATAATTATAACTTGGTTTGCTATAGCGCCTTGTTCGACACGTAGAGTAACGGCTATCCCGCTTTAACAAGATACTGGCAGACAACGGCTCTGGTAATAAATCATTGTACGTCTGATTTCTACCTTATAATCTAATCTAACTCTATGCCAGTTAACGAAACGCAATACATCAGTTGATGCCACATTCTTAGGTAAGCTAAGACAAATTCTAGCGGCCCTGCAGTGAAGTCTTTCAATTGAATTAAAACAAGAGGCCGCTTTGCCTTCACATGCAGCGAGAGTCTCGTTTGATAAGGGCCTCGCAAGCGCGAGTACGAAATGAAGGTGGAAAGTGCACGAAAAACCACACCCCACATAAACATATAATTTTTTTATCTCTCTTTTTTATTGAAAAACACAGTACGCTACTCGCAATACAAAGAAACAAAGATATCGGCTATTGAGAACCCAGACATGCCAAGAGCTAAAGATGAGCAGAATTCGTGTTGAATTATTTGCAAAGTTGTAGCTGTCTCGTAAGAGGCAGCCGCAAATTAGCAAGCATACCAGTCAAAAGTAATTTGCCAGTTTTTCACGATGCTCGGTGAACTACATCAGGCTCCGATTCAACTTGAAGCGACATTGGCTTGTACACTTATTGTGCGACGCCTCGCTTACAACTATCCCCTATCAGGCGTAGGTTTTAGTCCTAGGCAACGTTTAACCGGTAAGAAAAGCCCAAACTGGTGCAAATGAAGTACAATTTACGCTTGAGTTAACGTCTGACGTAAAGACTTATTAGGGAGCTTTAGCAACGGCAACTGCAACGGCAAAGAGAACGTCGTCGTTAAATGTGAATTCGCGTTATTGTAATCGCTTCGCGAAACCAAGCATTTAACGTGGCAAAGGTGTGGGAAACCCTCAAGAACGAAACTGGTGTGAACGGCGCACAGTTTAGGGGAGAAAATGAAAATTTATCCTCAAGTGCTGACGGTCTCCCTGAAACCTCAAATTTGGTCATTTCACTTTGTCGTTTTGCTGACGCCGGCAAAGAAATAAACAAAAATGAAAAGATGCACGTGTAGAGCGTGCCAAGCTATTGTTTTTGCCCACGTAATATGAAAATTTGTGACGTTCTCGTTGCCATCGCTGTTGTCGTTGCTAAAGCTCCCTCTCATCCGCGTGATTCTCGCCCTGAATAACTTCACTTTTAATGATAGCCACTATCTTCAAATCCACGGCACAGCTGTGGGCACTAAAATGGCCCCCACTTTTGCTAACCTTTTCCTTGGGCATTTCGAAAATGCTTTAAGGAAAGCCCCATTTCAACCCCATACTTGGGATGAGATACACCGATGATATTTTTATGATCTGGACTGAAAGTCCCGAGAACCTAACAATTCTCATCGATTAATTCAACAGCATTCACCTTACCATAAAATTCACCAGCTCATACTCTCCCACCAATGTTCCTTTCCTTGACGTCAACGTCTCACTAACTAGCGACGGAAGTATAAATACAGACCTGTACACGAAACCTACGGACAAACACCAACATTAACTTTATTCTTCCTGTCATCCTCTACATACAAAAAACGCCATTCTTTTCAGCCTATCACTCGGCCGCCTACGACGAATTTGTTCTACCGACGAAACGTTCAAGATTCGCACTACTGAACTAAAGACATACCTTCTGAAACGAGGTTACAAACGCGACTTTGTTCTGGCAAAGCAAATACAACGCACCGCAGACATTCCCCGCTGCATACATACGCTACAACCTAACCAGATAAAAAACCTGAACGCATGCCTTTCATAACGGCCTATAATAGACGAGTTCACGCTCTTGAGTGCATCATGGGTAATTAGGGCAAGATGGAAAGAAATTCAAAGGTTTGTATTTTAGTTCGAAATAATGAAAAGTATTCATGATATACAATTTTCGTTTTTTTATTTTCCAAAACAGAAGATATGCGCTCAAAGGTGCGGCAGAATAAATTTGGAGAGAATGGCTATTGTAGAAATTATTTTATTAAAAAGAGTTTCTGCCGTATATTTCCTGTAATTCCAAAGACACAAAATTACAGAGAATGTATGGAGACAAAAAAAGCAATATTTTGGAATTCCAAAGAACGGGTACCAAGTGTAGTTCATCTCAGTTGTGAAAATAAACTTATTTGTTTGGTTTATGAAGGCGAAAGTCTATAAAGTAGAGTCATGTACAATATATTGTATTTTGCTTTGAACTTCTATACAAACCTTTGAATTTCCCGCCATGTTGCCCTGATTACCCATGATGCAGTCAAGAGCGTGAACTCGTCTATCCCGGAATCCCTTAATCCATCACTTCCTTCTATCTTCAATATAATTAAAAAAAAAACACTCCAATCTACTTCTTTTCAGGCTCTGTGCGCTGCAAATCTACCTGTTGTGGTTTTCAGATGCACCCCTAACCTTCGAGACCTGCTGGTAACAGCTAAACTGTCCCCTAATGTAACTCATTCTAATTCCAGACTTCCTTCCGGTTCTTTTCGCTGTGGCAAAAACTGCGCTACCTGACCCACAGGCAGCCCAGACTCGGAGCGAAAAAAAATTATAAGGATTTGTATGGGTGTCTCGATAACAAATTAAAAACGATATTTACACGCAAAAGTTGTTAATAATAAAAAGCCGTACCTTATTGTCCTGGCGACTTTCTCACTTCTTGTGTGGTTATTTGCCTAATTGAATGAATTCTCAACATCCCGGGTTGTAACTCGTATTTAAGTGCGATTAATTCCCACATAACATAAAACCTTGTCTACATGATTCAATGTAAAAGATGTCATCTACAGTACATAGGAGAAACTAAACGACGTTTGAAATAGCGTTTTAATGACCTCCGCCGCACTTTAGATAACGCCAAATGAAAACCAACCTCGTTCCCAGTTCCCAATGGCATTCTCGTCCCCAGAGCCACCCGGCTCTCTTAGCCGCCAAAGGCTGAGCACGAAAACCAGTTGGCTCTGGACAACAATCTCTTCCTCAAATGAAGGATTATCTTCCATTTTGACCACTCTGTCCCAGGACTTGTGGTAGCAATAAAAAGAAAAAACTAAAAGCAACCGCTTGACCACCACACCGCTAGCTGCTCAGGGATAACATATTAGGGTCATTTATACGGGAGAAAATAAGACGTGTCTTAGCTAAGACGCGAACTGTACCATTTATACGTTCGCCTCCTACAAAAGACACGAATATCTCGTATAAATGGTTCGCGTCTTATTTGGTTATTCATCATTATAAATCTAGTACGCCCTCAAAGAATAACTATTAATTCACAGTTACCACCTTTCATCCGCAAAAGTTGTGAATTGAAAACCCTTTTAATTTAATTGAATTAAAAACAAAAAATAACTTACACCGGCGCTTGTCACGCAGTTATCAAGTTGTTCCGCGATTGCCAGTTCCCTCCCGGCTGAAGGATGAGGAACTCAATCAATCAGTCAATCAATCAATCTTTATTGACTCACACTTAGAATTATTACAAGAAAAAATGTTATATACATTAAAAAATTTACTGTAGGATAACTAGTAATAAATTATTTGGAGCCTAGGGCTAAAGGAACCGTGAGGTTTTCCAGTTAGCCTCTGATACTGTTCATTTTGATTTAAAAAAAGGAGATAAGGGGAGGAGAACTACGAACGCAGACGTATTTCCGGCGGTCGTTCCTCTCCCCCGAAATAGACCGCCGGAAATACGTCTGCGTTCGCAGGCTAAATCTACTACAGTCGCGGAACATTTTCTCTCCTCTCCCGACAACATCCATCGCCATCGTCATATGACCGGGACAGGAGTAATCGATCATTAGAATCAAATTAACCAATCAAAAAGCTCAGATTTCCCCAAGAGAGACAAAATTATAAATCTGATCTTTTTACTGGGTTGCCTATGACAAACCCAGTCGAGGTCTGCGTTTAGTTTGTTTGTTTTATTTATTTTATTTTTTTCCGTGTCGGTAAAAGTCTTGCCTGTCACTCCCCTGGTAAGTGGTGTCTTTGTGCATAGAGCCTTCTGCGCGTATTTTCTTAGGATCCAGAGGGTAGTGGAACTGCGTAGATTTCTCTGGTGGACACAGTAGAATCATTAACGTAGCCTGCAATGGCGTCGAAAGTCATGTAACGCGAATGGCGTTTTAGTGGATCCTTAAACAAAATATACCCTTATGGAGCTCAATAATGGAAAGTCAGTTGGATAAACTAGGCAGGAATCTCAAAAGCGACGAGTACTGGACTTTGACAACAATCTATCGCCCGTCGAGACGAAAGAGCTGTTAACAGAGAAGGACAACTTCGATCCTTCCTTTGTGCATGCGATGCGTTTATTAACCGAAGGTGAGTAGCTAAAGTTCTGTCTACAATCATATCTCAAAGTGCTTGAGCACATTTGCATTCTTCGAGGTTATGAACCACCAGTTGCTTGTGAAACTTTGTTGGGGCGTTCACACATATAACCTCTTTTATTTATTTTTCGATGATTTCGTGTAGATGTACATATCCTTTTGTTGATATCGGCCATCTAACAGTGTTTTTAGCTTTTTTTTTCCTTTTAGATTTTCTATATTTTTACTCAAGTATTTTAATAGCAGGACCCCCTTTGATACCAGTGCTTATTGTTCTTGAGGGGGTATCCTGTATTAATATTAATATTAATATTAATATTAATATTGATATTGATATTGATATTGATATTGATATTGATATTGATATTGATATTGATATTGATATTAATATTATTGTTATTATTATTCTAGAGTCGCTAATCTTAAAATGCTAGCTAACCTTCCAAAGCCCGAAGCCAAACAGTTAATTTTCTCAAGATCAGTGCTTGAGACTTGAATAGGCTAAGGAATGAAGATAGAGGACCACACACGTCTGGGGCAAATTATTATCTAGTCCTCTGTTGTTCACAGGCTTGATTACTTTATAAAGTGGGTAAGCCATTATAAAATCACGTTAAAAATTAGCCTTAACTTTGATGTGTTTGGAGCGTGTATTTTCCTGTTACGAAAGGAAATACTCAAATCTTTGCACAGATTCAAACTGATTGATTATGACTTATCAACCGGATAAAATTATCAGCCCTTTGAACAACGATAGGGACAGGGAGGGTAATTTTCTTTGTAGCCCAGGATTATGGTCATTATGTGATGAAGTCCATTTCAGTACCTACGGTGTAAAACGACTCCCTCCCCTTTGAGGCTTTGAAGTCTCAAGGATTTCACCCTTAAGTTACAAAAAGCTGGTTGTGAACAAAAAACAAAGAGGTTGCAGATATCAAACGTTTGAAGCAGAAGAATTCAGTACCAAATGACTGCGACTGTTAACGTACGTTGGTTAACAACTACTTGTACAGTTTAAAGTTTGAAAAATCTAGGCATCAAATTACACAAAACCTGCGACTGTGACAATATACAATACTTGTGACAATATACAATACAAATACAACTAACTACATCTGGGCGGAAATCCGCATTTACAGAATTGATAACTTGATAGAAGCGTGTGTATAGATATAGGTTGCATAATAGGGCTAACCGGAGAACCGTATTACAGAGGAGTTCACAAAAAGAAAGAAAAACAAACGAAAACTGATCAGAAGCAAAAAATATATTTTAGAGCGTGGAAAAAAAAGAATGAAAATTTGAAAATTTGTGGCAACAATGATCGTGCAGTGAATGTTTCGTCGGTAGTACTAATTAACTTTACTAACCCTCATTATGTTTCCAGCTTTCTGGGAGAATTGCTACCTCGCTAATGTGCCCGCGCATGCTGTGATGACAAAATCGAGTCACGATCACAATAGCAATTTCAGACACCTGCTGGTGAAAGCGTCAGAGGATTACGGAGTTAACCAAACCAACTCCAGCATGTTTAAGCTGTTCAACTCCTCCAAATACGGCGGCAGTGATCTGTTGTTCAAAGATTCCACCAAGAGACTTGTCGCTGTTGGAGAAAGGAACTCGTATCAACGCTGGCTCGGTGAAGACTATTTGAAAGACCTCGAAGTGTTGGTC
>NC_090879.1:43343464-43350964 GCF_036669935.1 Montipora foliosa
CGACCCCCTGCAGCGTACGCCAAACCAAAAGCGGATGTTACTGCAAAGGTACGATTTCCAGATGACCAATTTGACGACAGAACCCTCCCTGCCTCCTCTGAGATCAACCCACTAGTCCCTGATGTGTCATTAAGGGCGCGTTTTTTTGGGACCATTACGGAATAGGAATACTCTGAATAGACGGTAATCGTGTTCTTTTGGAACCAGTTCGGCAGATGCGTTCTTTTGGGAATTGGTATTCCGTGTTTTCTGTTCTTCGTAAACCGGAATAAGAACAACTGGAATAGCCCCAAAAGAATGCACCTTAAGTTTTATAAGCGATTTCAACATTCCGGAAGTCAAGCTCGCGTCTGCTGCTGATTTCAACCAGGTGGAGGAGTACGAAAGCGATTCTGAAATCAGCGATGTTGATACGGATAGTGACTCAGAGGATCTTATCATTAGTAAGCCAGTAGTAACAACGTCCGGAAGGCAAGTCAAGGTGTGGACACGGTTTGATGTCTAGGCAAAAAAAGGTACCCGAGGCAAGCTAGACTAAGCATTGAAGGATTTTGAGGCGTCAAGCATGGCTATATTTTGAAACAATTTAACAGGCATATAAGACCATATGGGGACAAACAGAACAAGTAAATGTAAGAATGTATGACGTTAGTTCAGTTGTATGGCCTTGTATTGAATCATTTTTCGTAGTTCACAGTTCTATACGTAAAATAATATTAGAAGTGGTATGATCTATCAAATGTTAAAATTCTTCAAAAGAATAACTTATTTAAGGAGGAGATGATCATAAGACCTTTATTTTGCTCTAAAGTTTATTAATATTTAACTCATTACAACCAAAAAAAAAATTGATTTTGAACTTTTTTGTCAACCGTAACTGAAAAAAATTAACCGATAGCCGTAAAAGAGCCAAAATTTTAGCCGATAACCGTAAATGCCACCACCCCATTGAGACCCTCGAAAAGGAGTCAGTTCTAGGTGTGGATAAGGATCATGTCACCTCTTACCCGAGGAAACTTTTCGCCAAGCTCACTTTAAACCGCGCAAATGTACAATTTCAGCTAGACTGTGGAGCTACCTCTATTGTGACATTTTCAAGGACCCAGATTGTATTAAGTTGGAAAAATCGGCATCCACAGTGACCCTGATCATGTTCAACAACACTGAAACTAAAGCTGTGGGTAAACTTGTGACCACGACAACTAATCCAAGAAACCAGAAACAATAGTCTTGTATGTGATTGTAAGCGAAGGTTTGAAACTTCTGTTAGGTGTCCATGCGATTCAGCGACTAGAGCTTAAAACAGTGAACACACATAACATTGTCAGTGGACTCCTCTCGTTCGGGACAAGTAGATGTCCCACGCCTTACCCAGTTGTACCAAGACGTGTTCTGTAGTAAGGCACTCCTGACAGATGCTCTGCACTTAAAGGTTGACAAAAGCATTTCCCCAGTCAAAATGCCAGTTCGTAAGGTTCCACTTTCACTCCAAGAGCCCCTTAGAGGAGAAACTGGCCGACTTGTGAAACTTGATATTCTTACCCCAGTTGACACACCAACTGATTGAATCTCTTCTATGGTCGTCGTTCAGAAAAGCAATGGTAAATTAAGGCTCTGCATTGACCCTAAGTACCTATACAAAGCTCTACAGAGGAATCACTACCCTCTTCCAGTTATAAACAACCTTCTGCCTCGTTTATCCCAAGCCAAAGTCTTCAGTGTGGTCGATGCAAAGAACGGCTTCTGGCATGTCCCTCTTGCCCCCTAAAGCAGTTACCTGTCCACCTCTACCACACCCTAGGTTCGTAACCGTTGGAAGCGAATGCTATTTGGCATATCCCCCGCACCTGAAGAATTCCAAGGGCAACTTGACAATGCGCTAGTAGGACTACAAGGAGTAGAGCCATTTTTTTTTCGCTGATGCACTTGTTTTCGACTCTGGAAATACGCAACGGGAAGCAGTGAAGAATCACGACGAAATATTGGTTGCTCTTTTTGACCGCTGTAGATGTAACGTGCGATCAGGCGTACTTTTCTTTAGACAGGGCGGAAAAGGTACGTCTGATACAATTTCTCAACGAGTTGTCTGCCGCCCACCTGTCAAGGGTGATGTTATCATGTGTCATGCTATAAATGTGAGCCAATCAGATTTTACCGGAAATTACCAGCACGTTGCGATTTATGGAAAGACGCGACGAAAACAAAATAGAACTCTAGCTGGAATGTCTGCGGAATCAGACTTTATGCATGCAATCAAAGGTATTTCTACAAATTCCGTTTGACAGTTGGTGTGGTTTCTCTGTTCAAACCATCAAGGAAAAAAGAATTTCAAGGTAAAATCGGAGAAAAAGACGAATACTTCCTGTTATCATTAGGCGTAATCAGCAGTACAATGAACTTTATTTGAACTTGATTATTTGAGGTGACAATAAAAGATGCTAATATCACTGTAATATGAGGAAAATGTCTAGTTTTCCAGCAGCAACTACTCAACTATCATTTTGTGAGAAGTGCCACTAAACCATTGTTCAGCACTCCCGTAAACGAGGTCGAATTTCTCTGTCAAGCTCGGCTAATTACCCGAATGTGGCAGCAATAAAGTTCTATTCTGTTCTTTTTGGAAGTTTGTTGCTTCCGAATATATTCCAAAGGACTTACCACAACTACAAACGTTTTCGAGTCGGTGGAAGTGGAACGATGCATTTTTTCTAGAATGTTCGGGACTGTAAATAATAGTATTGCCAAATCCCGTAGGAAGTACAACTATAATGTCTTCTTTCCGACAAACCATTCTTCAGATGCACTCTCTCTGCCCTTCCTTTAAAGATTTTTGAAAAAAATCTGAAGTCGATGCAACAGCAGCTGTAAACAGAGCCTAAACATCATTCCTGTTCAAATCCTTCTCGGCAGCCATAATATGATCAGTTGTTAACCGATCTTTTTGCAATTCTTTAACCAATCGAAGAGAGGCTCCAAGAGCTCAAACTACCTGCAAACGTTTGCTCCTAACCTGTCCGAGGTAACAGCACCCCTGCGGGAACTACTCAAAGAAACCTCCCTATTCAAGTGAGACGAGCAATGAGAAGGTCATTGTTTTCACAAACTGAAACAGGTCTTATCTTCACCGCCAGTAATCAAGTACCTCAATCCACCGGAGAATCCCCTGTTTAGTCTACAATTTAATGAACAAACTTGGACGTGTCGTTTTCCTTTGTTTTTATTTGTTTGAACAATTCGTACCATTTTACATAAGGCCATCGGCATTTGGTCACATGATCACAGTGAGTGCTCACAAATAGGCCACTTGCACTAAGAGGTCACGTGACCAATGCTTCTCTTAAACAGTGAGTTGTAATCTTGCTGTTGCCAAAAATTGACAAAACACATAAAAAGTATCTTACACGCGAAATTTGAGAGGAAACGCATTTAAGGGAGATATTTTATGGTACTTTGATTTTTCAACAAAGTAGCATGATTTGTCTTGGCCACCATGTTGGAGGGCATACTCTTGCCCTCCAACATGGCGGCCAAAACTACGTTTTGCTTATATCTCGTTAAATGTTTGATAGTTGAGTTCAGATGTGCCATAAACGTTACCACATCATCTTTTCAACATTTTCCTTGAACTTCAAGTGCAAAATTTGTGTCAGAAAGCGGTAATTCATATTTTAAAAGCTCAAGTTTTGGTCACGTGACCAGCTACGGACTTTCTCATTTTAAGCAAATGGTGCGGGTTTGAAAAACCAAATCACTATTATTTTGTTTAAGAAATGACCCACTAAAGTGTTTCGAAGGCAAAATCATGTAACTTTCATTTTCATAAAAACGATGTCACATGACCTCTTAGTGCAAGTGGCCTATTGTAGCGTATCTTGTCCTTCAAAGCGTTTTCTGTCCGATATCCTGCACAGAATGTAAGTTGTATCGTCTGTGGTTTTTTTATTAGTTGTTCTTTAAGTTTATTTGTCATTTAATTTTATTCTTTCTTAGTTTTCACCGTTCATGACGAGTCAAAATAGCTTTCGATGCCACGAGGTTGTGATGTTTATACGAGTAGAAATTAAAGCTTACAAACGTCAATTATAACGCGTCGAATTATTGTGCGGACACAACATCGTGAAAAATTCTTTTGAAATCAGACGAGAAATAGAATAGGATCTGTTTTACCTGGATTCCGTGAGACACGAAAGCTTCGAGTGGAATGGATGTAATCAGTGGATTGGATTGCGGGATAGTGGATGGAGGAACAGACAAACATGATCCGGGTTTGGAGATAAATTTAGTTAATGCTGGAATCAACCTGCCGGTTTACGCTAGCCAAGATTTACCCCTGGATATTGGTATCACAGCCTCTACACTTCCTTTTGTGGTTAACCCACCTCCAACACAAAGAGCATTCGAAGGATACTCACTCCGTAAGGATCCTCCTCCAAATACACAGATTGATTTCAGCGAAGTTGCTCGCCAACGAGAAATAAGTGAGAAACAGAGGCTTGCTTCTTCCTGGAATAACGTTGCCAATCATGTTGAGGCTGAGACACAGCAACTGCGCACTTGTCTTTACTTAAATTGGGACCCTGCATCAGCTCGTAAGAGGGTAGATAGTTTGAATGTTGCTTGGAAATCCTTTGAGGCCACACATGCGAAGTAAGTGCCAGGCATACAGGAAAGGAAGCGCCTGCAACAAGTTGAGCAAAGGTTTAAGTCCCTCCAAGAGTCAATGAATGATTTAATCAAAGAATGTGAAAGGCAGGTGAAATTTGAACAAGAAACCCAAAAATGTGATGATGGAATCTCTGTAAGTGGAAAATCGCGCCAGAGCTCAACTTCTTCAAAGACCACCTCATTTAGGAAGGAAAAGTTACGAGCAGCACTTTTGGCAAAGAAGAAATTGGAGCTAGCCCAGAGAAGAGCTGAGGAGGAAGCTGAATTAGCCATACAGAATGCAATGAGAGAACTGAGACGATTGGAGGATGAGGCTGTTTTAGCTGAGCTTGACTGGAAGATCGAGAGAGACTTCGATGCAGAAACCGGTCAGCTGGAAACGGTTGATGATGTCGGTAAGGTGCAACCCCAAGACAACCTTAAGCCTCTGCTTAAAGAATCGGAATCAAGAAAATTCAAACCTCCTGAGCCAACCATGCGAGGAATGCTGAACCTTACACCTGTAGATTACTCCACCCCGTGTGATAAACCGCCAGCTACTTCAAAGTCAGCACCTTGGAACGGTAACTTAACCACAAGGGAGAAAGGGAAGGAAGCATCACAGGCCCCCAACAGTCAAAGCCTACCATACGAAGGTCCTCGCTCCCTTCAATTCAATCGTGAGACTGCCTGTGATACTAATCAAGAGCAGAACACCCCCAAAGACCACGTAGCAGCCATGTGGAAAGTGCAGCTACTCAACGGCATTACTCCTTCTCAGTTTGGTGGCAATCCAGCTGATTTCCCCTTCTTTAGAGATCAGGTCCGTACACACCTTGAGAGTGAGCTTCGCACTGATGCACAACGTGTTTAGTATCTACCAAAATTCCTTAAAGGAGAAGCTCTGGAGGTAATTGAGCGAAATAGAGGTTGCTCTTATTATGACCTCATGAGAACATTGGAGGAGCGTTTTGGTCGACCTGTCCAAGTGTCACAGGCCTGCATTGAAGGTCTCGTAACCGGTCCTAAGGTTGTTCCTGGTGACAATGTGAGTCTACTTAATTTTTCTGAAAAATTGAATGCCGCTACGAATATCCTCCAGAGTCATGTCGAACGTGAGGCGAGCCGTAGCTACTAATCTGAGGAAAATTGTTAATAAACTCCCGAATGACCTAGTTGCAAAATGGCAGGCTAAAAACTACGAAATTGTCAGCCGCCACAGGACTGCACGTCTGCAGGACATTGCCAAGTTTGTTAAGAAGCAAGCTTCAATCAGAAATGATCCAGTGTTTGGATTGCAGCGACCAAGACGAGAAACAAATGAAGAAAACAAGGAAGGCAGGAACAGTTCAAAAAATAGGAAGGTCCCACCGCCTCCACGTCTAAAGAATTCCACTATCTCCTCCACCCAAATAGAGAAGCCAACCAGAGAAGGAAGTTCAGCCGCCTGCGCTATTTGTAAATCTGCCCCCCATCGATTGCAGCTGTGCCCAGTCATCAAACAGTGTGACCGTGTAGCAGTAAGGCGACAATATGCAGCATCATATGGGTTATGTTTCAACTGTGGCCGCCATAATCCCAATCACAGTGGCTCGTCCTGTCCTGAACCTCCAGGTTGTTCCAAGTGCCCTGGACATCACTTGTCGCTGTTGCACAAGGAGAACAACACGGGACATCGCTTCAAGCCGAGGAGGAACAATGACTCGAATGGCAATGTCAACGAAGAAAATCCCCCTGCTCCTACCATGGTTCCCCAACAAGGTGCAGAACAAGGTGTACGACCCCAAGCCAGCAAAAACCATCGAGCAGCAATAAGCTTAACCAAAGTTAGTACTGCGAGAGCTCAAGTCCTGTTGAATGTAGTGCTAGTTATGGTTACAGTGGAGGATGGCGAGCTTGCTGATCGACTTAATCTGAAAGGGACTTCAGAGCAAATTGGTATCAAAACAATCAGAGGCAGTGAAGAATCAGTGGAGACTCAGCGAGTATCGTTCACCCTCGGTCCTGCAGAAGGGTGTGGTAGTGACATAAAAGTCGATGAAGCATATGTGCTCACAGACCTTAATCAAACGAAGCAAGTTTTACCAGAGACAGCGGATGTCAGCGAGTATCCACACTTGCAAGATCTGACCTTCCCAGAAGTTGACCTCCATTGGGTGTCAATAATTGTAGGGAACAATGTCCCTGCTGCGCACTTGGAAAATGAGGTCAGGGTATCTCCAGATAACGATGGCCCCTATGGTTACCGATGCCCACTTGGCTGGAGCCTTGCAGGGCCTCTAACCAACAGACATAGAGGGAAGGCAGCAGTTAACTTTTTATCAGTTGGCATTCAGCCTGTGGATCAGATAGAACGTTTCTGGAAAATCTAAGATTACGGAGCAGCCAGGGTGAGTGACAAGCCATGTCAATCGAGGACAGGAGAGCATTAAAAATCCTTGAAGAAACTACCACCTTTATTGACGGGCGTTACGAAGTTGGTCTTTTGTGGAAGAACGACGAGCTACAACTACCGAATAACCGCACCCTGGCAGAAAGGCGAGCAGAGATGCTCAGACGGCGCTTAACTACAGCTGGTAATGAGGAAATTGCGGCAAAATACCGAGCAGTTATGACTGAGTACATCTCTTAGGGGTATGCTCGCAAACTTACCCCTGCAGAAGCAGCTAAGGAGAGTTCGTGCACATGGTATCTACCCCATCATCCAGTGACTAATCCCAATAAACCTGGAAAGCTTTGCATTGTCTTCGATGCCGCAGCTGAGTTCACAGGAACGTCCCTAAACAAGAACCTTCTCCAAGGCCGGGATATGACCAATAGCCTTGTTGGAGTGTACTGCGCTTTCATCAAGGAAAG
>NC_090879.1:43358464-43363464 GCF_036669935.1 Montipora foliosa
CATGGACAAGAACACCTCTGCTGGCGACCACCCCACTACTCATGCCAGACGTGCCCTTCAACAAAGTCCCAAAGCTTCATCAGCAAAGAGGCAAACAGATCTTTTACTTCGATGCACATTGTAAAGAGCTCCCAGAACTCACACCAGGAGATCAAGTGCAAATACTAACTCTGAAGGTAACGGACAAACACAAGCCCTGGATCAAGGCAACAGTTCAAACAAAAGCAGACGTTCGCTCGTATCAAGTCAGAACAGAGGACGGGCGACCTTTGAGGCGCAACCGCCGACACCTCAAGCGGACAGAGGCAGTGTCACATCTTCCAAATTCTTCTGAAGAGCCTCCCATAAAACCAAGCTACCAGGAATCAGCCTCAGACGTTGAAATCGACCGTCCTTTACAGCCAACTCAGCTTGAAACCAGCCAGTCACCACTCCTACAGCAATCAGTATCAACACCGGCCAAAGGTACAATGGGCAACCCTGCTGTGTCCAGCCAAAGAAAAGGCCAGCTCGAGGAACTGTTTGTTTCAAACAAAGTACAAGTATTTTAGCAAAACTCACAGCCCTGAACCATACCACCCTAATGAAATAAAACAATCTTCTTATTCTGAAAAACTCCCCTCACTAACTAACCAGCTGGCCATAGTGACGGCTACCTATAGCTTCTTGTTTATTATGAGTATCTGTAGCGGAGCTCAGGCGCGCGAAGCCCGCCAGCGGAGCACCATGGGTACATTTTTCTGGAAAATCTATCCATGCAAAAAATTTTGCTTATGACGTTACGTATGTCCTTCCGCCCGTACGGACTGTCGGGGTGGAGGTGGGGGAGGGAGCACAGCCTCTGAGGATAGGAGTGTTCGGGCAATTTTCCTTGGCGAGAAATCGCGTGGCAGCGTTGCATTTGGCAACCCGCGTTTTCTGGCGGGAAATCATATTAGTGACGAGTAACGGGATAAAGATTAAAGAGCAGGAAAGAACGCGAGAGAAGAGGTGACGAAATTGGAGAAATTTAAAGGAAGAAATCCTCGAGAGAAGCCGAGGAAGGAGAAGAAGCAAAAAAATTGAATGAAAATCAACGTAAAGCGGCGAGAAACACTTATTTAGAAAGGTTAGCTTCCAGGTAAGCTTAATGTTATCCTTCTTTAATAATAAGCTTATATGCCTCGCTGCCTCACATATTTTGCAAAACTAGCTAAAAAAGGAAGAAGGCCTGAAAACGTTTGCAATTCCGTGTTGACAGAGATTCTGACATATTTCAACAATCACATTTATAGGCTTTTTGTGTGAAATGGGTGTGCAGTTGAGAGCTGCTTTGTTTGACTGTGAAATTGCATTCGTAAATATTTTTGCTCTTGTTTTGAATTGGAGGGAGAGGGAGTAAAGATTGTCAGTCAAACGGAAAATGTTGTGAAAGAGATTACTGTGCTTGTGATTTCAGTTTTAATTGTTGAGTAAAATTGTTAGTTATTGTTTGCAAGGCTTGTTTGGTTACTGCTGTCAGCTCAGAGGTGTTTGATCTGCTTGATCACTGTAAATTGTACACACTAATGACGCTTAAGTTGTACTTTGTGCAGAAACATAATTATTTCCATAAAGACTGTATTGCTTTCTGGGGTTAGAAACGGGAGCTCCGCTACTTTAGGCTTCGCTAAATCTATATATTATCTTTGTACCCAGGTAAGGATTATGGCTTGGTTCCTGTAGTTGGCGAGGATTACTATTACTCCTCAGCAGCACAGTTTTGTATAGAATTAGATGCGCTTTTTTCTGTACTTGATACCTAAAATTAAATGTAATTTGCTTATCAATACAAGAGCATTACAATTACTTAAGGAAACTGCAAGGAAAAAGAATAATAAATCCGATACAAATGAATGAAGGGGTAGTTTCTAAAGAAACTGTGGTGCTGCGTCGGTGGGGAAGTAGTATACAAAAATTTGGTTTATCAACGGAGTTCATAATGTAAATTGACCACCGTACAGAGATTCTAAATGCTGACGTTTCGAGCGTTAGCCCTTCGTCAGAGCGAATCGAGGGATTATGGGTTACGTGTAGTTTTTATAGTAGAGTAGGCGCTACGCTATTGGTGGTAACATGGCAACGTGAAAAGTAGGAATATATTAGTTAAATGAAAAGCGTTCGTTAATACCGTGAGGATTAAGGGTGCCGATTTGAAAGATGAATTTTTGTTCCAGATTCTTGCGGCTTTCCGTCGTACCTAGATGTAGGGAAAGGCCACAGATAGCCATGTGTTTTTTGGAGTGGTTAGGCAGATTAAAATGGCGAGCGACTGGCTTAGATGCATCCTTGTCATTCTTCTCAACATCGCGAAGGTGTTCGCGGAATCGGTCACCTAGTCGTCTACCTGTCTCACCAATGTATAATTTATTGCATAACGTACAGGTTATGCAATAAATGACATTTGCGGAGGTACATGTGAAACGATCGGTGATCTTAACAGATCGCTTAGGTCCCGATATCTTGCCAGTGTTAACAATGAAAAGACAAGTTTTGCAACGTGAGCGCGCGCATTTGAAAGTGCCGGGTTGCTCGTTAGTTTTGAGCGCGCTTCTAACTAAAAAGTTGCCTACGTTTTTGTCGCGTTTGAATGAAATAAGTGGAGGTTGCGAAAAGATTCTACCAGTCTCGGGATCATTTTGGAGTAATTTAAAATTACTAAGAATGATGCTTTTGACTGCGTGATTATGAGGATGGAAAGTGAGGGTGAATGGAATTCTGTCATTCTTATCTTTCTGTGACGTTTGTAGTGACGACTGTCGATCAAATTGTTGGGCGCGATGATGGCCCGCTTTGACCACAGAGACAGGATAGCCACGTTTTTCGAAAAACTGGCACATCTCCTCTGATTTGCTGGAAAAATCGGAGTCATCACTACATAGACGTCGAAGTCTAAGAAATTGAGAATAAGGAATGGAGTTCTTGACATGTGATGGATGTGACGATGAATACAACAAATAACTGTGTGAATCAGTAGGTTTGTAGTGCACACTAGTACATAGCATGTTGCCTCTAATAGAAACTTTGATATCTAGGAAAGCCAATGAAGTTTCCGAAATTTCATCCAGCAGAGAAGAACTCGATCAATTTATAACCTCCGTCAACTCTTTTCATCCGGCTCTTAAATATACCTGGGAAATTTCGGAAACTTCATTGGCTTTCCTAGATATCAAAGTTTCTATTAGAGGCAACGTGCTATGTACTAGTGTGCACTACAAACCTACTGATTCACACAGTTATTTGTTGTATTCATCGTCACATCCATCACATGTCAAGAACTCCATTCCTTATTCTCAATTTCTTAGACTTCGACGTCTATGTAGTGATGACTCCGATTTTTCCAGCAAATCAGAGGAGATGTGCCAGTTTTTCGAAAACGTGGCTATCCTGTCTCTGTGGTCAAAGCGGGCCATCATCGCGCCCAACAATTTGATCGACAGTCGTCACTACAAACGTCACAGAAAGATAAGAATGACAGAATTCCATTCACCCTCACTTTCCATCCTCATAATCACGCAGTCAAAAGCATCATTCTTAGTAATTTTAAATTACTCCAAAATGATCCCGAGACTGGTAGAATCTTTTCGCAACCTCCACTTATTTCATTCAAACGCGACAAAAACGTAGGCAACTTTTTAGTTAGAAGCGCGCTCAAAACCAACGAGCAACCCGGCACTTTCAAATGCGCGCGCTCACGTTGCAAAACTTGTCTTTTCATTGTTAACACTAGCAAGATATCGGGACCTAAGCGATCTGTTAAGATCACCGATCGTTTCACATGTACCTCCGCAAATGTCATTTATTGCATAACCTGTACGTTATGCAATAAATTATACATTGGTGAGACAGGTAGACGACTAGGTGACCGATTCCGCGAACACCTTCGCGATGTTGAGAAGAATGACAAGGATGCATCTAAGCCAGTCGCTCGCCATTTTAATCTGCCTAACCACTCCAAAAAACACATGGCTATCTGCGGCCTTTCCCTACATCTAGGTACGACGGAAAGCCGCAAGAATCTGGAACAAAAATTCATCTTTCAAATCGGCACCCTTAATCCTCACGGTATTAACGAACGCTTTTCATTTAACTAATATATTCCTACTTTTCACGTTGCCATGTTACCACCAATAGCGTAGCTCCTACTCTACTATAAAAACTAGACGTAACCCATAATCCCTCGATTTGCTTTGACGAAGGGCTAACGCTCGAAACGTCAGCTTTTAGAATCTCTGTACGGTGGTCAATTTACATTATCAACTCCGTTGATAAACCAAATTTTTGTAAATCCGATACAGCTGCATTGAAGATTTGGGTGTTCTTGTTTGATACTGAGTCAACGTGCAGGCCCAAGTGTCCAATTTCTCTATTCTTTTCTTTTCATGTTATCTCTCCTTTGTTTTCGTTACTTGACTTTATATATTGGTCCACCAAGTTGGCACTATCACATATCTCTTTCATTCCTTGATATCTATCAAGTATCCGAATGCCACGGCGAACCTCTGCGGTCTCTGTCCCATAGAGTGCAATAACACAAAAGGGACCTACTCTTGTTATAGCGGCGCTTTCAAGTGTATGGATGCTGATTTGGGTATGTGCCATTTATCAAGCACACAACTCTGAAAGATAACAATGCAGACCCCAATCTGAACGAGTATCTGTGTAAAGATGGAAGTCGAAAAGGTAAAAAAGAAGCCTCCTAAAACTTGGTTGTATCTGTGTGTGGTTAACTAAAAATATGCCCACTTTCATTGGTTTGTTCTAGTGTGTGTTTCCAAAAATAGTAGGTGAAATAAACACATACAGTCTTCGTGGTTTCAATGGGGACCTTGAAGGTGCCTGCAAACCACAAAACATTGTTGCGGAAACATTGTTTCCTGAAACGTTCCCTCGGCGCGCAAACGAGGAAACAATTCCTGAGCGGCAAGTAATGCTTTGACAACATTGTTTGCGGGAGCTGTAAGATCTACGAGGGCGACAGT
>NC_090879.1:43373464-43398464 GCF_036669935.1 Montipora foliosa
AAGGGGATTCAAAATGATTAAGATATATTGTTTAAGAGTCTTTAAAAGCCGCCTGGTTTAAAAGTATCCAGATTTGGAGAACTGTGGCAGATCAAGTGAGTGCTTTAATTAAGAAGTGCGTGAAGGAACCCACTACGGTCTTGCGTTTGGGGCTTGCCCTTACCGTATGTCAGTTTTAATCACTTTTTCGTTGATTATTGTTAGTAAATTTAAGGGGGGGCGAGGAAGGGAGGGTCCTTGTTCCCTTCAAATATTTGCTTGCGTTTCCTTGTTCCCCAAATTACTTTCAAACTTACGTAAACTGTGTAAATGGTCAAAGCACTCGCTTTTCTCCGCTTCAAATCATGCATCACAGGATATGTAGGTCTCCCCGTCCTATGTTACAAAAGTTATTTTCTATGACTTCTGATCGTATTACCAGTTACCGATATAAACATGTTTGCTTTGACGCATGATTGGCTCGCACAATTTTAACAGGTTTTATTCGCGTGACCGAGGGCAAATTCTTTAGCTTTGTGTTGTCGATTTTAAAAACCTCCCCAAATTACTTTCAAACTTGTTCCCAGCTTTTTGATCCCCAAAAATTGCTTTTGTTTCCTTGTTTCTTAAAATATCTTGGCATTGCTCCCCTGTTCCCCAGTTGAAGTTATCTATGTTCTCATATTCCCCAAAACCCCTTTGAGGGCCTTAGAGATGAAATTAAGGATTAATTTATTTCTCACGTTCTTTGAATTGAAAATACAAGTGAAGTTAAACCTTAATAATCTCCGAGGGCAAATGATAGTACCATTGTTCATAACACGAAAAAACATGATTGCATTCAAGAAATTGTATTCACGCCTAATAACGCTTCATTGCTATGCAACGTTTAACCTGACAAAACTTGATTCCACTCTGGTTGAAAAAGGTTGTGAAGGTAGCTTAAAATGTTACAATTCAAAGAATCCATTTTTCCACGCTCTTCTCGAGTGGTACCATCAGAGGTGAATCAAAGTTATCACAAGAGTTCTTTAGAAAGGAAAGGGAGCGGAATTAATAGAACATTGGCGTCATTTCTTGATCGTGCTTTTTGCTATTCTGAAAGAAGAGATTTTTCTAAATCACCCACATACGTCTCGCGTCTCGGGTTGCTCCTCTGGTTACTATCAAAAGACTTTACTGGACTGTCAACAGTTTGGGCATTACAAATATTTTGATAGGTGCCGATGAAGTTTGATAAATTTCATTGAATAATCGTTTGTTCGTTGTTTTATTTCTTGTGTCGGCGAGAACATTGTCACCATCCGTTTCCAAGCCATATTGAAGATCATTGCAACACAAGCTAAAGGTTTATTGTTGTGAAATCTAGCATCTCCTTTGATCATTAGTGTTAATGCTATTCCCACTGAGTAGCAGCAAAATGATAATAGAGAACATGATCCCTCAAATTAAATGTCATTGTCTGAGAAAGTGTTCCAGGGGCCAAAAGTTGTGGTAAACCGATTTGCCTGAAACTTGGCACAGAAGTTGGGTATAATGAGATATTTTAAAAGCCACTTTGGCTCACTTCTCATTTTACAAGTCATTAGTTTAAGTGTCATTGTCTGAGAAAGTGTTCCAGGGACCAAAAGTTGGGGTAAACCGATTTGGCTGAAACGTGGCACAGAAGTTGGGTATAAGCCACTTTGGCTCATTTCTCTGAGTTTTAGATTTGGAGTTACAGGTGGGGGGTCTCATTTCTGCCCTTTGAGCACCAACAATCCAGCCTTCCAGGGGACATTTTGAAAATGTGATAAGACCCCACTGGTAAGTTGTGCTGCCAAATGAATTTGGCCATGAACTCTACTATAATAGAGCTTTCAGTTCATGCATGTAACTTTGTCCTCAAGGTATTGCACAGAGAGGAGCCTAGGGCTAGAATTTGGCCAAAATTGATGTTAAAATTACAACCCAAAATAGCCATTTTTCAAAATTTCACTACATTCACCTGCCTTCTTGCATAACTTCCAAACCTATACCACTGTTTACTTTAGTCACGCAGTTATCAAAATCAGTTGAGAAAAATTTGGCTTGCTATGGTTTATTGAATGTTTGAAAAAAACACTTAATGCCCCTCTAAGGCGATGCAAAATGGAATTTTGAACCTAATTCAGGCCATAAACAAACCAAATTGTCGACAAAAGCCCTTATTCCGTATTTGGTAAGTGAAAATGAATTGTCAAAGCCAAATCAGTTTCGTTGTTTAGAAATAACACCGATTCTTACCTTAAAATCGATCTAAAACGGGCCTCTGATTAGCGCAACAAACACAAAATTTAGCGAATCAAAGGTGATTTTATTCTTTGAAAACCTAGTAACCACCATAGAACACAAATGATGATGTTCTGATGTACATATAACAATCTTTTTACAACATGCTTAAATTTTTCTTTGATTTATAGTCAGTTTCACGTCATATTTCCAAGCATTACTCCAAGCATGGAAAGTCTCCATATTTTGTCAGGCCCATTTTTTTTACCAGATAAATTTAGCTTATCAAAAGGTTCGTTAACATGTAATCTTCGTCTGACCTTGTAACAGCCTGAATAGTTGTTTTAAATACCCATCAGTGAAGGAACATGACCATACATACGTAGATTACACAGACATATACGAGCTTCAGTGAGCAGTATCGAGGTGAACTGTGATTTTCCGAGTCCTTTAGAGCTGACAAAATGAAACCATCCATCCACGGTTAGGAGAGCTGGATAACAAAAAGCTTGTTTTGCTAATGACCAGTGCAGTGTCACGTCATGGGCTGTGCAAGAAACAGGAATGCTTCCTTTGTTGTCTCAGGTGTGTCCGGGGACGAAGAGGAAGGACTGGTGATGCCAAAGCTACAGGTGCTTCAAAATATCAGTTAGGGATCATATACGCTTATTAATGACATTTCTCGTGATCTAGAGGACTCTTCTGACTGAAGAGAGATTTAGAGAGGACGATATGTAATTTACGATATTGTAGTCTCAAATTATTTGTTTATGGATGATTGATTCCCATGTTAATATCCTGGGTCCTTAGGAAGAGCACTAAACAGTCAGCAGATTTGTCCAAGAAAAAAAACAAAAAAACGATAAGAAAGTACGATAAGAATAACTTGAAGGCTGTTTTTTGTCTGCTCGAGCTGCTTGTTTACATTAAGCTTATCACGTGCACACGCTTATCATGCAATGCACAATTCAGTTACCGGTTTCCATTACTTACCCTTTTCGTCAAAGATCTTTGCAAACATGCTGCATCTAAGTTTTGGACGAAATTGACATTTTCAGGGAGAAAATGTCACTAAAACGTTGTCGCAAAATCGACCGAATTAGTTGATATTACTGGATTTGCTTGGAATGATGCATAGGCAATGAACACACACATGTCGCACTTGAATGGGAACTGACTCTGAATCGTTCTGGAACAGCACGGAAGATTTGTGTACATTTGTAGAAAAAATTGTTTCATTATTTAATTAAAAAATTGTATAAAATAATGTTAACTATTCAATTAAAAGAATGATGAAAAAATATACCTAAATAAGAGTGTTATCTTTCCCTAAAAAAAAATCATAAAATTTTTATTCTTTTTTGATAGCGAGGGCCTCTTTTGGTGAATAACCGCTGATTAGTTGTAGTGTAGATGACTCTAAAAACTGCTGATTTGTTGTGCTCAGTGAACAGTACCCTAGACACTGTTGTAGCATGTGGGTGGACTGAGCCCTCTCTTGGTTAGTAGAAACACAGAAAAATAAAAACGCTTTTTCAACGTTTCTGCCTGTGAAATGTTGCTGTTCAGTATTCCGCTATATATACTGCTATTTAAGTTCTAGTATTTATCAATTTTTTTCTAATATTCTTGAGAATTTCTAAAATTCTTTTTCGTGCCTAAAATTCCCAAAACAATTTCTGCGGAATTATGTAGCTAAGCCTATTCTAAGTTGACTTGTCTTCGACGAAAAAGGCAAATAAAGGAGACCGGTGGAGTGTCAATGGAAGCTCGCTCGAATTGTGCATTGCCAAACGTGACAAGCTGGATGTAAACAAACAGCTTGAGCAGACAAGAATCAGCCTTCAAGTTATTTATATTGTTGTTATTGTTATTTTATATATATATATAAAGATATTGCTGCGATGAGTTTGTTGAATGTTTAGTGCTCTTCGTACCGAGGACCCAGGAAATTAACATGGGAATCAATCAACTATGTGAACAAACAATTTGAGACGACAACATCGTAAATTCTGTATTATTATCTTTCTTCAAGCAAAAGAGTCTCGTAAACTGCGATAAAAATCATTTGTGAGCGTATATGATCCCTTACTGATCTTTTGAAGCACCTGTAGCTTTGGCATCACCAGTTCTTCCTCTTCGTCCCCGGACACACCTGAACTCTTCTACTTGCGCTTTAATCATGCAATCATGTCACTATCGCAAGACAACAAAGGAAGCATTCCTGTTTCTTGCACAGCCCATGACGTGACACTGCACTGGTCATTTACCCCTTCAAGGGAATAAAGTGCCATCGAAAATTATCCTGAAACAGATCATTTTCTAGAATTACGAACACGCCTGATGAAAAACAGAAAAAAATCCCGCGAAACGGGAGAAGGATTGGACGGGAACTCGGTCCAGTCCCCACACTCTTCAAGTCCAAAATGGCGGGCCAGCTAGCTTGATGTAGTAACAAGTGCATCATCTCAATGCAAGGCTTTGTTTGGGTTATTTTCTTTATAAACGCAAAACAAGCTTTTTGTTATCCAGCTCTCCTAACCGTGGATGGATGGTTTCATTTTTTTCTAAAGGACTCGGAAAATCACTGTTCTGAAGAGTTCTGGAATGTTCTATAAAACCTTTACATAATTATTGTTGTTTTCCTGGAAAGTTCTAGATTGTGCTGATGTATATTTATAAGTGACAGATCATGGAAAGTTCTAGAATCCTAAAAATAAGTATTAGTAATGCCGTGATTAATTTGCTTAAAATAGACTCAAGGAATATTCTAGACCACATAGTTAAAACCTATTTAAGAACCGTTGTTGTTAGTATTTGTTGTTGGAGATTTTAGTAGTTCCGGAAATTCGTTCAGTTCAGATCAAGTTCAATTTAATTCAGATCACGTTCAAGTGTAAAGTTCAACGCTTCCACAAGATCCAATAAAACTCTGCTAAACATTGGTAGCAGAGCGAGGTTCAACAAGATGAGTGGCTTACGAAATCAGAAGAACAAGTTGCGAAGTTTTATTTATGACATGAGAGATGAACTCATCAGTGGAATTGAGGACAAACGTATTGACGAAAAGAAAGTGAAGCTGTTATACAACAAGATGTTAGACGCGTTCCAGGAGTTTAGAGAAATTTGTAATGATTTACATGAACAGTGGGAAGTGTACAAAGAAGTTGATAAACAAGCAAGATTGCAAGGTGAATTTACTCAAGTGAGTTCTCTTGTTCAGGAAACAACTCAATTGGTCATTGAATATGAGGAAGTTCTTCGAAATGAACAAGCACGTCAGCATGCACGTCACTATGAGGATGAACCGAGGATCTTGAAAGAAAGAAAGCCCTCTCGAACTGGTTTGGATCAACAGATAGAAAAATCGATTTCACAGTTGGAGAATTCCATAGCAGATATTGGACAACAACAGAAGGATATTTACCAGAAGCTCACAACTACTAAGGGTTATCCCCCTGAAATGCCAATTCAGTTGAGTCAAACAGAGCCCTTACCTGAACAATCTGGAGGGATGACCCCAAACATTGACAGAAATTCACAGCCAGCCTTTGGTCAAGGGAGAAGATTGGAAGAATTCAAGAGTTCAACTCCGAAGGTATCAACTGCTGCTAATATCGAGACTGTTCCTTTAACGTTAGTGAGTGCAGAACAAGGAGCCCTTCAAACAAGTTCAGCTTCAAATGATGCAGATCCATTCAAAGGTCTAACAAGATTACCAATACCAAAGTTCAAGGGAGACAAGCGATCATTTGAGGCATGGTATGCTGGGTTCCATCAGATAATAGGGAGACACAACAAGGTACCACCAGAGCAAAAACTGCTGAGATTGTACAGTTGTCTTGAGGGAGAGGCGCTGTGCACTATTCAAAATCTGGGTTATTCTGCTGCTGCATATGATGTAGCTATAGCAAGACTAGTGCGAAAGTATGGCGGAAAGAGAAGAGAACTCACAATGAGGCTAGAAGAACTGGACAAGTTTCGTGGAGTACGTGAGGGAAATGCAAATGACCTTGAACATTTTGCAGAGTTATTAGATACACTCATTGTGAAGTTATGTGATGCTGGACAAGAGGGTGAATTAGGGGCAGGTTCACTGTATGTCTCACTCCTCCGAAAGCTAAATGAGCAGTTGATATTGAAGTACCAGGATTGGTTAAGGGAGAAACATTTAGAGGGCAACGTTAAAAACTTGCATGACTTTGTCAATGATGAAGCTGAAAGCTGGATGCTTGCATTAGAAACAGTCAAAGGATTGGGACAACAGAAGACAAGAGCCCTCTCTGGAGGCCGCACATTGGCAGTCTCCCAAGTGTCAGTTAAGAATAAAAACTTTCCTGAAAGACGTAAGCTCTGCTCAAAGGAGCATGGTCTGTGGCAGTGTAGCCAATTTAAAGCCTTACCAGTGGAAAAAAGGTGGGACAAAGCAAGAGAATTTCGTGTTTGTTTCTGCTGCTTATCAAGCTATCATAGAAGTACAACCTGCAGGAGAAGCAGGTCTTGTTCAATTGATGGATGTCGTTCCAACCACCATCACTTGCTACACAACCAAGCTCACAAGAGAGTTGCCATGGGCGTCTCAAAAGATCAGAACACCATGGAAGAACCAAAATCTGAAATAGTCCGTAACGACAGTTTCGCACTCACAAGTAATTCCATGGAAGGGGAGCCTGGAGCAGAAACATTTGTGGCTTCGCTCTCTAAAAGCAAAGAATATCTCCCATTGAGGACCGTCCCAGTCATTCTGAAGAATGGAAGTAAGTCAATGCGCGTTAATGCTTTGCTGGATGATGGAAGTACTAGAACTTATGTAAATGAGGATGTTGCAGATTGCCTAGGGTTGGAAGGTGAGCCAGTTTCATTGAATGTCCGACTCCTGAATGACACTACAGCCCAGCTTAGAAGCCGATCAGTTAAATTTGAGCTAGAGAGCTGCGATGGTCGTGTGAAAAAAGAGGTTGCAGCCCAGACAACAAAACGCGTTACTGGTAATATGCGCGCCATAAACTGGGTGGTGGAAAAGAAGAACTGGTCGCATCTGAAAGGAATAAGGTTTCCATCACTGGGCAGACGTCCCATTATTGACATGTTAATAGGGTTGGACCTGTCAGATCTACATTGCTCATTAAAGGAAGTTAAAGGCAACCCTGGTGAACCCATTGCAAGGTTAACTCCTCTTGGATGGACAAGTATTGGCTTATTCCAGGAAAATTCAGAAAATGAAGTTAATCACATGTCATTCTTTATTGGGGAGGAAAGACAACCAGACGCTTTGATAAAGCAGATGTGGGAGATTGAGGAACATCAATCATGTTCACTGGCTCGTCCTCAAGACAAGGAAGCTGAGAAAACTGTTCTGGCCACCCTCAAACAAACTTCCGAAAGATACGTGGTGGGACTGCCCTGGAAATCTGTTGCCCCATCCCTTGAAGACAACTACACCATGGCTTTAACTCGTTTAGAGAGTACAGAGCGTAAATTGGCAAAGCAGCCTGAGATAGCAGCAGCTTATCAAGAGGTAATCAATAGATATGAGAGAAAGGGATATATTTGTGAAGTTCAGTCTGAGAAGGAACAAGTAACTAAGGTCTGGGACCTTCCCCACTTTCCTGTTGTCAGACAAGACAAGAGTACAAGCAAAGTGAGACCTGTATTCGACGCATCGGCCAAGTATAAAGGGGTGTCACTAAATGATGTTCTCCACCAAGGGCCCAAATTGCAAAATGATCTCATCAATGTTCTAGTCAGGTTTAGACGATCACCAATAGCTCTAGTATGCGACATTACAGAGATGTATCTTCAAGTTCATCTGCAGCCAGCTGACAGATCAGTTCATAGATTTCTGTGGCGAGACATGAACAAGAATGATCCACCCAAAATGTACGAGTTTACTCGAGTCGTGTTCGGAGTCAATGCATCGCCTTATCTGGCTCAATTGGTGGCTCAGCACAATGCCAAGTTAAACTCCGATGAATTCCCCAGAGCAGCAGAAACTGTATGCGAAAGTACCTACATGGACGACAGCCTAGATTCTGTGGAGACAGTTGAAGAAGCTATCAGGCTGCACCATGATCTCACTACGCTTTGGAAGCGAGCTGGTATGACACCAAAGAAATGGCTCTCTAACAGTGAAGAGGTTCTGAAAGTGATACCAAAGGATCATTGTGTCGCAAATTTGGATCTTGAAGCACAAGTCTTGCCAGTCATTAAAACTCTAGGGATTTCCTGGGAGTCAAACTCAGATCAGTTTACTTTTGTGGTGCACCCATCACCAGATGGCTTTAACTGGACAAAGAGAAGCTTTTTGAGTCGGACATCAACATTTTTTGACCCCTTGGGACTAGTATCGCCATTTACCATCAGAGCTCGCATGATATTGCAAGCAATGTGGACTGCTGGCCTAACCTGGGATCAAAAGCTACCAGTTAATCTTGCCAAGGCAGCATCGACATGGTTTAGAGAGCTTCCAGATTTGTCTGGGGTCAAGGTACCAAGATCTCTGAAGAAGTCTGAACAAGTCATAGATTCACAACTGCATATATTTACAGATGCATCACAGGAGGCATATGGTGCAGTAGCTTACCTGAGACACGAGTATCAGTCAGGAAGTACAACAGTTCGTTTTGTGATGTCAAAGGCAAAGGTTACACCGCTGAAATCCATTAGTGTTCCCCGACTAGAACTGATGGCAGCTATTGTTGGCTTACGAATCGCCGAAACAGTGGGGCAGACGCTCAGTCTTCCAAAGGATAAGTGGGTCTTCTGGTCTGACAGTCTGGATGTTTTGCATTGGGTACGTGGACATTCCCGTCAGTTCAAGCCATTTGTCTCAAACATGGTTGGGGAAATACAGACCAAAACTGATCCTGCGCAGTGGCGCTATGCACCAACCAAAGTTAATCCTGCCGACAAATTGAGTAGGGGAATGCCAGCAGATTCATTGGTCAACGACCAGACCTGGTGGAATGGTCCTGAGTATTTGAGTCAGCCAGAGCAAATGTGGCCCCAAGTGCCCCTGCCCAGTCTCTGTTCAGATAACGTGGAGAAGAAACTAAAGTACAGGGTCACACTTCTTAACTCTTCTGAAGGAGAAGTAGCCATGCCCAAATTGAAGTGGAAAGACACAAGACTTGATCCAGAGCGATTTTCAGACTGGTTTAAATTTCTTCGTGTTTTGGCCTACGTTGTTCGTTTTGTTCAAAACAGCTCAAAGGTGGCAAAACTTCAAGGCCCCTTAACAGTAGAGGAGATCAATGATGTTGAGGTTATGGTTCTTCGTCAAGTACAACAGGAGTCCTACCCTGAGGAGTTCTCACGAGCTCGCAAAAGAGAAGCTTTACCTACACGATCAAAGATTTTACCAATCTCTCCCATTTTAGGAAGTGATGGGCTATTACATGGTAATAGCCGTTTGCGATTGGCAGAACATATTTCCTGGGAGGCTCGACACCCTATTATCCTTCCAAGAAAGCATCAAGTAACGAGACTAATCATTGAACGCCTACATAAAGACAGCAATCACTCAGGGACAAATCAGGTTTTAGCAATGTTATCTGCTAGGTTTTGGATTCCTGGAGCTCGAGAAGAGATTTGTGATTGCGAAAGAGCATGCATGGTTTGCCGAAGAAGAAAAGTTCAGCCCGCTTCCCAGGTTATGGCTCCACTCCCTGCAGTGAGAGCAGAAATGTCACTTCGAGCATTCACCAACATTTCAGTTGATTTTGCTGGTCCATTCCTAACAAAGCAAGGAAGAGGAAAAGCTGGATTCAAACGCTATCTATGTCTTTTTGCATGCATGAACACCAGAGCAGTGCACCTAGAGATGGCATATGGTTTGGACACAGATTCATTTCTCAATGCATTCTACAGAATGACCTCACGAAGAGGATTCCCAGTTCAAGTAATCTCCGATAATGGCACAAATTTTGTAGGAGCCGAAAAAGAATTGCGCGAATTAGTGAACGCCCTTGTCAAGACGAAAGTGCAAGAATCGACAGTGAACAGAGGTGTGGTTTGGAAATTTAATCCGCCATCAGCACCGCATTTCAATGGCGTGCATGAAATACTTATCAAAGCAGCCAAGCGAGCCATGTTTCATGTAATGAATAAGGCAGATCTAACAGACGAAGAGCTGATGACTGCGATTGTGGGTGCCGAAGGGCTGATGAACTCTCGACCTATTACTTACCAGAGTTCAAATGTGGATGATGCGGAACCACTCACACCAAACCATTTTTTGTTTAACCAAGTTGGAGGTCAGTTTGCTCCAGAATCTGTAGATGTTGAGCAATTTAACCCCAGAGTGAGGTGGCGACATGTTCAAGAAATTGTTCGTCAGTTTTGGAAGAGGTGGTTAAGAGAATGGTTACCATCCTTGAGCCCAAGAAAGAAATGGGGAAAAGAAAAGCGTGACTTAGAAGTAGGCGATCTTGTATTGGTGTTGTCAACCGATACACCACGTGGAAAATGGCCGTTGGGAAGGATAGTTCAAGTCTTTCCTGGACCTGATGGACACGTTCGCACAGCAGACGTTAGAGTGAAGGGTTCAATTCTACGGAGACCTATTGTAAAGCTTTGCCCACTTGAGTGTAAAGCATAATACATCAACATTTCTATTGTCTGTTTACAATGATCAGTTTCGGAAGTTCATACTATTGTGCAGTTAGGAAAATGACCTTATAGGCCATTTTGGAAGGGGAGAAATGTTCTGAAGAGTTCTGGAATGTTCTATAAAACGTTACATAATTATTGTTGTTTTCCTGGAAAGTTCTAGATTGTGCTGATGTATATTTATAAGTGACAGATCATGGAAAGTTCTAGAATCCTAAAAATAAGTATTAGTAATGCCATGATTAATTTGCTTAAAATAGACTCAAGGAATATTCTAGACCACATAGTTAAAACCTATTTAAGAACCGTTGTTGTTAGCTTTGTTGTTAGTATTTGTTGTTGGAGATTTTAGTAGTTCCGGAAATTCGTTCAGTTCAGATCAAGTTCAATTTAATTCAGATCACGTTCAAGTGTAAAGTTCAACGCTTCCACAAGATCCAATAAAGCTCTGCTAAACAATCACAGTTCACCTCGATACTGCTCACGGAAGCTCGTATATGTCTGTGTAATCTACGTATGTATGGTCATGTTCCTTCACTGATGGGTATTTCAAACAACTATTCAGGCTGTTACAAGGTCAGACGAAGATTACATGTTAACGAACCTTTTGATAAGCTAAATTTATCTGGTAAAAAAAAAGGGCCTGACAAAATATGGAGACTTTCCATGCTTGGAGTAATGCTTGGAAATATGACGTGAAACTGACTATAAATCAAAGAAAAATTTAAGCATGTTGTAAAAAGATTGTTATATGTACATCAGAACATCATCAGTTGTGTTCTATGGTGGTTACTAGGTTTTCAAAGAATAAAATCACCTTTGATTCGCTAAATTATGTGTTTGTTGCGCTAATCAGAGGCCCGTTTTAGATCAATTTTAAGGTAAGAATCGGTGTTATTTCTAAACAACGAAACTGATTTGGCTTTGACAATTCATTTTCACTTACCAAATACGGAATAAGGGCTTTTGTCGACAATTTGGTTTGTTTATGGCCTGAATTAGGTTCAAAATTCCATTTTGCATCGCCTTAGAGGGACATTAAGTGTTTTTTCCAAACATTCAATAAACCATAACAAGCCAAATTTTTCTCAACTGATTTTGATAAATGCGTGACTAAAGTAAACAGTGGTATAGGTTTGGAAGTTATGCAAGAAGGCAGGTGAATATAGTGAAATTTTGAAAAATGGCTATTTTGGGTTGTAATTTTAACATCAATTTTGGCCAAATTCTAGCCCTAGGCTCCTCTCTGTGCAATACCTTGAGGACAAAGTTACATGCATGAACTGAAAGCTCTATTATAGTAGAGTTCATGGCCAAATTCATTTGGCAGCACAACTTACCAGTGGGGTCTTATCACATTTTCAAAATGCCCCCTGGAAGGCTGGATTGTTGGTGCTCAAAGGGCAAAAAATGAGACCCACCCCCCACCTGTAACTCCAAAACTAAAACTCAGAGAAGTGAGCCAAAGTGGTTTATACCCAACTTCTGTGCCAAGTTTCAGCCAAATCGGTTTACCCCAACTTTTGGCCCCTGGAACACTTTCTCAGACAATGACACTTAAACTAAGGACTTGTAAAATGAGAAGTGAGCCAAAGTGGCTTTTAAAATATCTCATTATACCCAACTTCTGTGCCAAGTTTCAGCCAAATCGGTTTACCACAACTTTTGGCCCCTGGAACACTTTCTCAGACAATGACACTTAAACTAAGGACTTGTAAAATGTATTGCGAATGTAACCTTCGAACGATGCAGCTGTTTATCTCACATCTCATTTATTGTGCAGCGATTCAGGAGGCAAGAATTTCCACATTTTCTTCTAGCCAAGAATAGAGGATATCTTACATTGTCGGTTTACTTGGATCAGTTTTCTTTAATGGTGGCGCGGTGAACTGCAAAAAAAAAAAAAAAAAACTATGGATACACTTTAATCTCCAAGTGACAGTCCAATTCATGAACAGTTTTAAACTTGATCTAAGGCTACGGAAATGTTCTGAGAATAAACTGAAACTTGTTTGTTTTGCATTTGAGAGCAGTGCGACTAAAATGAAGACAAAAGTTGTCTGACTTCTGATCGGATTACCAGTTACCGATGTAAACATGTTTGCTTTGACGCATGATTGGCTCGCGCAAGGTTGACAGGTTCTATTCTCGCCGCCGCGGGTAAATTCTTTGGCTTTGTGTCGTCGACTTTAAAAACCTCAAAATCTCTTCACAGAAGGCTCAGTCAGTTTGCCGCGATCCTGTCTACAGCCAGAACATTCTCTGAACGGAGATTTATATGTGGTTTTGAACTGATATTAGAGGATGGTACAAAAGCGTATGTCACAAAGCTATGCGACGGATAAAGTTGCAGATGGTCTTATCTTGGTAGCTATATTTTTGACCCTATTTGAGATCAGCATTGCAAATGTATACGACAATGGATTTAACAGATATGGGTATGTAGCTGATTTTCGTGAGTCTTCCTTGGTATGAACACTGTGATAAGTGACCGTTTCATATAAATTCTGATCATGGGGCTTATATATATATATTAATTAAGGACTTTATCTTCCTCAATGCACTCAGTGGATAGTTAGCGCGCAAAATTTTTTCGTGGTGAAGATATTAAGCCAACACATTACCTGACAGGCTTGCCTCAGCGCAAGCTTGTATCATAAGAACATAATCAGCACCCAGATTTGATGCATTCTCCGCTGATGCTTAATTTCACTTAAATAACACTAACTTCTTGAATTAATTGTTGAAATAAAGGTTTTCCTTTCTAAAACAAATAATTTTCCGTTGAGATATGTAGTTTTACTCTGACTGCAGTTAACACTTGAATGCCTATTTTGAAAAAAAACACATTTTATTTTGGAACAGATTACTGTTTTCAGAACTTTGAAAATACGATTGAAATCAAATCGAAATAGCCTTCGAGAGCGAATGAAGTTACGTGTTTATCCACCCCCCCCCCCCCCCAAAAAAAAAAAAAAAAAAAAAACCATGATTGTGTTCACGAAATGACATTTACTCACATTAACACTTCAACTTATAACCAGACTTGCATAGCTTGATGCTTTTCTGGTTCATACAATTGTGAATATAGCTTAAAAAGGGACAACCCAAAGACCCGAAGTTTCGACACTGTTGCTTAGTGGCTTCATAAGGGGTGATCCAAAGTTATCATAACCAGTTTGCCATAAATGGAAAGGTCGCTCTTAAAAGTAATTAATGTCATTTCCGTTTAATAAGGTTCATGTGAAGGAAGCATAAGATGAATTGATGTGCCACGCTTTTGTGGCATGTTTCGACTTTTTGTGTTACACGTTGAAACTCCTCCTGAAAACTTGTTTCGCAGCGCATATAAGTTTGAGCTAAGGGTTTGCTTAAAATGAAACAACTGGATACCATCGACCTTTCTTGTTTTTATTCCGGTTCCGGATCCGAATTCTAGCTTTTCCAGAAGCCCATAATCCATATGTATGGTGGAAAGTGGGTTTTTAGCTCATGGACGACTCGATGTCTCTCACTCACTCCATTCCAGTTAATCTAGTTATTACATGAGATGCCGTAGGCATACCACGTCTTAAAACCAGTCGACTGTCTTTTTTTTTATTATTTGCATTCTCCACGGATACTGAATTAAGCTCTGAATCCACCATTTTGTGTCTTTCAATATTTCGAAACTACCTTACGGCGATTAGACCACTCGGACTTGGTGACGGTTATTACGCTGAGAACAAACATTTAGTTTGAACTTCTTTTCGCCCGCGATGATTGACACAGTATTAAATTAAACCTCACATCTTCAAGTATTTGATAAAGTAGACAGATGCTTTTTCTTCGAGAACGGAAACCTTTAAAAGTGAGGAGAATTTTCTACGTTATTTCTAGGTCTTGCTTCGTTCTTGTGTGCTCCATTGTGAACATTATTTTGCAAAGAACGAATGCTCCAATCGACCTGTTTCTTGCGAACCAGTTTGTTTAGTCGTTCCGAGTTAGAAAGAAGACAGGAAAATAGCCTTAAACGGCCAAACAAAATTAAAAAAAATGAAAGTAGTACTTTTGTCCTAGAGATCTTGTGTTTCTATCTTTGTAAGGTTTCAGGGAGTAGAAGAAAGGAGTTGTTTTTGCTCGGTGGGTCTTCGAGTGAAATGGCGTTGATTTTTGGTGAACTAAGATGCAACGCTAACACTTTTTGGTTCTCTTCTGAAACAAAATATGCCTTTGTCACGTAGTGGAGTTAGAAAATGGTAAGTTAATACCGTTACGAAGATAGTGTGCGAAAAATGAACGTTAAATTCACGAGAGCGACCAAAAATTGCCTAATATCATCAATCGCCTTGGTTTATTTGAACGGATTTTTTTCCACCGGAGGAAAGAATGTAACCTGGAATGGATGTTGTATCATCTACAAACTTAGGTAAGCATCTCATTGTGTTGCACGGCATGGACTTCGTTTAAACATTTATTACAGACTTTCTACAAGTCTTTATTTATTTATCGGAAACTGTTTGATTCCGCACTAGTAGATGGTTTTCATCGTGACGTTTCCAAATTCTGAAATCGTTAGGTCTTCTGCATTGTTATTTATATGAGGTTAGAGACGACCTAGACATAATTCTTTTTACAAGTTACCACTTCCGTAACCTTTTTGTTTTTGAAAATACAGGATTTTGACTATCCGAATTTGTTTCGATTGAAAAAATGCCTCTCGTTATTCTCCGCAGATGAACCGTTTCTCATGTGTACTGTCTCGCGAGTGAAAAGTAAGAGCTTTCATGGCAATATAAACTTCAGATGTTCTGTTACTACCGGCCGCCACATATCATCCACAACATGGCGGCACCGTACAAAAGTCTATGATATGAGTGAAACGCTTCGACAAATAACTCAGAAAAGATGTACTTACTGCACAAACCTGAGAATTGTAAAGATGGTTCATAAATTTGTCTCCTACAACATTCCAATTTCTTGGATTTTTTCATGTAACGTTCTTGTCGTGTGACAGTGAAACTAGTGACATATTGCTTGAGGTGAGAGTTTTTTCAATAACAAAAGACATTTAAGTTGTAAATAACTGCAGTAATAAGTTTTGAATGGCAAGTTCATTTATTGATATTAAATTTACCCTAAAAAACAACAGTACAGTGCAATTCAATGCAATGCTATATATTTGATGATTTCGTCTTTGCCATGAAATAACATGACTCCTTATTACTCCTATGCGCATAACTGCAAGATCCAGTCCGCTCAGGGAACGGCACCACAGAATTATGCATGCGCATTATTTACCATGATATAGACATAAGGAGCCCTTGCTAGTTCTAATCCAATTCATCCATGATCTGGCTCGCAGGAGCTTTTGATTTCAAACTCAAACTCAAATTCTACATCGCTGGAGGGCATCATGATTTTCACATTTTACTTTTGATATTTACTTTCGACTTTTGATTTTGACTTTTTGAATTTAACGTCTCAAACTCGACTCATGTCAACTTTTAAATTTGGATGGCCGCCCTCGGCCGCCATATATTCACCGGACGAGAAAATGGATGCACACCAAATTTGCACAGTGCAAATATGATAAATAAACATTCCTACTCAGCTGCATACCTTTAGGAAATCTGGTAAATACCGGGTTTGAACCCTGTTTACACTAAGGTGCAAATATGGTAGCAAATGTGGCATTTACCCTCTTTGCCACAGGTTTACCCTCGAGCTTGCACATCTTTGCTATTTATTGGCACAGTACAAATTAGGAATAAATCCATTGTACTTAGGGCTTGTATGCAAGGGGCAAGCTCCTGATCATGGGCTCCCGCTTGGTCTTCTACCCGATCTGAAAGGTACGTTGTGTTTCGTGAGCAGCACTATGTTTTTGGCTTTTCTATGGGGCAACAAGGGTGATATCATAAAAAAAAAAATGTTTTGATAAATGATTACGCAGAAGGGGATTCAAAATGATTAAGATATATTATTTAAAAGTCTTTAAAAGCCGCCTGGTTTAAAAGTATCCAGATTTGAAGAAATGTGGGAAATCAAGTGAGTGCTTTAATTAAGAAGTGCGTGAAAGAACCCACTACTGTCTTGCGTTTGGGGCTTGCCCTTACCGTATGTCAGTTTTAATCACTTTTTCGTTGATTATTGTTAGTAAATTTAAAGGGGGGGGGGGGGAAAGGAGGGTCCTTGTTCCCTTCAAATATTTGCTTGCGTTTCCTTGTTCCCCAAATTACTTTCAAACTTACGTAAACTGTGTAAATGGTCAAAGCAGTCACTTTTCTCCGCTTCAAATCATGCATCACAGGATATGTAGGTCTCCCCGTCCTATGTTACAAAAGTTATTTTCTATGACTTCTGATCGTATTACCAGTTACCGATATAAACATGTTTGCTTTGACGCATGATTGGCTCGCACAAGGTTAACAGGTTTTATTCGCGTGACCGAGGGCAAATTCTTTAGCTTTGTGTTGTCGATTTTAAAAACCTCCCCAAATTACTTTCAAACTTGTTCCCAGCTTTTTGATCCCCAAAAATTGCTTTTGTTTCCTTGTTTCTTAAAATATCTTGGCATTGCTCCCCTGTTCCCCAGTTGAAGTTATCTATGTTCTCATATTCCCCAAAACCCCTTTGAGGGCCTTAGAGATGAAATTAAGGATTAATTTATTTCTCACGTTCTTTGAATTGAAAATACAAGTGAAGTTAGACCTTAATAATCTCCGAGGGCAAATGATAGTACCATTGTTCATAACACGAAAAAACATAATTGCATTCAAGAAATTGTATTCACGCCTAATAACGCTTCATTGCTATGCAACTTTTAACCTGACAAAACTTGATTCCACTCTGGTTGAAAAAGGTTGTGAAGGTAGCTTAAAATGTTACAATTCAAAGAATCCATTTTTCCACGCTCTTCTCGAGTGTTACCATCAGAGGTGAATCAAAGTTATCACAAGAGTTCTTTAGAAAGGAAAGGGAGCGGAATTAATAGAACATTGGCGTCATTTCTTGATCGTGCTTTTTGCTATTCTGAAAGAAGAGATTTTCCTAAATCACCCACTTACGTCTCGCGTCTCGGGTTGCTCCTCTGGTTACTATCAAAAGACTTTACTGGACTATCAACAGTTTGGGCATTACAAATATTTTGATAGGTGCCGGTGAAGTTTGATACATTTCATTGAATAATCGTTTGTTCGTTGTTTTATTTCTTGTGTCGGCGAGAACATTGTCACCATCCGTTTCCAAGCCATATTGAAGATCATTGCAACACAAGCTAAAGGTTTATTGTTGTGAAATCTAGCATCTCCTTTGATCATTAGTGTTAATGCTATTCCCACTGAGTTACCTCGAAACTGGGACAATTCACGACCAACCAAGGTTATCTAGCTCCGACAACTATGTCACACTTAACAGGACATCGAATAAAAGTTGATATCGAGAGTTCCTTTGAGGAGCAATTACTTGATCCAATTAAAGCGACTACACCAAACTGATAAAATAGAACATGATCCCTCGAATTAAACTAAGGAGATATATACTGTATTGCGAATGTAACCTTCCAACGATGCAGCTGTTTATCTCACATCTCATTTATTGTGCAGCGATTCAGGAGGCAAGAATTTCCACATTTTCTTCTAGCCAAGAATAAAGGATATCTTACATTGTCGGTTTATTTGGATCAGTTTTCTTTAATGGTGGCGCGGTAAACTGCAAAAAAAAAAAAAAAAAACTATGGATACACTTTAATCTCCAAGTGACAGTCCAATTCATGAACAGTTTTAAACTTGATCTAAGGCTACTGAAATGTACTGTGAATAAACTGAAACTTGTTTGTTTTGCATTTGAGAGCAGTGCGACTAAAAATGAAGACAAAAGTTGCATGACTTCTGATCGGATTACCAGTTACCGATGTAACATGTTTGCTTTGACGCATTATTGGCTCGCGCAAGGTTGACAGGTTGTATTCAGTCAGAACATTCTCTGAACTGAGATTTATATGTGGTTTTGAACTGCTATGCCACGGATAAAGTTGCAGATGGTCTTATCTTGGTAGCTATATTTTTGACCTTATTTGAGATCAGCATTGGAAATGAATACGACAACATATTTTTCGAGACTCTTCATTGGTATAAACATTTATGATAAGTGAAGGTTCCAGATTAATTCTGATCATGTAAGGACTACTACAATTTATTTCAGGAAGGCAAAACTATAGAGCCTATTGCCGTTAAACGCTGGTCTAACCTCTTTCCTTATTGTGCCACTAGTTCGGAACAGTCATTCAGTACAACCTATAAATCGACGGTGGACAATAAATTAAGAGAATTTGGTTACAAAATTTTCTATAATTTTAGTAACCAACAAAGAAGTTAAGAAATTTAAAATCAGAAATGATGATCTTTGTGATCAGTATAAGAACGGTTTACCCTAATTTACGATGCCCTGTAAATGTTAAATTTTATCATGAAATCTTATCATGGCTCGATGTTTCCCATAATACTCTTATAAATCTTAGTGATGGAGAAATATATCCCTCGTCCTACATACAAATGACAACCTCAGACGCCGACTGGAAGTTCTCATCCTGTATATTAAGAAATATGTATATCATTGTAAAATTAATGTGATGCCTCCTAATTGTACGCAATTTATAAATAATTTAAAAGCACAATGGAAAATAGAAAGATTAACTTCAAGCAATTATTACCTCTCTTACCCTTCTCACATGTAATTAACTAATAATTACAAGCTAATAATGTAAATATGTAAGCAATGATATTGTAAATTAGTATTAAGTGTGTTGATGTAAGTAATTTCTATGTACTTTTTTTTGCTCTCTTTCCCTTTTAGTGTGTTTCATGTAGTTTTTGTATTTCAATGCCATTATTGCAAATAAGCAAATTAAAAAAAAAAAGCCAAGAGAAAATTTCGTTTCCCTCGAAGTGAAGGCCATTTATTAGCCATTCTTTCTTTCTCCTGAAATGAGTGAGTGCTTCAGTATTAAAGACGTACGTGAAATCATCTACTAAACTAAGTCATCCGTTTTACTTTGCCCTTATGTCAAATTTAATCACTTTTCCATTTGATTACATGGGCCAGGTACATCTGTACGGGTCCGCAAATGATCCCAGGACCGCAAATGATCCCACAACCGCAAATGATCCCTAAACTGTACCGCAAATGATACCAGGACCCCAAATGATCCCCATATTGGACTTCAAATGATCCCGGAACACAACTGATCCCAATTTTGGACCGCAAATGATCCCGAAAAATAGTTAGGAATGGCATGGAGCGTGGAATGGTCTGGATAGAGAATTAATGTGACTGGAGCGCTTATTTCTGTTAAAATTACTTTAAATCATGGCTCACACAGGTTTCTCATTATAGTTTTCCAGAAAGACTAAATTTTGTTTCTTACTTAGCTGTTATAAATTTGCCCCATTTAATTGTCGGATACAATCATCAAAAACTAACTTGGACGAAATTCTAAACTGATTGTGACCAGGGGCCCTTTTCTCGAACCCTGCATGCGTTTGCCAGAGTTGTTCCCATATAAAGACTATTTGTTTTCGTTTCGTGGTTTTGAAGTTACTGGTCTCACATGACTGACACCCGAATACATTTGCATGCTCAATACGAAATGTCCCTGAATCGAGGCCGCTCAGTGGCAGACCGGAATGTTTCAGGAAGATCGAAAGACACTCTGCTCGCAGGGTTCGAAAAACGTGTCCCTGGTCACAATCAGTTTAGAATTGCGTCCAAGTTATTGATAACAGCTTTTGTAAGAAACAAAATTCAGTCTTTCTGGAAAACTCTAATGAGGCAGAAACCTGTTTGAGCCATGATTTAAAGTGATTTAAAAAAAAATAAGCGCTCTTCACATTAATTCTCTATTCAGACCATTCCACGCTCCATGCCATTCCTAACTTTCTTTCTGGGATCATTTGGTGTCCAAAATTGGGAGCATTTGCGTTCCGGGATCAGTTGAAGTCCAATATGGGGATCAGTTGCGGTCCTGGTATCATTTGTGGTACAGCTTGGGAATCATTTGCGGTTCTGGGATCATTTGCGGACCCGTACAGGTCGCACTACGCTGCCAAAAAAAAAAAAGAAAAGAAAAAAAACTTGCGTTACCTAAGTGTTATACACCATGCCTTTTCAGGCACGGACAGGCAGGCACGGATTCGAACTGGCCTTGACCTCATGATGCCTCTGAAATTTGTCCATGTCGATATGTCTGACGCCCCTTTGATGACAGACCACCTCAAATCGCTTATGCAAAAGAGGCAAAAGTCGTTCCACAAGTATAGCGTCCAGTTGGCATAATTTAGACTTTACAGAAATATGGTTAATCGCGAGAGGAAGGCGTGCAAGAGAAACTTCTATAAAAGCAAAGTGGAACATGCTAAGAAAGATACGAGCATCCAAAGCGCTAGAGGAACGTTTGTGTGGGGCCCAGTCTCACTTGGGCAACTTGCATAGCACCATAAAAGACGAGTTGAACGATCTATCGACCTAGCAATTGGTGGATGTGATCAATGCAGCTCTTTTAGAATCACTAGAGGAGTATCGTCTGCCACACCCTCTGGACCAGTTGCCGTGCGAGGCACTTCCAGTTCTACCAGAGGTGTCAGAGTCTTGCGTTCTAGTAATGCTGTCAAAATTAAATCCAACTAAAGCAAGCGGTCCTGATGAGATCCCCAATTTGCGACTCAAAGAGTATGCTAAACTACTTGCATTTCCAGTGAGTAAGATCATGAACGTATTGCTCAACGAACAGCGCTTACCCCGCATTTGGAAACTTGGGGATGTTACACCTCTGCTAAGAGGAAGCAAGTAGAAGATCTCAAGGAATATCTCAGACCAATCTCCTCAACAGCGTGTCTATCGAAAGTTACAGAGGACTGTGTTGTGTGTGATTATTTAAATCCCCAGGTGTAAATCCCGCGGTTTTGAAGATGCTAGTTACAAACCAGTATGGCGCAGTGCCTTGCGCTGATCCATATGATCCACAACTGGGAGAAGGGGACAGATAGAATTAGAGCAACTGCTAGAGTTATAATGTTTGACTACAGGAAAGCTTTCAATTTGACTGACCATAGGATCTTAGTAATCAAACTATGTGAATTAGATATTCCCGTCCCATTAGTCAACTGGATTGTAGATTTCCTATCGCATCGTTTCCAGCGCGTCAAACTCGCTAAGGGTTGTTTCTCCAAACGCGGGATCAGTAACATCAGGAGTCCCTCAAGGAATAAAATTAGGTCCGTGGCTTTTCCTCGTTCTTATCAATGATCTAAAAGTAGGCAATGACTCAAATGCAGAATTGTGGAAATATGTTGATGACACAAGAACCTCTGAGATCGTTTATAAAGGAAAACAAAGAAATTCCCAACTTATAGCTGACCGAGTAGTAAAGTGGTCATCACGCAATAGAGTTCAACTAAATAGTGAAAAATGCAAACAGTTTAGGATTTCTTTTGCCAAGAAAGAGGACGATTTTCGACCCATTATTGTAAATGGCAAAAATCTGGAGTTCGTTACTAGCCCTAAGTTGCTAGGCGTCACAATTTCAAATGACGTTACTTGGAATAAACACAACAGCCATGTAATTAAGAAGGCTTCAAAGCGCTTGTACCTTCTGGTACAGTTAAACCGAGCTAGGCGACCATGCCAGGAACGTATATTGGTCTATTGTACCTGTATTAGATCAATTCTAAGCTACGCCGCACCAATATTTGAATTCATTATTCTCCCAGGATGTATTTAATGCATTGATCTAGAGCGTGTACAGAAGAGAGCTTTAGCCATTATTTACCTATGTATTGAGTACTCTGAGGTCCTAAGTAGACCGGGAATTCCCACAGCATTAAATTATAATCAAACTGTATGTAAAAAGAAATTTAATTCTATCTTAAATGACGAAGAAAATCGCACAGCGGGAGTCCGATTTGTTTATCACGAGTATGATTACAGACCGAATTGGACGAAGTCCTCTTACCAATGAATCGTAAAAATTACAATTTTCGAGAAAAGAAGAAGAGCCAAGTTAGGAAAGAAATGGAAAATTTGCATTAAAAGACTGACAAAGGAGGCGTAAATTGTCTAATGTCGCTCTAAAAGAAAGATTTAGGAGTCTCTACACTGTTTCCATGGTGATTGAAACCAAGGTTGTGATTGGTTGATTTAGACTACAATTTTGAATGTGCTTGGCTTATTGTCAGTGAATTGTCCGATAACAACTTGGCTAGTAAATTAGGGGAAAATAGGAGTTTTTTAAACAACCGATTTTTATGATTATAGATGGTTTTCACAATGACGTCATCAAATTCCAAAATCAAAATCGCAGGGTGTTTTGAATTTTTATCAATAGAAAGTTGAAGATGACCTAGAAATAAATCTTTTTTGAAGTTTCCAGTGCCAAGCCGTCTTACGTTTCGAAAATACAGCATTTTGAATTTCCGAATTGCCACCTTGCGTGACACCATGATAAAGGTATTTGGTTGAACAAAATGTGTATTCCTTTGAATCTCAGTCGTCTGAATGTTTCAAGTACATTAGGAGATGTGTGCATACACATGTATTTAATCTCACGAGCCAAAAGTAAGCGCTTTCATCGCTGAGTGAATTCCAGCTGTTCGTGTTAATTTCTGGCCGCCATATTGGTGCACAACGGATTGTAAACCAACATGACGGTTCTTTTGGAAAATTCACTGCCTGATGAGTAGATTCCACGTTAAATTTCACGCGAAAAACCGATATCGTGATTCGTGCGATATCGGCTTTTCAAGTGAAATTTAACGTGGAATTCACTCGTCAGGCAGTGAATTTTCCGACCTTAGTTACCAAATCATGTAATTTATCAGATATGAGCCAGTAATCTAGACGGCAAAATACAAAAGGTGAGCGGCGCCCCCAGGTAAAGCTTTGCAATGTTGGGTTTTTAAGCGCCAAATGTCACGTTAACTGAATTCATTTTGCAATTCATCTGTAGAATTAACTTCATATTTTCGTGGGATCGGTCATTTTGTCAAGTGTGATGTCAAGAGGACAATTAAAATCTCCACCCATAATAATGTTTCCCTCATTACCAAATTCATTGTTTCTTAATAATTTTGATAAATTACATCGGCATCTTTGTTTGGGCCATATATGTTTGCAATTGTGTATATCGCATTGTTAATAGCAGCTTTTAGAACAATAAACCTGCTATCCGAACGTATTTCAGCCTGTTGAATAGTAATGTTCAAACTACTCTTTATGAGAATTGCAACACCTCAGTCTAGCATTTGTACTACAGAAGCGCCCCACTCTTTTCGCCATTGATCCTGTCGTTCTGTTGTGGACTGAGTTTCCTGTAAAAATATTAAGTCGGCTTTTTACTTCCTACACCAGCAAAAAAATGCCCTACGCTTGTGAAAGTTGCTTAGGCCTCTAACATTCAAGGAAAGCAACTTGATGCTTTCAGGCTTAGTTTCCGAATTATACATTCTTACTGCAAGAATGATTAATCATTGTCATATTAATAGGTGATATATGCCCTGAATATGGATTGAATAGCAAAACAAATGCAAAAGTAGTAAAAGAATAATTTAAGTTATGAAAAAGAAGTACAGCACAGACACACAACACACAAAAATATACAAACAAACGAAAGCGTACTTACCATCTTGGTTGCTGCACACTTTCGCCGAGATCTCCCTCGCCCATGAATGTATTATACTATGCTATTGAAAAAGACAGGCGGTTTCCGGCGACAGAATTGTAAACAGAAAATAAATCACGCAAAATTGCGTCCAAAGTTTTAGCGACTCGTATTGTTAAAGTTTTACCGGAAATCATTCTTAGTAACCAACTGGTTACGTTCCAGGTCGTTACATAGTTGAAGCCGCAAGAGCAATTTTGGACATAATGGATTACACAAAAACTTATGATATTCCTGGATTGCTACTTTTTATAGATTTCAAGAAAGCTTTTGACGGTCTGGAATGGAATTTTATGTTCAAATGCTTAAAAGTCTTTGGATTTTGACCCAGTCTTATAAGATGGGTAGAAGCCTTTTATAGCAACATAACAAGCTGTACCACATTAACAATGGAATGCTCTCAGCTAGCTTTGAAATAAATCGAGGTGTACATGTAAGGCAGGGAGACCCCCTTTCCCCTTACTTGTT
>NC_090879.1:43400964-43405964 GCF_036669935.1 Montipora foliosa
CCTGTGGGACTCCTGATAATATTACTTCCTTTTTTGATATGTTTTTGGCACCAATTTGAGTTGTTTGTTGCCGACCAAGCAGGTAAGAGGCAAACCAATTATTTGTTACCCCGCGTACACCATAGTGGTCCAATTTTTGCAATAATATTAAATGATCTACCGTGTCAAAAGCTTTCTTTAAATCAATAAATATGCCGCATGAATACATCTTATTGTCAATGTTATTTTCAATTTGATTAATTATATCTAGGATAGCATGCTCAGTGGAACGCTTTTCACGAAAACCATATTGTGAATCACTAAATATATTCTTTTTCTCGAGGAATGACTTAAGGCGATAATACATAATTTTTTCAAAGATACGGTTGAATACAGAGAGAAGTGACATAGGCCTATGAGTAGAAGGATCAGATGGATCATCGTTTTTGTAAATCGGAATTACTTTAGCAAGCTTCAACTTAGTTGGATAAATTCCGTATTCGAGTGATTTATTCAGAAGTACAGACAAACGTTGGCTAATAATGTGTTTAGCTGATCTTAAGATATGAGTGGGAAAGGAATACCGTCCATGTGCTTTATTTTGAGGAATAGTCACTATTTCCAGTTCACTTTCAGAAGACGAGACGGGATTGAAAAAGAAAGAATCAGGGGAATTTACCTGAAGGAGATATTCATAAAATTGTTTAATTGGATATGGCATTTTAGACGCCAAGTTGTATCCAACTGAAGAGAAAAACTGATTCATTATATCAGGAAACTCGGAGGAATTATAAGATACTTGCTTGGTTCGTGGACATTTTAAAGAGGTTATAACTTTGTGAGCTTTATTCTTACGACCTAAAAGACTATTGATGCCCTCCCATACTTTTTTAGTATTTTTCAAATTTTCTTCAAAATATTTGTGAAAATACATTTTTTTTGCTTATTCGTGTGATATAGGTAGGCATGAGTGTCACCCTTAGTAAAAAGTTGATTTTTGATTTTAATTGATTTTCTAATTCCTTTAGTTATCCAAGGTTTTGATAATCGCTTAATCATGCGCTTTGAGACTGGCTTTAACGGTGCGTGCTTGTTGAGAAGATTATTTAATTTATTTTAAAATGAAGAGAAAGATTTATTCACATCAGTGTTTTTTGAGACCGCTTGGATCAAGTCAAGTTGGGAAAGGTCATGTAGAAATTCTGTTTCAGAATAGCTTGAATAATCCCGTGCTAGATTTTTATGACAATCATGCTTGAAAATAGTTTTATCCGAGTGAAGAAAACAGAATTGTGAAAAGTGATCGGTTAGATACAAATTATGTTATCACTGGTTATATAATCTTCAAGATAAGAATTATTAAGCACTCTTGTTGGTTTATCGATTGTTGGCATTAAGTTAAAGCTTTGCAGGGAGAGAATAAAGTTTTGAGCATATTTACAGGAATGAAAACGGAGAAGATTTAAATTAGTATCACCCATGAAGGTAATTTTCTTCCAAGAAGTTTTTCAATTGTTTCATCAAAATATTTTTGAAAATGTTCTGGTGAATTGTGCTGTCTATAGACCACACCACAAATCATATTTGCTTTTTTTGTCAACTCAACCCAGAGAGCCTGATAAGCTTCGTTAGAGGTTTTTTCAATAACTGTATATTTGAATCTTTGATCAATGTATATGCCAACACCTCCAGCTGAAAGGGGTGTCGGCACATACTCAAAGTTATAATTAGGTATCATGGGATTAAAATCCGAATCTCCAAGCTCATTTCTTATTCTAGTTTCTGTGATTCTAATTATGTTAAAATGAAAATCAAGTTCTTCTAGTAAATGGGTTTGAAAGTTCTCAATTATTTTTCAGGCTGCTAATATTGGTATGAAACAATGAAAGTCCCTCGGTTGAATTAGACGAAAACTGGAATTGTCTTTTTGAATGACAGAAACTATGTGGAGAAAAGTATCTACAGCTGATAGCTGTGGTATAGGGATCAAAATCAGACCTTCTATCGGGAAAACTGTTTAGAGTAAATATATCCAATTCATTAAAACTTGGTAAACGCTCAAGATATTTCTTGGTAGGGAGACTTGTGTTTAAACTATTATTAAACTGACCATGAGAAGGAATAATATCACAGGAATAGTACGGAAGCTCTTGTAAGAAAGCTTTGTTTACCTTAGTTGGTTGTATTGCTACTTGACTTATGTTTCCTTAACTTGAGGACTGCCCACGGGACATAAGATTATCTAAATCCCTTGAACTCTTGGTTGCGATGGGTCGAGATCCCTCGCTTTCCCTCAGCCATACAATCGAATTTTTCGCCGAGCAAAATGCATAATTACACCTCTCTTTAAATTTCTTTGCATCTGCAAGCAAGCTTTGAAGACGCGGCGTCAAATGGTCGAAGATACCAACTTGATCCAGAGAGACATCCTCCTGTAGACCGATACTCGTTGGGTTTACATTTCTAATTTCCCTACGACGTGCCATAACTTGCTCGCGAATAAGCCTTCGTGTAAATTTGCAAATTATAGGTTTGGGTCGTCGTTCGGTAGCATGGCGTGGCGTAATCCTGTGGGCTATGTCGATGTCATACGGTTTGACATCTACTCCAATTGCATTGAAGATTTTTGAGCAAAGCTGCGAGGTCTGGAAGGCATTTTCGAGTGGTTCCAACTCGGGGACGCCAACAAGTTTGAGATTGTAGGAATAGCTTTACTCTTGGACCTGATCAATGGCCATCGAAACTTTTGATACTTCGGTCGATAAATACTTCAGTGATTTTTCAAGAGTGGTGCCAAATTTGTTAGAGATATTGCAGCAGGATCATGTGGAAATAAAAAGTTCGTTATCGTATTAAGTAAATAAAACGCAGACAGTGTTACCATACTATAACATTTATTCCAAAAGATTAGCAACATAAAACAATAAGCTAAAGTTTAAAATACCTCTTTTGATGCTGATCGCTTTTGTTTGTCCAGTGAAGGCGGTGAAGAGCAAAATTTCTGTCTGGCGGGAAAAGATGTGCTCCACTATATTGCAGAGTCCTGGTAATGTCCTTGAGAAAAATACTGGAGAACCTAACATTTACTCCTTCCACTTTCAAGTCCACACTTGTCTGGCTTCTCCGGCTCCTTTTACTGTAATTTTTCACGGTTTCTTTTAAAGACCTGTTTGTGTAGAAGTTTTATCCTGTTCCTGTGGCATGTCCGCCATCCAAATAGAAGAACTGAACGAAATTAATAAAGTGTGCAAACCCTCGTCTTCCGACGACCGGCCGCCGCGGCTTAACCAGTCCTACTCTCCTATTTTCAAATCCAACGGAAACGTTTCACGCGGTGGCTTTAACTATATTTTACCGTTGATTTTTGAGGATCCAATTAAGTAGAAATTTTTTCCATTTGCTTTGGTAATAATTTTCTTAGCTAAAGCAGAATAATTTAACCAAATCAAAGTCACATTGCTCCACTTTGGCCGCCATTTCTTTTGGATAAAAGCGAGTCTTCCGGACGGCTACTCCTTCACCGGAAGTCAACTGGGTAACCGGAAACTGTTTTCGCATGGTCTGCATAGTTCCAAAAATAACTTTTTGGAAATTAAGATATCCCGGCCAACGCCCTGAGAGCCCTCGCTGTCCTATTATGGCTCTTGTCTGGAACAATATTGTAACATTAGAGTAAACGGTAAACCTATCTTTTTTACACAGAGTCCTTTAACCTTGTAAAACATGATGGTTTAAAAAGTCATCTAAGAATTCGAAGCCGTGAAATCATGTTACATCACTGCAATTTAAGATTGGTGACAAAAAATTTTTGATCCAGCACTTAGCAAGTCTAGGGAGATCTACGGTCTGCTTATATCCATTAGAGCGACAGAATCCAGAGGCTTCACAAAGTTGAAATCAAAATTTTCTATTGATGATGTGGAAATAAAGAAAGCCTTCGCATTAATAAGGTCCTGTATCTGTGAAACATACGTACAATGCTTTCAATTTAAAATACTGAATGACATTTTATTCACAAATTCCCGCTTAGCTAAGATAGGTTTAATACAAAGCAATCTCTGCACTTTTTGTAATACTGGTGCGGAAATAATTGATCATTTATTCTTTTACTGTGTTTACTCACCTACGTTTTGCGAAGAATTTGAACCTTATTGCATCGCTATAGCTAAAGAACAAAGGAAACTTGAGTTAAAGACTATTTTAGTTGGTGTCACAGATACTAAATGTTCTCTGTTTAATTATTTAATTGTTTTAGGTAAGCTACATTTATGGAACTGTCGTAGGAATAACTGTCGTCCGTTCTTCCCTTCCTATAAGGAACTAGTTGCGCTAAGTACAATAATAGGAAGATGCTAGAGACTAAGTGGAAACCCGTGTTGAATTGCATTTTTCTAAGTACATAGGTGTGCGGTAACTAAATAAAAGAAAAACAAACTGTTAAAAGTAGTGTAAAAATTGAAGTCTAGGAAGTATTGTGTAATAAGTAGTGTAAGTAATGTTTTGTAAATGAGATTGTACTTAGTGTTGTAAGTAGTGTCTGCTTTGTTCTGTAAGTAGCGTTCTTCGTGTCGCAATAAAAAAATTATATATATATATATATAAAAACAAAAAACAATGGAAACCCTTTCAAAGTCAGGTGTCAAGAGTCTAGCGAATAGGAACTAAGATATTTTTAGAATAAAAACCGCTTTCATTTCAACCTTGTCAAGAAAGCAACGCCTCACATTTTACAATGTTTAACAGAAAAACTGAAATTACGAAAATACGGAGTTATTTTATAGTAAAATTCAATGAATAACTTGGATTTGCCTGCTACCATAAAACTTGGCAATATGTGGCGACGATAATCAACAACTGAAATGCTCAAGCGAAAGGAAAAGCCGATTAAATGCTTAGGCTTTTATACAGTTAGAAAACTGAATTGTACTCCAAATATAATGCTTAAAACTGGAATTTCTCAGTAAACTCTAACGAAAAGTAGCTCAAAAATACCAAAACATAGCTCAAAACAAAGTTCAAAA
>NC_090879.1:43408464-43415964 GCF_036669935.1 Montipora foliosa
AGATGACAATGTTGTTGCTTTCAATTCCTTTTCGATGACAATACCTTCAGCAACCTTTGACAGAGTGGACGTCAGGAAAGTTGGCCTTAGATCTTTAATAAAGTCACAGATCGTAGGGACCGTGGGTAAAGATGGAACATCAGCAAGTTTCCACAAACGAGGAACTCTACATTCCATTCGTTGATTATCCAACTGTATTAGTTATTGTACAAAAACGCACGAAACGAGTACAAATATTCCCCGATATTGTACAGTTGGTTATTTGTACAGTTGGTTATTGTACAGTAGAGAACCGTTTTGACTTATTTAGGTGCTGACGTTGATTTTTTGCCAGCGAAATTTGTTCCAAAAAAAGTGACAATGGACGACATTCTTACACCTTTTCGCGGAGATGACGATGAATTTAATGGGCTACCCAATTTTGACTTAGACTTGTTTGGCAGCAATACGACTAATGCAACTACTGTAGACACCGGAGGAAGTGACAGCCTTCTACGCGAGAAATTCTTAATGATGCGCAGATTGGGCATTGGGGATTTCATCAAGCGAAACAAAAGTGTAAACACAGCAAAGAAAACGAAAACAGACCTGAACGTACGGAAAAGATGGCGCCCCTCTGTTGGTGAAGAAAGAAATTTGGAAGATATACCACCAGTGCAGCTTGACCGTCTTCTTTGTCACTTTTTCATCAATGTCAAAAGGCAAGAGGGCACTGAGTTTGATCCAAGTAAGCTCACGTCCTTTCAGCGAAGTTTTGGCCGCCATTTGCGTGATCTTGAAAAGCCGTACTGTCTTTTCAACCAACGACAAAGAATTTACCAAGTACAGATCTGCTATTGAATTAAACCGAAAACAGTTTCGCCAGCAAGCAAAAGGATGCCGTCCGAATAAGGCATTTGGGTTAAACGAAGACGATATGGAAAACTTTGGTCTACAAAGCAACTTGAGGATCATTGTCTAGAAGCCCTTATCCGTACAGTATGGCTCAACAACACTATGCACTTTGGATGGAGGGCAAGAGACGAACACCGGAGAATCCTGTTGGGAGACCTTGAGGTTAGAAGGGAAGAAGGAGGTGAAAAACGAGAGTACATCATTTGGAACACTGAGAGAGGCACCAAAACGAGAAATGGGTGGGGGGGGGGGGGGGGGGAAAGTGTTTGGTACCGAAAGATACTCCAGTCGCAAATTCATGCCACAGGTACTGAAAGGTGTCCTGTGAAGTTCTTCAAACACTATCTTGCCAGACAGTCCCTTGTACTTGGCAGTGATGAAAAACCCACAAAATCAAGTTTGGTTAAAAATACCAACCTCTTGGAATACATTCACTGGGATACTTTATGAAAACTATGGCCATAACAGCAGCACACCAACCACTCAGCTCGCCGTACGAGCTGAGGGATGAAAACATGAACCCCCTCGACATTTCTCAGTCACCAGGGTACAAAAATTTAAAATAATAATAATAACACCTATTCAGTAGTCTCAGAGGAACAGCAAACGAGGATGTCCTTTTTGATAAGCCAGATATCCAGTGCCACAGAACCGAAAGAAGCAATGAAACCGATGAACAGAGAGTAAGCTCAGCTCCGCAATAACTGCTAGTAGCGAAGGGGCTTCCACATCATTCCCTAGTGCACTTTTTAATAACTGTACAATTGTTGTCGGTTCAAAACCTGAAATTCCAGGAGTAAAGCGCCGTCGGTGACACGTGATTGAATCGGACGACGAAAATGACATTTAAAGTGCCAGTTTTTAAGGGCCTTCTCAACCAATTTCGTTTTTAAGTACAACATGGTTGCTCCGCAAGTTCTAAGGTTTAAATTAAAATTTCTGTAATGCTTTTCATTGAAGAAAATGTCTATTTCGTACTAGCAGCGCTTTCAAATGTGTAAGAGTTTGAGAAACTTGACCGAAAAGAAAAATGCACCCTGGTTAGACAAGTCGACGTTTCTTTAGCCTATCATAGTCTTGCCGAAAACTTGTCACGCAAAAATCTTTCACACGTTCCGGCTTGTTTACAATTCACTCGCTAAAAATCTAGAGCGAAAAAGTTGGATAATAAATAGTTTATTCGATGTTTTGTTGTGTAGTATCCCTGAGCATTTTTACTCGTTGCTTGCAGTTTGACTCTCCCTAGCGGACTCGTCAAAACACAGCACAGCTCATAAAAATACTCAGGGATACTACACACCAAAACATCTAATAAGATACCTTAATTTTTTTGTGAAGCATCTCAGCGTGCCCGAATCCTAAATCCTTGAATCTGATTGGCTAATAACGAACTCTTGGCCGGTCCAGCCTTTTTCCATCCGGACCGGTTGTCCGGTCCGGAATTCGCGAGAAATCTTAAGTTTTCTTTTTTTTTTTTTACTACATAACGGCGCGACGAAACGTTGAATTTTACCTCTTAAAATGGAAGTTTTCGCTTACTAACCGTTGCAAAGAGAAAGAAAAACACCAGCGATAAATAATAGGCCTACTTATTATTCAAAAAGGTGAATATTTTGCTGACAACACTTTGCTGTATACTGTTTTTTGAGTTGTTCTTGAACTGTTTGACATATAGTTGAACTTAAAACAACTTTCACTGCGGAGGAAGACTTTTGAACTCAGTTTTTCGGTCAACATCCGTTATTTTCTTTGGACTTCTATTTTCTAATCTCGTTCTATGTTGCTTCATTCAAGAATATACGGTTTCGTAACTAAAATAGGTTGTTGTTTTTCGGTTGTTGTTTTCTTGAACTGTTGACATGCAGTTTAACTTAAACGACTAACTGCAGAGAAGTCCTTTGAGCTTAGTTTTTTCGCTTGACATCCGTTATTTTCTTTAGAGGTCTATTTTATAATCTCGTTCAAGAAACTTGAAATACGGATTCGTAGCTAAAAAAGTCAAACAAACAAATCGCAACTCTGTGGAGTGTGCATGAGCTACCGTCAATGTCAACAAGTTTTTCTTGTGCAGTTTTGCACTTATTTGTGAACGACTTGACGGAGAACAAAGACAAATACTTGAAATAATAAGATATAAAGGCACAGAATGAGAAGAGTATTTTTACTAATTTTTTTCCTCCTGTTTTAAGAACTTTCTTTTCATTTTCAACAAGACAAAGCACTTTAATACGTAGAACATTATTCGCCTGATTATACCAATTTTTCAAACATTGTTTAGTTTGACGGTTTAGCTCATTTCTCTTTGATTGCTCTAAAATACAACTGCTTTTTATATTTATTACACCAAGAGATATTTGAAGTACTGTTTTATCGTTAATCTGTCATTTTTCTCTGAGCTTTGCGAACGGCGGGCTTTTTTCAGTTAATTTCAACTGTGATAGTGCGACGTAGCAAATCAGTTTGCCATCTTCATTTTCAGAAAAAAAGAAAGCAGAAAAAATAAATACGTTATTCACCGGGTTAGATCTGTCCATGTAGGGAAAAATTATGCCCTCGGCCTTGAGTACGTCCCTCGGCCTGCGGCGTCGAGCCGTACTCAAGACCTCGGGCACAGTTTTTCCCTATACGTATCTCCCAGCCGATGAATAACATATATCTATTTCATTCATAATCTTTTTTATTATTAACCAAGCTAGTCTGGCCCGTATTATGAAGTGCAAAATACGACAGTATTGAATAAGTTTTCTAATATAAACTGTATTTACGGCTAAATATTTTTAGAGTTAAGCCAGTAGATTTATCCCTACAAACAGGTAAAGTAAATATTATATTAAATGAAATGCATATTTACACCGACTGCAAAAAAATGTAATAAAGAAAATCCATAAAAATGTTGCAAAAAAAAGTGAATATATGGGTACGGCAAATAATTTTAATTTTAGGGCCGCCAAAAAAACATATGGCTACCGAACGCACTTTTTTTTCAATTTTCATTGGAAAAGGTGTGAGGTCTGGTCTCAAAGTTAACTCCACTCACCAAAATATATGGTCTCAACAAGAGTGCCAGTAACTTTCTTTTTTCCGGAAACAAGCATATCTCTGAAACTCAATGCTTCGTAGCAAGAGCAATATGTATTGCCCTTTGAACTGAGAATGCTGCCTTCGGTGCAACATTTAATTTAACCTCTTCGCAAATGTCTGATTCTCTGTCACTGATCATCGCAGATTCAAGGTGTGTGAGGACAGTAAAAGCAGACAAATACCAAACCAGATACAAGTTTCAATGATCGCTTACCAGACTTACAAAACGCGCTGTGGATTGTTTGGTTGGTCTAGATGCAAACGTTCAAGGTAATAATAACGTGTTACACTCTAGTGGTATAATTATAAGTAAGTAATTAAGTAAGTAAGTAAGTAAGTAAGTAAGTAAGTAAGTAAGTAAGTAAGTAAGTAAGTAAGTAAGTAAGTAAGTAAGTAAGTGAGTAAGTAAGTAAGTAAGTAGAGCGGTTTTCAAGTGAGTCTCGAAAGTAATTAGCAAATTGCTTTGGTTTATGATTCCTTCACTCAGTGATTGGTTCAAAGTCCTCGCACCTTTCTTTCAACCAATCACTGAAGTGAAACCAAAACCAATCGTAGCTCGCGTGTGCACATTTTCCCGCGCTTTGTGTCAGCTACATGTAATTACTTCGAGTTTTGATTGGTTTAACGGACTGTCTCCGTTATTTTTGATCGGCCAAAGTAATTAATTTGGTTTTGGTTTTACGACGATCATTTGAAAACCGCTCTAAGTAAGTAAGTAAGTAAGTAAGTAAGCAAGCAAGTAAGTAAGTAAGTAAGTAAGTAAGTAAGTAAGTAAGTAAGTAAGTAAGTAAGTAAGTAAGTAAGTAAGTAAGTGAGTAAGTAAGTAAGTAGAGCGGTTTTCAAGTGAGTCTCGAAAGTAATTAGCAAATTGCTTTGGTTTATGATTCCATCACTCAGTGATTGGTTCAAAGTCCTCGCACCTTTCTTTCAACCAATCAGAAGTGAAACCAAAACCAATCGTAGCTCGCGTGTGCACATTTTCCCGCGCTTTGTGTCAGCTACATGTAATTACTTCGAGTTTTGATTGGTTTAACGGACTGTCTCCGTTATTTTTGATCGGCCAAAGTAATTAATTTGGTTTTGGTTTTACGACGATCATTTGAAAACCGCTCTAAGTAAGTAAGTAAGTAAGTAAGTAAGTAAGTAAGTAAGTAAGTAAGTAAGTAAGTAAACTTTATTTGAACATGGAAAATCATCAGTTAAGCTGAAAAAAGTGAAAAACGCTTTACAGCTGTTTTACATAATTGCCGGGTAGGAATCCGATAGGTCAGATACCTGCCTTATACGTTTGCCGGACTGCCCAATAGAGTCAGCATTTCTTAAGTATTTGGACAAATTGTTTCGCAAACAGGCCTCACTATAGCAGAGACTTCCTTTCAAATATGTTGACATTGTTGCAAATCAGCAACCTTCGATTGAAAATCTTGTCTGCCTGGTATTTGCCATTCCATACTTTCTGGGTTCTCGAACGGTTGACGGAACAGTTAGGTCAGTTTGTTGAGCACCGGCCTGCGGTACAGGAAGTCGCGGAATCAAAACCTCCGGTTTGACCAATACTCAGGGTGTTTATAAAACTTAGGAAGTGCTCCCTTCTTAATTACGTCCACAAATGATCAGACTATCAAGTCTTCTCTAGTAAGGACTATAAACCGAAGTCCTCACCTCCCAACCTCGGGATTCTGTGGGAGGATAATGATTCCTTAATATTCGGAAAAAGCACCACGGAGTTCCCGGTGTTGTGATCTGGTCTGAATTCTGAGGTCTAAAGGTTTGTTAGTCACGTTGGTAATACTATTCAGTGCTACCAGAAGCCCACAAGGGTTGAAACGTGTAACGCGCGTTCACAGCTTCCGAATATTCAGTGCGGACTGATTGGTTGAATGTTTCAGTGCTAAGTACCATATTTGGAAACCCCTCGCTCTTGTTGTTCCAAATATGGTACTTAGCAAATTGAATATTCAAAAGCTTGTTTCCCAGCACACAAGGGGCCGTTACACGTTTCAACCCTTATGGGTTTCTGGTGCTACCCTCACAAAATAAGATACTAACTTAATGTGAGCCTTGAGGCCATTGCTTCCTGGCGCCCAAACCCCTGTGTTGCAATTACCTGTTCTTATTAATGCGCATCTCTTTTTTTCATTAGACCAGTAACTTTATACAGATATGGACGAGCCTACAAAACAAGATGGGATGTCTACCTTAGGTGCTGCAAGGGATGGAAACAGCGAAGCTATAATTCACGAGAATGTCGAGAACGTTAGTTTTAAAACTGGATCTTAACAGAGTGGGGTTTTATACAACAGTCGCAAATGCAGAAGACAGCTATTTGTTTTTATTTTAGTTTATTTGATATACGAGGCTTAATTAGGCGCTAGGAAAATCAAATTTATGGAGTCTAAACAATACATCTTTTTACGTTGACAGCTATCTGTGACAGAGGATGCAATAACAATGGAAGTTGCGTAAGTCCAAACATTTGTCAATGCAGGCCTGGATGGACCGGATTTACTTGCAGTAAAGGTGAGAGGTTTGCCCTATTTCGTCCCCAGAGCCTCCTGGCTCTCTTAACCGCCGAAGCCTAGTACCAATTCCGGTTTTCCTTAGACATGAAGTCTTGAAATGTTCATTAAAGAAATCGAAAGAATAACTGCTGCTGTAGGTTCACTGAGATACTGCAGGATAATGTGGAAGGTTCTGCAAGCAGTCCCTTCGCAAGCAACAGGTGAACTTAAAAAGGGATGATTCCTTGACCCACGCCAGGTTTGGTCTCTTCTTTTTAACTTGCTCACTGAATCCATAATTTTGGTTGTATTGTTGTTGAATGTGTTGTTTAGGGATCACGTAATCAAACATGATGCAATGATTTCCAGTGGTAAATTTCCACTGAAACACTAGAATTATCTATATCAGAAACGAAGGAATAAGGTATTAAAGATGCCTCCAGTGGCACCTGGCCCTTAGTTTCTTGAGGAATATCAGAAATTTCTAGGTATTGGCCAACGCTTTATTTTCAAGTAAACTATGATTATCTCAGTTATGAACGCACGGGTTTGAACCCGTGACCTTGCGATGCAGTGCGACCCTCTAACCAGCTGAGCTATGAAGCCACTGATGTTTGATCAGTAATTGGTAACTACCCGACAAGAGAACGGTTGCTTCATACAGAGCAAAATATTGGGAGGTCGTCTCTAATGCTTCTAAAAAGGTAAAGCCACTTTATTTAACGTCGGAAGTTCCTTCAGCTACGAGGCTGGTATCAATGGAAGCCGACGATGCGCCCTTTACCCCCCTCCCTCTGTCAGTGCTCTGTCTTACGGGCATTTAAAGCTGTAGCTACACGGATCAGAGGAAAGTCGAAACAGACGTTGAAGTCACCGAGGATCGAACCTCTCGCTCCGAAAGCTGCGCACTAGCCATCTGAGCCACGGTTGCTCCTAATGCTCTTAATGTCCATAACATGGACTGTCGAGGAAGAACCAAGTCAGGCTTTCAAAACTGTACTAAACATCTAAAAGATGTCAATCA
>NC_090879.1:43420964-43425964 GCF_036669935.1 Montipora foliosa
AACAAAGGAAAAAACGACCAAACGACGTTTTAGAAATATGCATCTACTTAAAATAACTCATCCGGCGTAGAAATAACAAGTGGTTTAGTGTCCAAGAAAATAATTTGTGGAGTAACTTCTTCCACCAACTTTAAGCTATTACTGGTGTACCGTTTTGTTGTTCTCGTTCTCTTTCTCTGTTCTTTCGTTTCTGTTCTTCTGACATAGGCCGTCCAGGCATCTTGCAACCTTAAAAGATTCGAAATTAAAAATCTTAAGACATACCAAAAACTGCAATTCAGAGCAAAAAGCAGCCCTAAACAAATTAAAAATAAACACTCAGCTTTAAGTTTATATCCCTCCAATGCTTGACTTGAATAACTACAGCTATGTTATGTTAAACCTGTATTGAAACCAGCGAAAAATGCAAGAAAAATATATTTTCCAAACCGTACCTGAACACGAAAAGCATCGACTGTCAAGAGCTTTGCTGACGTAGCATAGCTGTGTAGCCGCGTCGAGCCACAGAAAGAGCGCGAAAAATTAAGCCTCGTTCAGGTGTGAGCGTGAGTGTCTGACCTCGCTTGAGCCTGCGATCCAATCAAGAACCAGTTCCGGGTCAGCGGTCAACTTAAAAAAAAAAAGCTGACCTCGATAAGGTCTAACTTGAGCCCGCGATATGGTCACGTGATACTGGTCAGCGGATACCTTGTTTTGATAGGTGTCAATTGACCATAACATTGATGTCCAATATCAAAGATGTATGCTGTAAACTAGCTAGAGTGTAAACTGGAGTATTGCCTCCTCGATGAGCGCTAAACTTGAGCCCGTGATATGGTTATGTGATACTGGTCACATTGGCATACATGAAGGGGCGGACGGACGGACGGACGTTAATGACGCCATGGCTATAAAATCAAATTTTCTCCCATCGATGGGTTACCATATTTTCTTAGCTATGGTGCTCCGCGCGCGCGGCGCTCCGCTACAATCACGTTTTCCCACAATTTCTATAGCCAATTAAACTATTTGTTGCTCTACCACATAAGATGACGCTGGATCGTGGGTGTAAAAATCGACTAGTTTAACACCGCAAAACTGGGAGCGCTGTTCATTGCAATTAACTATAAATTGCCCATTTGCAAGGGCGGTCTTTTAGCTCGCGAAGGGCGACTAATACGAATCCACTGAAACGTTAAGGGACACTGCATCCTTCAGTAACCTAAGAAATATGTTTTTTTGTCGACACTGAATTTTTGAGGCGAAATGACCACTGATGTTGGCCTGTGAACACTTTGTCCTCCGCAGAAGTCTCTCTTCCAATATACGGCTAGCGGTGGAGAAAGAACGCCAAAAGAAGGCGATAGAATCTAGCCGGTCGCTTAGGCCTAAAGCTTGTCCACAACCTTCTCTGTTGCGTCGTTTTATGGATACATACATGAAATAAATATGCTGTATGTAAAGATTGCGACCGCAGTAAGAAGTTGATCGTGTATTGTAAGCTTTTTAATGTGATTCCCTAGAAAAAGAATTTGTCATAGATTTCAGATGAAACTTCGCACACTGTTGTTACACATGTTAAGATGACAAAAATGTAATAGAAAAGGGGGGTCACTGTGCTCGTTTCCATGGTGATACGCTGACGAATACGGCTATTTAAGCCACTTTGAGCCAATTTAGCTCGATTTTATAAATGTATCTGAATGCCTTTGTGAATAATTATACTCCAAAAAAGATTTAACTTGAGTGTGGGTTGTTCCACTCGTAATGGTTCCTTCCGTAAAATGAAATTACCATAAAACTAGCCATAAATTTTTGGTTATTTTTTACTACTCCATGAACACACCGTTCTCAGCAAAAATATGGAACAAAAAGTGGTGGTCACCGTACTCATTTAGGAGAAAATATCCATTCTTTGACGGATTAAGCTTGGCGTCAATGAAAATCCGTCATTTTATCAATGTGCGCGAGCGAATGCGCGCGCCAATAACGAAAAAAAAATTATGCGCAGTAGGGTTGCGCAATGGAAAACCAGGGAACCACGTTAAAGCTCTGGCCAAACGAGAGCGTGAGTTGACGAGAGTTGAAACTCTCGCTTTCGTTTGGCCAGGAACTCTCGTCCACTGTCGGCTACTTTCATCAACTCTCGAGAGCTCTCATTGAATTTGAACCTGCTCAAATTTTTCATGAGAGTTGGCGAGTTGTCAAGTATCGCCTCGTACTAGAGTTTGAGCGAGAGTTTTGTGGTCAGCAGTAACTTTTTTTTTTCCAGGGGGCTCCGATAAAAAAGGAAAAATATTATGGCGTCGGATCCGGGGACCAAGGACAACGCTAAGGCTGAATATACCGGCTAGTCGCCATATTCACATCAGAAAGGGTTTTCCCAGGGTGATTCCCAGGCTCTCTCTTTTTGCACGTGAAACTCTCGACAAACCCTCGTTCTCGTTTGGCTAACTCTCGATCATTCTCATCGACTCTCATGAGCTCGCAAGAGTTTCAACTCTCGTCAGCGTTCGCTTTCGTTTGGCCAGGGCTTAAGAGTATGTCCACTCCAGCATTTCCAACACGCTTCCTTTTCCGGTATAAAATGGTTTTCTGACGAGAGATTAAACTAATGGTAGTGGTTAAAAATTTCTTAGTAGCTGGAAGACTGTCGTATTAATTTTTCAGCGAAGAAAACTGCTCGGAAAGCGACACTGAAACAGCAATGAAAATGACTAAATTAAAGCCGTACATACTTGTGAAACAAGAGGCTCCGAGTAGCCCACACTTTGTTCGAAGGGATTTTAGCCGATTTCCTTTAAAATTCGCAGTATTTCAGTGACTTTTATGTTACAATGTCTAGTTAAAGTTCACATTCCGTGACCCAACCATATGGTTTAAAACTGCTGTTAACGGCGTTGACTCCAATCAAAATCAGTAAACAAATGCCTTACAACTTTCTACGCTGGTATCTAAAAATACTTTTCTTAACAATATCGGAAGAATTCGAAAATTATGTAGTGGGCCCGGTAAGATGTAAAGTAAAGTAACCACATTTAACGTTGATAACTCGTAACAGTAATTCAACGGACAAACTCGAGGTCGACGGTGCGCTCGTTTTACTCACCCCTTTCCATCAGTGCTCCGTTTTAAGGGTATTAAAAGCAGGTTAAGCTACACTGAAAGGAAAGAAGTCGAAACATGGATGCGAGATCCGGGAATCGAACTCAGAACCTCTTGCACTAAGGCCACGCACTAACCGACTGTGCCATCCTTACTCCTTACCGTGTTAACGAGTCATACGTTGACCGGATATTATTGCCTTGTGTGCAACGAAAACGCAAAAACTCATTTCCGGTCACACACACAATTCTTTAAAGGGCAAGGACGCTCAAAAGTGCATTTTTAATCATCCACCAATTAAAGTAAAGTAAAGTAAAGTAAAGTAAAGTTAAGTAACCATATTTAACGTCAATAACTCGTAACAGTAATTCAACTGACAAACCTGAGGTCGACGGTGCGCTCATTTTACTCCCCCTCTCCATCAGTGCTCCGTTTTACGGGTATTTAAAGCTACTTAGCTACACTGAAAGGAAAGAAGTCGAAACAAGGATGCGAAATCCGGGAATCGAACTCAGGACCTCTTGCACCAAGGCCGCGCACTAACTGGCTGTGCCATCCTTGCTCCAATTAAAAGATCGCATTGAGTTGAGTGGTGCACCGATCTTTGGCTCCTTATCTGAATTCTGGCCCATGTAAATCCCCTTCGAAAGAACTAAAACCACGACATTGAGCGCCGCCATTTTGAGCCAAACTTGGTAGCCCAGGCGGTTTTTCGGTGACATCATTCAGTTCGAGTCAAGTTATGTTCTTTTCGCCGGTAATGGCGGCGCTGGAATCGCACCGATCTGAACCTGAAGGTGTCTTTAACCCCAAGGATGATGACAGCGAAGTTGAAGAAATGAAGGAGCGGCGTGAAAGCACATTTTGGTGCACTTGCGGGGAATGTCAGGTCATGCCATCGATAAAGAATAGAGTGATTTAGCAACAGAACGGGAACGTCAGTTGACGACTGCGCGCGCAGCAAAAATACCCGCAAGTAACTGGGTCGACAACGCCATTGCATTTTGACTGAAATGTGATTTAGCAAAGAAGTCCGAGGTGAACGCCCATGTTCTGGAACGATTTATACGTTGTTCTTTCGCTTCTCCGAGGCTGTCGATTGATGACAAACAAGTAAGGTGTTTTTCATATGAATTTCGCCTTTTTGACTCATAGATATGCATAGATATGCATAGACATGCAGATGCCACTCATCTTCAGGGTCACCACTCGAAAACTTTTTTGGTTTTGTGGATGGAACTGTGAGAAGTATAGCTTGTCCAACGACGAATCAGCGTGTCATGTATAATGGACACAAGCGAATCCAGCTATTTTTGTAACACAAAATGGTACAACCGCAATTCCACCAACTCTTCCAATAATACTTCTACTTCTGTCATATGCTTCTCTCCTCCGCCACTTTCTTTCTCTTCTACCCCAACTTTTGCTTTCCACTTCCTGGCCAGAATGTGGTAGTGGTCTCTTACTGAACGTGCACAAGGGCAGAGGTAACATTCAGCCAGGCTGCACCTCTTTTCCTGCTTCCAGCCTTGGTATTTATTAAAATGCCTTCTGCTGCAATTGTTCTCAGAAGTGATAGGTCTTTGGACTCAGTCCAAACCATTATTGACCTATAAGTGGAATGCGATGCAGCATGATTATTACATGACAGTACAATTCATATGCCAAAGGAAAAAAAAATCTACTACCATAATAAGTCAGTGAAATTTATAAGATCATTCTGTGATATATTAACTTTTCATAGAAAAATTCCACATGACAATATTTATTTTTCAACATTTATCAGTCTTCCCATGTCTTCATAACCAAAATTGGCAATAAAAACTGAGAAGGAAATTTTAAAGAGTACATTTGTCACAAAATAGCATCATTTCAGTGTAAGACTAGAGTTTTCGTTGAAAAACTTGCGTAATGTA
>NC_090879.1:43430964-43433464 GCF_036669935.1 Montipora foliosa
TGAGGTCTTTTACTTTTTTAAGCTTTGGTAATAAATTCAGTTCAAAGATAACAAAACACGCTCTTGAGTGAAACTCACTCGTTTCTTCTTTAAAGGGCCTATATCACTCAAAATGATATAATTCCGTGACTTGGGGTGCAGGGATGGCGCAGTGATGAGAGCACTCGCCTCCCACCAAAGAGGTTCGAGTTCGATTCTCAGACTCGGCGTCATATGTGGGTTGAGTTTGTTGGTTCTCTACTCTCCGCACCGAGAGGTCTTTCTCCGGGTACTCCGGTTTTCCCATCTCCTGAACATTTGCCTTGATTTGCGTTAATTTTTAATTTCAGTTTACAGTGTCCCCGATTAGTGCTCCAGCGCTAGAACCACTAGAAACTTAATAAGTTGCTTTCCTTTTCTTTTTCCCCCCAAAATTCCCAAAAAGTAGAATGAAACATTGCAGTAACCACTTAAAACTGTTGAACAACATAAAAGAAATACTGCAAGAGAAGCATGGATGGGCATAAATATATAAGATTGAAACGGATTACATTTGGGTAATCTTGAAAAAAGTCGACCCCATGTTTTTCAAAATGATGACAAATAGCCTCGATAAAGGTCCTTTTTTCCCAGAATCATCTCGTTTGTGATGTAACGATAATTTTATCGATAAGGGAATTGCACATTAGCATTTTCGAGTTTTTAACTCGTGATTAACTAAAGATTTTCCCGAAACACCCTAAAATAACGTGACATAGCCCCTTAAGTGAAATAGTCTGCAAAAAGACTAACTGCAGATTACTCTGACGAACGTTTTCCTGCATGTTATGCTTGTCCAGAGTTGAGCTAAGCAAAAGTTGATTCCACACACTAAGGAAGGACTGAACATATTGTTTCCGCTTTTTAATTTCTCTTCTTTTCAGTCTAATCTGATGACAGGTCGTCTTTTTTTGGTTTTCGTTTGCAGCAAAATGGTATCGCAAAAGCCGGGAGTTACGTTGTAGCACTTTTATTTCGCGGGGTTTAATTTTTGCGGATTTTGCGGGTATACTTCATCCGCAAAAATAAGTTCCAGCAGAAAAAACACCAGCAAAATTAAGAACCGCAAAAATTTACTCCCGTTAATATAACTAAAAGTGGCTTTTTAATAATCCACATACAGTGGGGTCAAAAGATCGTTTATTTTGATATTTGCATTGAGAAAAAGCAATTGGACCTTGCTATGAACAAAACGAAACGATAAAAGATTAAGACAATACTTTTCCAGTCTCTGAAGCATAAGAAACGAACTCAAAGCAGTCAATCAAAAAAGGTCAGGTCAACCATTTCCAAGGCCTCCAGGATGCCACATTTTTTCCACGTTCTCGATGATTGAAGGGTTGTTTCATACCAAAAAGCAATAGAAGTTGAAAATAGTCTTGCTGCTTGAAAAGAAAACCTGAAAAATTAGTTCCCAGCGGAAATTTCAGTTCGAATTCGCGCCGCAAAATGAAAGTCCCTCAAAATCTTCATGCCACATGGTAACAGTAAAAGGCAGGCCAAAAGACAGACGAATAAAAACTGACATAGTTTTTTTTATATAAAACTCTGAATTTCGACTTCTCAGCGAGAGATTAATGACAATCGATCGTAAAAACACAGGAATTTCTGGGGAAGGTACGATGTTGTGTCACAAAGAAGAAATTAATTACGCGCTTGGCAACCACAAAGGTGCACGTGATCACCTTGTGTCAAAGTTCGTGTTTACAATGAATGAGAAATGTTATATCTTTTAGAGTTAAACAACGTACTTTTTAGCCAAGAAACTACGTTTTTCGTTTTTTTTATTTTCTTGTAATATTTAACTGAGAGCGTCGCACCGGTATCGAGAGGTCACGGGTTGAAACCCAGTTGAAGTCCTGAATTTTTCAGGCTTCTCTACGCAATTGTAAAAATTGCGTTCGTAAACTGCAAAGATCATAGCTTCACTTGATTTCATATTCGCAGTTCATATGATTCATTTCATATACCATTTCATCATTGATTCATTCCTTACGGTACCATTAGAACCCACAAATGACCAGCTCCCAAAGACGATCATAGCTTCACTTGATTTCATATCCACAGTTCATATGATTCATTTCATTTACCATTTCATCAAAAAATGGACAACAAGCTTTCTTTCAAATAATTCTTGACAAACAGGAATTAGTCAAATTTGAAATTGCTTTTTACTAGAAGACTGTGCAGAGTTGAGTACAAGTAAATAGAATCATAAATAGCCAGAAAATTGTAAACACAGACTACTCAAGGTGTTCGATTCCGTCTCTGGTATCCAACTCGAAAAAGTTACCAGAGGATTTACCGTTTGGTTTCAGTGTTGTACACAACAGCACAGTGAATAAAATATTAACCAGAACTCGACGAAGAGGTAAATCAACAACTAAATTTTCTGTGGTGTGTGGCAATGTTTATTTCAGGCTTTTATGCAATTTTTAGACAGAATATTAAATTACGAAAAATATTAAACCCATACAGAATT
>NC_090879.1:43438464-43440964 GCF_036669935.1 Montipora foliosa
ACATGAGATAAAGCGGTTCGCCAGAACCATGAGATCTATAGCTACCTAGCACGTTCAGCACTTTTGCGCGGTTCACTGAATATGCGGCAAAAGCAGATCTTAACAAGTGTTATTGAAATCCAAAAAGAAAAATTGGGGATAACCACGAATTTTTCGAAGGTAATTAATCAACAATATTTGTAAAAAGCTTTAAAATACAAGTAATGTATGGCATTCTTTTCCAAATTGAAGCTTAATTAATTATCTCTGAAAAATGCATGGTTACCCCCAATTTTTTTTGGATACCAAGAACGCTTGCTAAGTTCTGCTTTTTCTGCATAGTTTTGAACCGAGCAAAAATATCCCTGTATTAATAAGCTCCACCCATGGGAAATCCGAGTACCTCGAGATGCGCAGAACGTATGTGCAATGACAATAGTAGGCACTGTCCTTAACCACCGGCAATTCTTACTGAATGAATAATTTTCAGCCCCACAAAGAGTGACTGATCGTCGCAGTTGAAAGCAACTTATTAAGCAGCTGCAAACGAAGAAGTCCTGGCTTGAGCAGGACTCGAACCCTTGGCCGAGCAACCGTGCTGCACTGCGCTCCCATCCGAACTATTTTCAAATAGAAGAAGTACCTTGCTTATCGACTACGGACATACTAATCATTGCACTTTGGAACCTACCAAGACTTGAGTTACATATTACGATACAGTCGAACTTCCGGTTGCGACCACCTCTCCTCAGCGGCCACTTTTCCAAAATACCAAAAGTTTCCAAGTAAAATCACTATATTTGGAACCTCTTGTAAGCGATCACCTCTCATAAGCGACCGCGACCACGTTTAGAGCTACTAGTTTGAAACTTTCTTTTGTTTTTAACCTCCCGTAAGCAACCACTTGACATGTAGAGAAGCGGAAATTGAATAGTAAGGAGTCGTAAAATTATTGCATTCCTGGCTAGTACGAGAGAGGGAAAGTTAGTTCTCAATGGGAAGAACCGAATTTTTCTGGAACATTTGAAATATATAAAAGAAGGCACATACACTGTATTCTATCACTCTTAAAAAAGAGAAGATCTCAAATGTCTTAAATCGAAGTACAGTGCTGTCAAAAACATTTGTTTCCTGCTCCGGAAGCATAATAAAAGTTAAAAAGTTTTACAAACTCGGAGCTAAAAGTTAAAACTTATGAAATATTTCGTCCGTTTTTCAACCGGACTTCATCAGTCAATGATGTGAATGTTAAAAAGATGAATTTTAAAAAAGGTTTTTAACGCCTCTTGGGGGTTAGAATTGTGTCATAGATGGCTGCTAATTCGTAACCATTGTCTCTGTTTAACGCCGGTTTCGTAAGTTTAATTTGAATAGCTTCTTTTATCCTGCGTTTGAAGGTGTTAACTTCGGTTGATAGTACTTTTGTCTTATTTGGGTCCACCGAGTGGCCCTCCAGGCGACAATGCTCGTGAATAGCTGATGAACTTCTTGATTGGTGTTCTTTTACTCTGATTTCCAGAGAGCGGGCCGTTTCGCCAACGTACTCCTTGTTACACTTCTCACAATGGATCTGGTACACAGTACCGCATTTCTTGAGATTGACAGTTGTGTCCTTGACACGTACCAATTGTGATCTTAGAGAATTGACGGGTTTATGAATAAGTGTAACCTCGTGTGACTTGAAAGCTCTTTGCAGGCGTTCCGAGATTCCTTTGATGTATGGCGTTGATGCATAGATTTTCTTCTCGTTTTGAGGCTCTTCGGTATCTTCTGTTGTAGATTTTGGATGTGGTATTGTTAGCATCCATTCTGGAGTTATTCATTTTTAGAGCTTGCTTGACGTGCTGTGTTTCTCTAGTTCTGTCATCGTTTTCCGTAACCAAGGTCTGAGCTCTCAACATCAGGGTGTTAACCACAGCTCTTTTGTGTTGTAGATGATGGTTTGATTGGAAGTTTAGGTACTGGTCCGTGTGCGTAGGTTTGCGGTACACGGAGATCTTGGTAGAACCATCTTGGTTAATACTCACACAGGTATCAAGGAAAGGAATCCTGCCATCCTTTTCTTGTTCCGAAGTGAACTGGATATGTTGGTCAATGGAGTTTAGATGTTCTGAGAAGGAATCGACGGCGTTTTCGTGAATCTTGGCCATCGTGTCATCCACATATCGATACCACATAGTTGGAGGGGTGGGGGTGGTGTCCAGAGCTCAGCTCTCGAACTCGGTGTGGTCAACAATCATTCCCTTGTCAGTCCAAGCTTGATTCTTGACTACTCGGGCTTCCATAGGAAGCCAGAGTCTAAAAATGCAGTTTTCGTCGTCGTCGTCGTCGTCGTCGTCGTCGTCGTCGTCGTCGTCGTCGTCGCCGTTCGTCGTCTGTACCCTAAAAGTGACTAAACATACCAGGCGTCCTTAACGGAGACCGTGGAAACTGAGGACGAGAATCGCGATAGCGTTGAGTTTTTGTAAAAGAAACTATGGAAGACATCATGGAAAGGATGATTCCTTCCACGCTCATATTC
>NC_090879.1:43448464-43468464 GCF_036669935.1 Montipora foliosa
ACGCCTACATGTAGATATTTATGCTAATTGTTCTTAGTAAAAGACCAATCGACCCTTAAATGACGGTGAACTGTGGTATAAAGTTGTCTTAATCTTTCCTTTTCTAGTACAGTCGCATGCTAATGATATGATTGTCAATGAGTGACAAAGAAGTGTCATTTCTTGTATTGTACATCTTTTTATGCCCCTTTCACCAAGAAGTAGTTGTGTTCTTACAAAATCAGTCCTCCCAACGATTATTTACCTGTGCAGTGCACTCAACAAAAACCTCAATTCTCTCTGGAATAAAGTTCAAGAGTCAAACAGGGCTGAAACTTGGCGGTCGTCAGAGGCGACTTGTATTACAGTTGGGCAACTCAATATTGGAATTGAATCGCCCAATGGACGACTGCGATACACAATATAAATTCAGCCCGATGTATTGCGACAAAATAACAAGTAATTTAGTTGGAATACCCTTCTTTTCCTTTCCCTCATTCTAATTTCTCTGAGTTCTATGATCTTTTAGTTTTAAATAGAAAATAATTTAAACCCTAAACAATTCTTAACCAATTCATGAGACGCCAAATCTGTTGGCACGTGACTTTTGGAATACTAAATCAGCTGTGGAGATTTCCCTCTGGGTGTGAGCCTGCGACATTACTGTTTTACGAAAATCAAGTTTCACACACACACACACACACACACACACACACACACACACACACACACATATATATATATATGATTGATTGATTGATTCACTTTTATTTGAATACGGTAATTTCATAAGTTACATAACTTCTTTACATGAAAGCCGTATAGAAACAGAAGTAAATACTATACAACTGCACTAAAAAATATGTACAAATAATAGGATATAGTAAAATGTAGTCAACAGTTTGCCTGCCTACTGGCCAGTTTTCTTTTAAAGATAGCTTTAGATTCGGACGCTTTTATGTCATTTGGTAATGAATTCCACAGCATTCCTCCTCTGTATAAGAAACACCCTTTATAATATTCTGTTTTTGGAACGTGGTCCAGTACAACATTATATTCCGTATTTCTCAACATAGTTTTTTAAGGGTTGTTCTCACAGACATTCGAGAAAAGATCGCTTAAGTAACTAGGTACATTTCCATTCAGTGTATCATACATTAATAGACTTAAGTGCCTTTGACGCCTTAAGGCAAGCTCTTCCCAGTTTAGTTGTTTTCGTATTTGTGCTAAACGAACATCATAACCTTGAAAGGTTATTATGCGTGCAGCAAGATTTTGTAATTTCTGGATTCTAGTGGCAAGTCCCTGGTCTAAATTGTCCCAAACAACATCGCAGTAGTCGAACACAGGCTTGATAAGAGATTTATAAATAGTATTTACAACATCTAATGGTACATAATTACGTGCCTGTTTTAGACCACTGATGGACCGATTAACTTTTGAACAAAGTTTGTCAACATGCTCGTTCCACTTAAGATTTTCATTTAAGTGAATTCCTAAATATTTTGTTGTTTGGACTCGTTTAACATGATTGTTGCCAATCTTAATTGAAAAGTCTCTTCCTAAGTTAGATAATTTGAAGGTAATTGTTAAGAAAATATACTCCGTTTTAGCGACATTTAAGCTTAACTTATTTGCAAGAAGCCAGTCCTTAACGCGAGTTAGGTCATTATTTACCTTGGCATATAGTTCAGCAGTGGACACAGAGGACGCATGTATCGTGGTATCATCGGCATACATGTGTGCTTTGGTATGGAGAAGACATCTAGGGAGATCATTAATATATATTAAAAACAACAAAGGGCCCAAAATTGAACCCTGTAGAACCCCACAACTTATCAATTTAGGCTTAGATACACAGGCCTCTACTACGCACTGCTGTTGCCTACCTGATAGGTACGATGAAAACCAGTCGAGCGTTACACCCTTTAGACCATAGAGCTCAAGCTTTTTCAATAAAATATTATGTGAAACAGTATCAAAGGCTTTGGCAAGATCGAGAAACACAATCAAATTGGTCATGCCTTTGTCAATGTTAAGATACCAATTATTTGTTAAATGTAACAACGCTGTCACTGTAAAGTGAGGGGAACGAAATCCAGACTGGTTTTTTGTTAACAAGCCATTGGAATTTAAGTAACGGTATATTTGATCATAGACTACCCTTTCACAAATCTTAGAAATGGCTGGCAACACAGATACTGGTCGATAATTTTGTGCATCTGTGCGATCATCCTTTTTATACAAAGGAAATACTTTAGCCATTTTCCACTGTGAAGGAAAGAGGCCAGTATCTATGGTTTTGTTTATGATACAGGCTAAAGAAGTGGCAATAATTGGGCCTGCTTCTTTTAGAAGCCGACATGAGATGTTATCAAGGCCAGTGGCCTTGTTCGGAGATAATTTACCTAGTAACTTTAAAACTTCAGTGGCAGAAGTATATTGTAAATTAAAAGTCGTGGAAGCAGGCTTTATGTATGAGTCAAAACTTGTATTTCCACTAGGCAGTGTTGAGGCTAGTGTAGGACCAACAGATGTAAAATGGTCATTTAAACTCTCACACATTTCTGCGGGTTTTGTGAAGGAATTATCCCACTTTTTAGTTCACTTATTGAAGAATTACTAGTGCACTTACGATATGCTAACTCATTGATTGTCCTCCATATTTCCTTCGGGTTACCTACATTTAGTTCCACTTCTGATTTATAATAATTTGCTTTTGCCATTTTAATCTCATTATTTATTTTATTTCTTTCTTTTCTATATTTATCCCAGATAGATGGCTGTTTTGTTAATATAGCCTGCCTTTTCAGTCTATTTCGACCTGTAATCAGCTCCCTCAGCTCAGTAGTAATCCATGGGGATTTTTTATTTCTTACTCGCCGCGTTCTGATAGGCGCATGAGCGTCAGCTATTTTTAAGAGCATATTTTCCCAGATTACAATCATTTCATCGGGAGTAGTGAAATTTCTTAGGCTATCCCAGGGAGCTGACTTGAGGTCTTCTCTGAAGGCATTTGCATTGAAGTTTTTAAAAGAACGAGTGGTCACATGCTTATGAGTGTTATTAGATGTAATGGCAAACTTACGTATTGTATAGACCATACTATGGTCACTTAATCCCATATGCACCACTCCTGATTTTAAAATCCTCGAGGGTTCATTTGATAATATTATATCAATAAGTGTACTAGAATTTGGCGTGATTCTAGTAGGTTCATTGATTAGTTGTTAAAACTGATAGGTCGAACTTAATTGCTTCAACTGAGACAGGTGCATATTATTACTATACGATAGATAATTGCAATTTAAATCGCCTAAGATAATTTGTTCCTTAGATTCCATGTCAATAATGCGAACAATAGCTTCTAAAGCTTCAAAGAAGCAAACTGTACAGCTAGGTGGCCTGTAGGCCGCAGTTACGTTAAAATCTTTACTATTAGGCTTTTTAATATCAACACTGAACATTTCCAACTCGTTATTGGGAGAGAGAGAGAGAGAGAGAGAGAGAGAGAGAGAGAGAGAGAGAGAGAGAGAGAGAGAGTGTGTGTGTGTGTGTGTGTAGGAGAGAAACCCTGACAATGCACACCCCAAGTAATCATACTTTTAATTAAATAAATGTTTGAAAGAAAATTTGCCTGAGCGGGATTTGAACCCACGTCCCCCCCATTACTAGTCGGGTGTGATCACCACTACACCACCAGGACAACCATGCTGGTAACACAGCCATCGAAGAGGTGATTTATATATATATATATATATAATGATTGTGTAGGTTTGAGCGGGGAAATAACAACAACTAACTGCCTCATTTACCTTTAGATCACCAACCTATTCCCTTCGGAAGGCGATTCACAGTGATTTCTGACAAGTATTAATTAGTAGTGTAGGATGGGAACAGAAATCGATACAACAAAGGAAATGAGTGAAAATGTGTTCAGCCGAGAATCGAACCCGGGTCTCCTGGTTACCGGTCAGATGCCTTACCACTAGGCCACTGAACCAACCCCGCCATTCAGCCGAATTGGAAGGACCTTTATATGGCAAGCTCTGAGGAGAATCGCACATTTTCTGCAGTGAGGATCGCGTCACTATGCTCAAGTTGATCAGCGATTCACAGTAAATTTCCCCCTATATATGAAATGATTGTGTAGGTTTGAGCGGGGAATAACAACAACTAACTGCCTCATTTACCTTCAGATCACCAACCTATTCCCTTCGGAAGGCGATTCACAGTGATTTCTGACAAGTATTAATTAGTAGTGTATGATGGGAACAGAAATCGATACAACAAAGGAAATGAGTGAAAATGTGTTCAGCCAGGAATCGAACCCGGGTCTCCTGGTTACCGGTCAGATGCCTTACCACTAGGCCACTGAACCAACCCCGCCATTCAGCCGAATTGGAAGGACCTTTATATGGCAAGCTCTGAGGAGAATCGCACATTTTCTGCAGTGAGGATCGCGTCACTATGCTCAAGTTGATCAGCGATTCACAGTAAATTTCCCCCTATATATGAAATGATTGTGTAGGTTTGAGCGGGGAATAACAACAACTAACTGCCTCATTTACCTTTAGATCACCAACCTATTCCCTTCGGAAGGCGATTCACAGTGATTTCTGACAAGTATTAATTAGTAGTGTATGATGGGAACAGAAATCGATACAACAAAGGAAATGAGTGAAAATGTGTTCAGCCGGGAATCGAACCCGGGTCTCCTTGTTTTTTATATATATATATATATCACCTCTTCGATGGCTGTGTTGCCAGCATGGTTGTCCTGGTGGTGTAGTGGTGATCACACCCGACTAGTAATGGGGGGGACGTGGGTTCAAATCCCGCTCAGGCAAATTTTCTTTCAAACATTTATTCAATTAAAAGTATGATTACTTGGGGTGTGCATTGTCAGGGTTTCTCTCCTACACACACACACACACACACACACACACTCTCTCTACTGGGTCTCATTAGTGCAGTGCTGATGTCTGGGATGGAGGTTAAGCTTATAAAGCCAACCCAAATGTCCCACACATGTGGTACATCTATATATATATATATATATAACCATATCTTTTCATGATGCTGTTTCTGAAATGGTATTAGAACATAAAATACCACTTACAGTGTATGAAAAACAGAGCATTTATCATTTGTTGAACCAAATTAATATAGAGAAAATTAGAAATTCATTTAATGGTCCAATAAAGCCTTTTTGTTGACTTACATTGAGAAATCTATTATTGTTGAAAAAAGTGTAATATTTTGATAATAAAAGCGATTTTAAAGAACATTTAATGTTTCAAAGGATTATATTTTATTACAATGACTGAAATTAAATGGTGTTAAGAGGCGCTAAGGAAAGGAAAAATGTGAAATTCTTGAGTTCTTCAATTGTTTATTTTCTTTTTAATTAAAATATAGTGATCAAATTTAATTTTTGTATAGTTTTCCAAAAAAAGTTATTCCATAAAATGTGACTGCCTTATGTTGTAGCTGTTGGTTAAGAGAAGATTTGTTCAATATGATATGGAAAGCTTCTTTAAATTTAATTTTAAAACGCGAGTTGGCTGAGTCTAATTTTGTGCAACATTCAGTGGAACAAGAGTCTCGACAAGCTTTTGATGAAGTGAGATGTTTGTACACGTGAGAGGCCTTGTCCGAAACAATATGCTCACGTACGCAAGTAGAGATAGGACGAGCAGTTTGGCCAATGTAACTGGCATTACATCCAGCACAAGTAAATTTATACACTACGTGCGAGCGGAAAAAAAGAGGCTTTTGTGGAGAGTCTGGATCAATTTTGACATTTAGAAGTACGCGAAAAGGTAAGAAATGTGTTTGTGATGAGCCTGCGTCTGTCTGACCACGAGGTATAACACAACATCTCAGCTTCATCAAGATTTTTCAATTTCGCTCGGATTTTCTCGCTCTTTTCGCTCGTACTTCCAAACTTTTGGAGTTAAAGGAATTTAATAAAACAGTTATTCCATTGGCGCTTGCTGGATATGAGACTGGTTATAGCCAACTCGGCGCTACGCTCCTTGGCTATTTACCATCTCATATCCAACGCGCTCTTATGGAATAATTGTTAAATATTTCATGCAAAGATAAAATTGTGGAGGTGGAAAAAAACAACCAACCATATCACGTTCAATGCTTACAAGGTAAATAGACCAGATGTGAAAGGGTCCACGATTTTAAAATGCTTTCAACAACAGTTCGAGGTAAATTTGATAAATTTAATGGGACAAAACTGGAAGTTCATTTATGTGAGCTATCTTATAATGCTCTTTTCATCGTAACACCCTCTTTTTTTCTTGATTGTAACGGTAAAGTTCGAACACCTATATCTCCTAGACATAATTTTTCATAGAAAATATTGTTGAGGCAAATTCCCACTCATCACAAATGGACAAGGATTTTTTAAATGTTATTTCCACGAGTCTTTTTCCCTAATCAAAATAAACTTGGTGATTCAGAATTTTTAATGACAGAATTGTCAATGGATTTTGTATAGTATTTGAATTTAGTATCTTTGGGAACTGGAAACTGGATCTAAACTCAATCTTTTGTATACTTTTCACATATCTGCAAAATGAACTTCAAAAGGCCAAACTAATTTCATTAGTGTAAACTGTTACTCGACAGTGAGTCACATTCTTTTACAATGTTTTACAGATAACAATGAGTGCGCCTTTAACAATGGCGGGTGCAGCCACTATTGCCTGAACATGCCTGGGAGTTACCACTGCGAATGCCCGAGAGGTTTTCGTCTGGATGCCAACCTAAAGCTTTGTAGAGGTACTGTACAGTCTGACTTTCAACGTTTTCTCAATAAGTACCATCAGTTCAGTCTTATTAATAAATGTCCTGAGCCATTGAAGCAATGGCAACCATTGGCACTATTTTCGAGCAATGAGGAGATTGGAAGGTTTGGCCTCCTCCCAAAATGTTATGTGATTGATCTGAAGATTAATGGAGCTGAACCAAATATACAGTTACCCACTGGTCAGGCCAGTTAGATAATTATACATTTATTTGTCATTCATGTTATCATGACGTCACCATCATCATCATCATCATCATCATCTACATTAATAAGAATAACGATAATAACAATATTATTATTATTATTATTGATTGATTGATTGATTGATTAATTGATTGATATATCACACTGACCAATTATGTGCTTTTGTGCTCATGTTTCAGCGGATAGAAAAAGACATCGTTTCACTTTCAAAGTTAGTTATCTGCCTAGTCTAATGACTTTGTTCCTACCACAACCAGTAGGGAAGGAAAAGAATCTCAAGCAACAATATTATTATAGCCCCAACATAGTTTGTACGCAAGGGCTGTTCTTGTGCACAGCAGATCAGTGCCTCGGAGTCCTACTCAACAATTTCCAGCTGTTCGGCTAATCATTTCCTTTAACGTCTTTCAGAAACTGTTCATGCATACTCTTCCTTTTCCAGATGTTTCATTTCTCCTTGCACAGTTTTTAGGTCAACAGCCTCATCGCTAATTAGATTCTATTCCGCTCTACTTTTTTTAGCGTTGGCTCCATACTGTGCATCACATACCAGCTGAGGCTATTTTCCTCCATTCATTTTCACATCCAAGGAGTCCTTTTCCTTTCCTTTTTTCATTGGCAAATATAGCTTGTCCACATCACTGTTTGGGTTGAAGATTTTGTCATAGGCTTTCTTGCTCTTTGGTCGAGCTTTTGTGACTCGTCTTTCTTCCATTTTATTACCCCAGCGCCATCCCTTATCAGTGATGCAGCCCAGGTATTGATTGCTTTCATCTTCGTTATCAACAACATCATCATCATCAACATCATCATCATCATCATCATCATTAGTACCTGCCTTTTCAAGTCTTTCCAGACCCTTTCCTAGCCTTGTTTTCAATTTTCTCCCTGAGAGCATATGGCACTGGGCTTAAGCCTTGTGGAAAATGAGATTGCCTGTGGGATCCACGTGAGCCTTGGCTTTTACCCCTTCCTGAATCCCTAGACCATCCGCAAAAAGCGGAAGAAGAAGAAGGTTTCGGCACGATTTCTGCCAAATTCTTGTCATGTGATGACAGAAGCTTAATCTTTGGCCAATTCAGCTTCATTATTCCTAGCCAATTCTTTCCTAACCGAGATGGCCATTCCCCAACCTAACACTAACAATAGTAGGGAATCTTGCTCCCCATTATGGCATTCATTAATCGTGTAAGCCCCTTTAGGCTTGACCTCTTCCCCGGTATAAGTATGAAGGTCATTGTCACATGTCTTCATTTGGGGTGCCCTTCTGTTTGAAACTAGATTCTTAAACGTTTTCTCACTTATCTCTGACAATGACGTCCTAGTGTCCACTTCCATCTCCAAGGATTCCCCAGTAACATTTATGTGGACTTTGTCAGATGTTAAGGGGCTTTTGCTGGCAAACGAAAACGATGAATTTTCCCTGGAATCTCATTGCTCCCCTCCCGAATCATCCTCCTGACATTCCAGTCGGTGAATAGTTCACGTGAACTAATTTTGAGGGACTTTCTTTCTTTTTTCCTTGGCGAACTCGAGATAAATGGCCCAGTTTGCTACAAGCATATCACTTGGCCACCTTGTAATGACAGTTCATTGTCTGGTGCTTGCTATCTCAACGATAGCACATAAGCTCTCTACCCCTTTTAAATCTTAACATCAAATTTTTTGAACAAAGTATTTCCTTCTTGAGAATCACCCTTCTGATTTCCTGAAGCATCCTTATACGCAGCTTCGATTGCGAGTGCCAGATCAACTGCCTGCTTAGATTTAATTCGGTTCAGCTAGCAATCGACGTTGTATCCGTACGTCACGGACACCACTCACGAGCCAATCACGTAGCGTTCCATCTAAGGTTGTACCAAATTCACAGTGTTCAGTTAGGGGCTTTAACTCAGCTAAGAATTATCGCAATAGCCTCGCCTGGTTGTTGGGAGCGAGTGTTAAGTTTTAATAAATCGCTGCACGATGGCGGGTGGCCTGGACAGAAAATGGTCCTGTACGCGTATCGCCACCTCCTCGTTGGTTTTGGCCTTTGGGTCTTCTTGGGAGGCCAAACTTCGTACTGGTTTGTATGTTTTGGCTCTAACCCGAACCAAAGGGATGATCGACCCACTCAATGTAGTAGCGCCGATCTTCGGCCTTGTCATACCAGGACGTCAAGTGCCTAATGTCACTCGGAGAGTAAGAATCGCTAAAAGCAAGTCCGCAGTTAGGGTGCTGAATGCATAAGATGTTGGCAGATCCTCTATCTTTGCTGAAACCGTAAAGACATTGCAAGAAAATTCCTTGCAGCTCAACCCTTTAACGTTCTTTAACAAATCTATATCTTTTGGGATTGTTCGAACTGTACGGAAGGAATCCATACAACACTGGTTGACCTTAGCGTTAAGCAACTGTTTGAAAATCTACGGCAAAAAGTGTAATGAACTTCTAGTCTGTTTCTCTAAGGAGAAACCCATGTCAAAGTGCTAGAGGTCCTTTGTCTGGTTATCAGCCCAAAGTTGTCTTATATCACCATCATCATAATCATCATAATTATCATTAGTATTAATATTATTATTATTGTTACTGTTATTGTTGTTGTTGTTGTCTTTGTTCTTGTTTTTTATTACTGCTATTGTTTTATTATTATCGTTATTGTTATTATTGCCAGATGTGAATGAATGTGAAGACAACAATGGAAACTGCCAGCATACCTGTCGAAATGTGTATGGAAGACATCGCTGCTCATGCAGGGAGGGATTTGTTCTGGACAGTAACAAAAGAACATGTTCAGGTAAAACATATTCATTCAAATGTTTGAAAATTAAAACCGTGAAGTTTACACCAGCAGATTAATGTACTCATTGCATCGTGTGTGCAGCCACACTTTCTTAGCTTCAAGACGAAACAACAGATTGCGATATTATTAGGCCCCCAATGACGATGCACGAGGGGTAAAGCTTCTTAACCTAGAGCTCGAATACATAGCAAAAAAAAGAAGAATGAGGATGACTGCCTCTATGCATTTTACCAGCAAACCTTAGACCACACGCACCTGTTAGCCATCCCAACCCATTTATCACTCCTGAAATACGCGACTTAATGAGAACAAGAGATAAATGGAAGAAACTGGCCCATACATCTAACGATCCTCATGCCTGGGCGTGTTTCAGGAATTACAAACGAGAGGTTAAACGAGAGATCAGAATAGCTGAAAGAGAGTTTGTTCGGGACCAGATTGCAAATAACCAAATAATACTTCGGGCAACTTGTGGAAAACTATAAGATCTATCCTTGATAGGAAATCATCAAGTTGTTTGGTGTATAATCAGGACAAGGAATCCGTCACAAACTCCTTTAATAATTTTTTTATTTCGGTCGGCCGAACCACTGTTGGCAAAATTAAAGCACTCGCCTCTGAATGTACTTACGATCTTATGAAGACAACCTTTGTCCCTACGCGTTATCCATTGTCTGAACAATTTTCATTCCATCTGGTTAATTGTAAGCAAGTTGAACAGATCATCGCATTGTTACCATCAAACAAAGCACCGGGCTCTGATAAAATTTCTACACGTGTAATCAAGGATGGACTGTCAGTTATTTTGTCGCCGATCACTTACGTCATCAATGCCTCTCTTGCCAGTGGCGTTTTCCCTGGAGGATGGAAACAAGCAGAAGTAACACCTGTTCCAAAGGAGGGAAATCATAATCAACCTTGTAATAACAGACCGATCTCGTTATTACCAGTATTGTCAAAGGTGTGCGACAGAATTGCGTTGAATCAATTGACTGCATATTTAACAAGAAACAACCGTCTTTCTGCGGAACAAAGTGGAAATAAGAAATTTCTTTCCACAGAAACAACACTTATCTCTTCCACTGATGCCATTGTGACTGGCATGGATAAGCAGGATCTCTCTGCTATGGTCTTGTTGGACATGAGTAAGGCGGTTGACAGCATAAATCATGATATTATCCTTTTAAAACTAGAAGATCTTGGCATTTCTAAGTACGCTCTTGCGTGGTTTACTAGTTACCTGACCAACAGACACCAAGTCGTGCGTATTAACTCGACCCTTTCGAGTTCGCTGCGTTTAAATAGTGGTGTTCCCCAAGGAAGCATTCTTGGGCCGCTTCTTTTTAGCATTTACATTAATGACTTACCTTCTGTTCCAAGAAACTGTTTGACACAATGTTACGTTGCTGACACTTAACTTCAGATTTCTTTTAAGATGCATGATTGTTCGACAGCTATGAAAAATCTAAATAGTGACCTTCTCTTATTACGCAATCGGTGTTTTAACAATTTTTACTTTTAAATACGGACAAAAAAAACAAAACTCATAATCTTTGGAAGCTGGCAATTACTTGCCAAACTTCCTGATTTCAAAATATCTCTGCTTGGAAAAGATCTCGCTCTTGCATCTTCGGTCGAAGATCTTGCGGTTGTTCTAGACTCGCAACTAACTTTTGATGACCATGTTTTAAAAATTACTTCATCTTGCATGTCAAGTCTCGCACAAATTAGTCGGGTTAAACATGTTTTTGACCGTAACCAACTGGTAACAGTAATAAATGCCTTAGTCTTTAGCAAATCACTGTACTGTTCTACAATGTGGTCGAACACCTCGAACAAAAACATCTGTAGACTACATACAGTGCAGAATTTTGCCGCACGCATTATTACAGGAACCAGGAAATTTGATCACATAACCCCCGTATTAAGAGATCTACGTTGGTTTCCAGTTAAACAAAAGCTGTTTTTCTGTGACGCTGTCATGGCATTTAAATGCATGACTGGTCAAGCTCCACATTATCTCAGCGATCAATTTTCGACAAGAATTGCGCTCACCGGGCGTTGCCAACCTTTGCAGTATATTTTCTATGTTTATATTGTTAGTCGCATTGTCACTGAAAAGCCCCACCGGGGGAGTGTCAATAAAGTATTTTATTGTATTGTAAGGTTTTCAGTTCAATGACAAGTCAGTTAATAAATATGGATTTATGAGTTTAATTTGCATAGAAGTATTGCATGTTTCCTGGTCATATCCCCCGAGTTTCTGAACGCCTTTCGAAACATTTAGCCTAATTAAAAATGAAAAGTAGAAAGGCTCGTCACCCACGTTGTTTATAGGCCGGTAACGCAATATCAAATACCATTCCCATGCTTCGGGCTACGCTTTCAAAAGAGAAAGCGTATGAAAGTTCTCATGGAGAACATTTTATCACTGACACTAAGCTCACAAAGCGTAGTGGACATACCTGTCGAAATATGATACCTGTCAAAGGAATGACAAACTCTTTGCTTGGAATAAATGTGAACGTTGCATATTTAAATTATGTGTGTTTTTGCAGACATAGACGAGTGTGAGCTTGGTGAAGACGATTGTGATCATTCTTGCGAAAACAATCCTTTGGGTGGATATAGATGCTATTGTGACAAAGGCTACAAACTATCCAGTGACAACACAACTTGCATAGGTAAAAAGAATTTGGATGTAAAGAGAGAGACATGTATGATTTTTATTTAATGTTCCCGTGTATGAAAAACGAGTAGCAATGTTTTATTGGTTTTGAGAACACAAGGCGTAGCAGAGTTTTTAGACCCAAAAAAGCACGTGCTTCAACTATTTAAAGTGCTTAAAGGACTAAAACCACATCTCTCTAGAGAGTTACATAATGGTGATATAAGTGCATTAAACTTTGATTATATTCTGATTTGAAAATTACGGAAGCCGTTAAGGGTCACACGATTTCGCTTCCAAGTTAGGGTTAGGGTATACAGAAAAGAAAAAGAGCGTGTAACCACGCGGACTTCTTCAACATGATTGCCATCAGGTTCTTCTTCTCCTGCGACAACTTGGAAGCAGCAATGTGAAAGCGACAACTTGGCAGCGACAACTTGTAAACGACAAGGTGGAAGCGACAACTTGGAAGATGGGGGTGGGGGGGAGGAAAATACAATTTTTTACCCATAATTAACTCAACTGAGTTTTTTTGCTCATCTGAGTAAAAGTTTGAGCAAGTTTTTGGTCCATTTTCAAATCAAAGATTTCAGGAATACTTTTTTGTCAGTACAGCTTCTCAGTTAAGTTTGTAAGTGAAGTTTGGCATCAGTTTGTTTTCGACTGACACAGCTGTGGCACGACTATCCTGCGATCAGGCGTACTTTTCTTTAGACAGGGCGGAAAAGGTACGCCTGATACAATCTCTTAATTAGTCGTCTGCTGATAGTCCAGAATCTGGACTTTACTCTGATTGGCCGAAAAACAATAGAGCTCTTGGAGCCTCTCTTCGATTGGTTAAAGAATTGCAAAAAAAAAATCGGTTAACAACTGATCAGATTATGGCCGCCAAGAAGGATTTGAACAAGAATGACATTTAGGCTCTGTTTACAGCTACTGTTGCATCGACTTCAGATTTCAAAGATTTCAAAAATCTTTGAAGGAAGGGCAGAGAGAATACATCTGAAGAATGGTTTGTTGGAAAGAAGACATTATAGTTGTACTTCTTATGGGATTTGGCAATACTGTTATTTACAGTCCCGAACATTCTAGAAAAAAATGCATTGTACCGCTCCCACCGACTCGAAAACGTTTGTTGTTGTGGTTAAGTACTTTGGAATATATTCGGAAGCAACAATCTTCCAAAAAGAACAAAATAGAACTTTATTGCTGCCACATTCGGGTAATCAGCCAAGCTTGACAGAGAAATTTAACATCGTTATGGGAGCGCTGAACAATGGCTTAGTGGCACACTTCTCATGATACACACTACTAAAATGATAGTTGAGTAGTTGCTGCTGGAAAACTAGACATTTTCCTCATATTACAGTGATATTAGCATACTTTATTTTCACCTCAAATAATCGAGTTCAAATAAAGTTCATTGTAGTGCTGATTACGCCTAATGATAACATAAAGTATTCGGCTTTTTCTCCGATTTTACCTGGAAATTCTTTTTTCCTTGATGGTTTGAACAGAGAAACCACACCAACTGTCAAACGGAATTTTCAGAAATACCTTTGATTGTATGGATAAAGTCTGACTTCGCAGACATTCCAGCTAGAGTTCTATTTTGTTTTCGTCGCGTCTTTCCTTGAATCGCAACGTGCTGGTAATTTCCGGTAAAAATTGATTGGCTCACATCTATAGCATGACACATGATAACATCACCCTTGACAGGTGGGCGGCAGACGACTCGTTAAGAAATACTCTTATGGAAAAACCCCTTTGAATGGCGTATGACTTCCCGTTTTCTGAGAATCTTGCTTCCACCAAGTGGTATTGTAGCTTATTTCATTTTATATATTATTAGTGAACATTATTTTTAATACATTGACAAACCAGTTATGACGTCGTGCCATAACCTGCGATCAGGCGTACTTTTTTTTAGACAGGGCGGAAAATGTACGCCTGATACAATACTCCGATTCCAGAAAAAAACCGGACGTTGCATGCAAGTGAGGCTTAACAGCCCTCGCGGCAGGAAAAATGTCGGACAAAACAAACAAGAACGGGCTCGTGGGCAAATTTAAAGCTACTTCAGCCGTGAAAATTGTTAGCAAGGACAAAAAAATTGATCACAAATGTTGCACAGCTGCAAACTGTAATAACCAAAGTGAAAATCGACCCGATTTATTGTTTCGTGCGTTCCCATCGGACACACAACAACTGAAGAAGTGGGAAATTCGCATGAAAAGAGGAGATCGATGGCTTATTTGCTACGGTAGGAAACAGGTTCTGTTTTTTCTGAACACTTCACACCGACGGATTATAAACGGACTCTGACTAGTCATAGACGAGACTTAAAGCGTACCATTGGTCTTTCCTTGGACAAAAGTGGATGAAGGATCGCTTTGTAGAGCGAAAAGGCTGAAGTTGAGATGTGAGAAATATGAAGGGATAACGAGAACCGAGAGTGCTCTTGCATGTAGAGACCAGAAAGCAATTGCAGAAGATTTCCAAGAAGATTCTGTCGTGTTTGGTGCACCAACACTTGACAAGTGAATGGAAGAAGTAAAGATGGAAAATGGAAGGCTGCTTCAACAATTACAAGAATTTAAAGCAAAGGAGAGTTTCCGAGTTTGGTCTGGAAGGATTTTCAAGTACTAATGAAGAAATAAAATTTTATACTGCATTTCCAGACTATGTAACTTTATCAGAATTCTGGAAATATGTAGAGCCTAATGCCCCAAAATTAACTTATTTCAGTTTTGTACGTGATAATACTGATTCTATTAATTTTGAAGATAAATTTTCTTTTCATGACAGTTTGCAACCGATTGACGAGTTTTGGCTTTTTTTCACCTGTTCAAGACTTGGTTTATTTGAGCGTGATCTCGCGTTTTGGTTCAGTATTTCTGAGCAAGATGTTTTAGATCTAACTATAACATGGGCTAATCACCTATATTTGATAGTAGGAAGCTTACTTATATGGTCTTCTAAAGAGCAGATTAAACTACATCTACCGGAAGTTTTTAAGGGTGAGTTTTAAAACATAAGTTGCAAAATAGACTGCACAGAAATAAAATGCCAGACTCCTCAAGACCTTGAAAAACAAAGTGAACTTTATTCTGAATTCAAGTCCCATAACACATTCAAAGGTCTTGTAGGAATTTCCCTAAATGTTTGGATTACATTTGTGAGTAGTTTGTATCTGACAAGGAGATTGAAAAAAGCTGTTCTTTTGTTGATTTGCTGGATCAACACGGTCACCCCAAAACGCAGACTGCAGACTGGGCAGACCTTGCAGACCAGGGGTAAAATATGGTGTTACCCTCACTATTATTAAGAGGTAACCGTAAACAGGCTAACCTGAATGTTATTTAGGCCTAATTAGCCTAACCGAATGTTATTTAGGCCTAATTCAGGCTAACCGATTTTTCATTTTACAGACAGTCTGCAGTCTGCGTTTTTCAGTGTCCCGGATTAACATGACGTGATCGTAGATTTGACATTCAGGATTTACTGGCAAAAAAACGTAACACTTTTCATTCCTCCAATATGACAACGTAAATCTGAACAGGCTTCCAAGGAAGACTGTTATGAGACTATGAGCCATTAGGAGAATCAAAGATTGGATCATCTTTGATAGTGTTGTGCTATTAAGTTAACGTGGAGTAATAAATCAGCTCCGTGGACAGTGATGACCTTCTTGCTCGTTAACAGGCAAAAGCCTGCTTTAACATGTTAAGGAAATGTGTCATCAAAGATGTGCCAACCTTTGATTCTCCTAATGGCCCTTTTGACGTGGATCCTTAAATTGGCAATCCTCATAGTCTCAAAACAGTCTTCCTTGGAGAACTGTTCAGATTTACTTTGTCGTTTAGGAGGAATGACAAGTGTTACCTTGTTTTTGCCAGTAAATCCTGAATATCAAATCATTATCAGCCACAATCAGGCCATGCTGATCCAGCAAATCAATAAAAGAACTGCTTTTTACAATCTCCTTGTCAGATATACTTCCTCCATACAAGGTACTCACAAATGTAATCCAAACATTTGAATGTGTTGTGGGACTTGTATTCGGAATAAAGCTCACTTTGCTTCCCAAGGTCTTGAGGAGTCTGGCATTTTATTTCTGTGCAGACTATTATATTACTCAATTTTGGGGCATTAGGCTCTACATATTTCCAGAATTCTGATAAAGTTACATAGTCTGGAAATGCAATATAGTAGTACTTGAAAATCTTTCCAGACCAAACTTGGAAATTCTCCTTTGCTTTAAATTCTTGTAATTGGTGAAGCAGCCTTCCATTTTCCATCTTTACTTCTTCCATTCACTTGTCAAGTGTTGGTGCACCAAACACAACAGAATATTTTTGGAAATCTTCTGCAATTGCTTCCTGGTCTTTACATTCAAGAGCACTCTCGGTTCTCGTTATCCCTTCATATTTCTCACATCTCAACTTCAGCCTTTTCGCTCTACAAAGCGATCCTTCATCCACTTTTGTCCAAGGAAAGACCAATGGTACGCTTTAAGTCTCGTCTATGACTAGTCAGAGTCCGTTTATAATCCGTCGGTGTGAAGTGTTCAGAAAAAACAGAACCTGTTTCCTACCGTAGCAAATAAGCCATCGATCTCCTCTTTTCATGCGAATTTCCCACTTCTTCAGTTGTTGTGTGTCCGATGACAACGCACGAAACAATAAATCGGGTCGATTTTCACTTTGGTTATTACAGTTTGCAGCTGTGCAACATTTGTGATCAATTTTTTTGTCCTTGCTAACAATTTTCACGGCTGAAGTAGCTTTAAATTTGCCCACGAGCCCGTTCTTGTTCGTTTTGTCCAACATTTTTCCTGCCGCGAGGGCTGTTAAGCCTCACTTGCATGCAACGTCCGGTTTTTTTCTGGAATCGGAGTATTGTATCAGGCGTACATTTTCCGCCCTGTCTAAAAAAAAGTACGCCTGATCGCAGGTTATGGCACGACGTCATAACTGGTTTGTCAATGTATTAAAAATAATGTTCACTAATAATATATAAAATGCAATAAGCTACAATACCACTTGGTGGAAGCAAGATTCTCAGAAAACGGGAAGTCATACGCCATTCAAAGGGGTTTTTCCATAAGGGTCAGTTATAAAATAAAGTTTAGAAGTAAATTTTACTTAAATTTTTTGTCATACTACTTTTCGAATCAGTAAGCAAGTGGGCATAAATCAATGATTGTATCATCTAAAACTTTTATTTCAAAAATGAATTGAGTGCAATTAAATTCTCCACTTCTTAGAGAAGCTCTTAAAACGACTAATAGTTTTTGATATATTGTGTAAGCGAATCTACACAATACTATTTTTCTTTTGTAATCTTTTAATTCTGCTACTCTTTTTAAAAGAAGCGAAGAACCTGTCAAAAAACCGAGAACAAAAGGATTGAGAGTGATACTGCCACTAATAGTACCACATGTGCTCTTTAGACCCACTACCTGACAGTTTGAAATGAAACGCGTCGCAAATAAATGACAAGTATAAAACTACAAGCAGTCTTCCTTTGTGCCGCTTTGTGCCCGTCCTTGTTAAAAGAAAGTGTCAGAGTTGAATGTCAAGGTTACAGTTGCCATGCAAAGAACACCAGTTCAAAGAACCTCACCTGAGAAAGTGGAGGGCAGAAATCCAGGGACCTTACACATTGTACATTCACACATTTACATTTCTTTATCCACTTACCTAGGCTTTGGCAAATGATATTTACATGTCAGCAATAAGGCAATATCTATGCTATTATTAGTACAAAAGATCTTTTCCGATTTTTATCAAATACCATGCACTGAAGTAATTCTTAGACTGATGAACTTTCCAATATGCTATTCTTAATTAAAGAGGCAGTGTCACACTATCATAATCAAACTTCAAAACACAAAAAGACGTCTATGCATCAATGAAGACCATAAAATAATGCCGTAGTCTTGCTACCAATAACCATTGAAGTGCGCTGAAGCTATTTTTTGTTGTTTGCGGCCACGGATGGAGAGGGTGGAAGTGGATTGAAACTTGAAAAAACTGGCCAGTTGAAGACTATGCCTCCCGGAAGTCGCCAAAAATTAAATACGTATAGCTCTCTGTGCCAATTTTAAATACATTTTAGATCTTCTCAGTGGATGGTCAGAAATATATGTGTGAGCTAAAGTACTAATTTGGATTTTTCCCAGGTTTGACCTAAAACAGCAAATTTAGCGTGACAGCGTCCCTTTAAAGAACGATGAAATTAATTTCATTACTGAATTATAAAATAACCCATAACCATTCACTATCGATTTAGAATGATGAAGATTAATTATTTTAAGATTGTAAATTGGTAAATTAGTGTACCTTATCATCTTGCTGAGTGTACTTGTGTGTGTCATTCGGAATAAACATCCCTTGTGTTTTTCTTAGATGTTGACGAATGTTCCCTTCGTAAGACTTCTGGAAGTGACACGGCAGCTTGGCTTTCTGGTTGTCATCACAATTGTTTTAATTTCGAAGGAGGTTTTGAGTGTTCTTGTAGAAATGGATACATGCTTATGTATGACAGGAAACGCTGCCAAGGTTAGTTAATAGTTATAAAATATGATAGATGTCAGTTTATTTAGATCTCGAAATTCATATATGCTTAAACGGCGATGCTTTGCTAGTTTGACATGTTTAAACGACTCTGTTAATTGATCGATCCTTCATGGCGGCAGCGCCACGGCTTTGGAATAGTCTTCCCATAGACATTAGATCTGCTTGCACCACAAGTGATTTTAAACAGAAGGTTAAGACATTTTTATTCATTGTAATTGTAAGTAGGTTTTATTTTTAATTGATTTTAAATTTAATATAATGTCTGTAATGCGCATTTGATTATTCTTATAGAAAATGCGCAATATAAATATTAAATATTATTATTATTATTATTATTATTATTATTATTAATTAAAATGCTGTAGTCACGGTTTTTAGTAACACAAGGCCTATTTTGGTTTATTTAAACATGATGCTCCGGAATTTTAGTACACCGTTTCAGTACACCGATTGCAAATACTGCAAAAAAAACTAGCCATAGTAATAAAAATATTATTAACTATAATATAAATAAACAAAACTAAAAGGTATGCCCAAATGACTATGATATTATAATAAAAGTTAAAAATCCTAAAATTCTTCCAGCTAATCTTCGTATATTGTCAGGTAGCATTCAGATGTTTCACTGGGTAAAAACTAACTCATTTTAGACCACATTTGGTGCTTTCATTTCAAGAGTACGATAGCTAATGAGTGATCATAGAGTTTAATCCACAAAAATGATAACAGTAATAAGCGAGGAACGTCGACGAGATGTTGCAGGTGAGTTAAGCAGCGCGCAGCCACCACCATCTGCTTCATCGACTCCTTGTTCTTCTCCCAAGTGCTCCTGGCTGCCTTTACAAAGACCCCTGGGTTGCAGGAACTGAAGAAGGGATAAATTTTTTTCAATCTATTCAATACAACCAATCGCCAGTAGCACGTGGGCCCTCCGTCCAAGAACTTCTACATGTA
>NC_090879.1:43478464-43480964 GCF_036669935.1 Montipora foliosa
TCCTCCTAAAATGCGTGCTCAAGTAGTGCAGTGAATTACTCAGTTATTCTTACCAAGGATGACATTCCCGGAGCCTCGTTAGCTCGGCTAAATCCTTCTTCGCTGACGAATGAACAGTTGCGGCGCGATGCGATGTAGTGGGGATTCCCTTAAAGGACTTAAAACAAAACCTTTGCTTGTAAAACGGTAAGCACGAGGCTTTGATTGTAAATAATGGTTTAACAGTTGTTTTTCAAGGTTTATCAGTTACCCTTTTCTTAAAAATGCGCTTTGCGGAGTGGAGGAATACGTGAAAAGTGGACACGATCAAATGGTGATAGATCCTGATCCGGGCGAACATATGAATGTTATGAGCTGCAATACTTCGTCATCACCCAGCATGAAATACCCAAGCGATGGTTGGGGAAAATCTCTTCAAAGAATTCCTTCATTCACTCGCATTTGCTCACAGGTTTTCCTGTTGAAGGAGAAAATCCCTGACCTGGAGAAAAAATTTTTAGGGAACTCGAGTGGCGATTGTTTTGCTTCCCTTATTACCTTTTACACAGGATTTCCTAATTTGAAAACGATGAAGGCTTTGTATGAATTTTTACGGCCTGGGGCCAGTGGAGAAAACATTAAATATTTGTCCTCTGCGACATTCAGGCTGGTCATAGTGAACATTCAGTGAAACAATCTTTGAAAACTATTGACGATTATTTTTCTTACATTGTGTCGCCTCAGACAAGGCTTCGCCGAAATACACTCGGCTCAGTTATTTAACGTATCCCAGTCAATTGCAAGCAGAATTTTTGCATCCTCGATCAATTTTATTCTCTTGAAACTAGGACAGATAAATATCTGGCCCTCCAGAGAATTTGTGGATGAGACACAATGCATAATACACGTGATGTATCAACAAAGTGAGAAAAATTGTACTGTATAATTTAATTCGATTTATTATTTTTCAAGGTTAGTTTATTGATACATCTCATTACTTTGAATTGAAAATCAATTGTTATTATCACTACCACAGTAATGCATGACTTTATCAAAGTATGTTGTTGCTGAACACCATGTTCCTTTCAATAGGAGACTCCCAGATATTTACATCCATTTGAACACAAATAAGCTTTATTAAATACTGTGGACATGTGCCCTGGTTCATTTTTCCACAAAAAAAATATATATTGTTTTTGTCTGACATCTGGTAAACCATTAAATTCACACAAAGCCCTCATCGTTTTCAAATTAGGTAATAAAGGGAATCATTTTTTGAAATATTCTCGAAGCAAAACAATCGCCACTCAAGTGCCCTGAATTTTTTCTCAAGGTCAGGGATTTTCTCCTTCAAAAGGGAAACCTGTGAGTCAATGCGAGTGAATGAAGGCATCCTTTCTAGAGATTTTCCCTTGGGTATTTCACGCTGTGTAATGACGAAGGAGTGCAGCTCATAACATTCATAATCCTCTTTTTTCTTTTGGTGTAAATTTTGTCCGGATCAGGATCTATCACCATTTGATGCCGTCCTTTTTTCACGTATGCCTCCACTCCGCAAAGCGCATTTTTTAAAAAAAAGGGGTAACTGATAAACCTTGAAAAACAACTGTTAAACCATTATTTAAAATCAAAGCCTTGTGATTACCGTTTTACAAGCAAAGGTTTCGATTTACGTTTAAGGGAATCCCCACAACACCGCATCGCGCAACCAAAACAGCAACTCTTCATTCTTCAGCGAAAAAGGATTTAGCCCAGCTAACGAAGCTCCGGGAATGTCATCTTCGGTAAGAAGAACTGAGTAATTCACTGCACTACTTGAGGACGCCATTTTAGGAGGATTTATTTCTGATAAGACCGGAATATCGTTTAAGATAAATCTGTTGACAGCCGCTACTAAAATTTTCCAGACTGAAATATGCCTACCTAACCTCGCTTTCATGTATTAGAACCTAGGTCGTTCCGCGTGTCCGCCATTTTTGAATACGGTGTATGACTATCTACACCGAGAGAGTGCTGAAACATAGTCGGCCAGATAGTACTCTAGTGCATAAAGACACACAGAAATGGACACTTATTGACATAGCTGTACTAGCGGACCAGAACATCACCAGAACTGAAGAGGAGAAAGTTGAAAAGCACCTGGAACTAACATTTCAAATCAGAAGGATTCATGGAGCTTGACAGATCGTCAACTAACAACGCGTCGTTTATCATTCTCAATGTGACCTGAATAGCACGGCGAAGTCCCGAAAGACCTACTGAGGCGTTTTAGCATTCTAAAAAAGTGTATACATAAGTTTGATTGAAGGGGTAGTTTCTAAAGAAACTGTGGTGCTGCGTCGGTGGGGAAGTAGTATACAAAAATTTGGTTTTATCAACGGAGTTGATAATGTAAATTGGCCACCGTACAGAGATTCTAAAAGCTGACGTTTCGAGCGTTAGCCCTTCGTCAGAGCGAATCGAGGAATTATGGGTTACGTGTAGTTTTTATAGTAGAGTAGGAGCTACGCTATTGGTGGTA
>NC_090879.1:43485964-43488464 GCF_036669935.1 Montipora foliosa
TTAACCAACTCTCCGACAGAGAGCGTTTTACATTCCATCTTTAAAAGTTCCCAGTTCTTTCTACCTCTCTTCATTAGCTTGCGGTTCACTCTTATTCTCTCCATTTCCACCTTTGCAATAGATATTTTCTTCCGAGTTTCCATGACTTTCTCTTCGTACACACGTTTCCATTTCGCGGTTGGTTTGTTTCGCGCACAATCTGATTGCCCAGGCGTTTCTTTCTTTTGCCCCTTTACCAAAAGAAAAGCAGCAACTGTCGAGTACAATACGCAATCAACGAGCAATAAATACTCGAACGGCTTCTCATTAGGGGACACTTGTTTGTTCCGGCTCATCAGTACTTTAATTACGGTGTTGATGTTTCTCAGATCAGTTTTTGTCGGTTTTTCTTTTGTTTGGGTGTCGACACTTCGTTCCACAAAATCGCCAATGTTGTCACCGACAGACAAAAGGATGCAATTAGCTGAGTCCAACAGCACGCTCCCTGTTTCGTTCAACACACAATCTGACTAGGCATGCAAATCAGTCCCCTCAACCACTTCTTGACTTCAATCGCCATTGCATGAATTATTCTCAGTTTCACTTTCTTCTCTATTCTCGATCCACGTATCATTTTCTCTCCCAATCTGCCTGCTCATTCATTCCCTTAACGCTGCCAAGAGATTTTTCCAACCTTGCAGCTTGATCATGCAAGTTCTGTGAAGTTAGACCGAGCTCTCCGCAACTTAAGTCGTCCCACAACTCTTTCATCTCATACATGTAGCCCTTCTTCCTTCCACTATCAAGACGCGGCGGCGGGTTTTCCGAATTAGTCAGTTCCACGGCCCTGGTTTTACCCTCCAACACATTCCAACACATTCTGTCCGTCCATTGTCCTGTAGAAGTTCTTTCAGCTCTTGTAGCCGCCATCTTGTCAATCCGTTATCAAACAAAAATAATAATAAACGACAAGATCAAACTATTTCCTGTCCAGTGACACTAGTACGTTCGTATAAATCTTCTCACGAGTTGCTCAGCATCTAGTGATACTTTCTTAATTATGTTAGTGCTCTGGACTTGGCCTTCTTTTCGCTTGGCGAAACTTCTTAGAGAGAACTAAAAAAGCCACGTCCGCACTACTTGCCGTAATCAGTGTGTGTATGTGGTGTGCGTTCTACAGTGGACTACGGGATGATTTGTAAGCGTGGTGGGTTTATCATACAGAGGCACAATGAGTTGGGAGACCTTGAGGCGGAAATATTGAAGATGGTATATTATGATTGTCACGAAAAATAGCATTGCGTGACTAGCGTTACTTTCTAGAAGCTTCGCGAGAGTTTTTAGTTTGTTTATTTTTAGGTCCGTGCGTAAGCATTTCTAAATCGGTGTGTTTTTTAATCTTTCTATAATTAGATTGTTTACTATTTTAGAAAGTTCTAGAAGCTTAGTGTAAGAGTATATAAGTAGACCAGTCCATGCGGAGTTTTTTAACTAGTTTTTCACAAGCGAAGAGAGTTGGCGTTAGCCGTGTTTAGTCAAGTGTGACAAAAGCAGTGTTTATTCAAGTTGGCGGAGGCCGTGTAAGTTTATCGAGTACGTGTTGTTAAGAATTTAATTCGTGGAAACTACGTTCATTTTGGAACAAATCTTCTTGTTGTTGTTCCAACAAGTCTGCAAGCTACCTGTCCTCAAAACATTCGAACTCGTAACATTGGGGGCCTGTCCGGGAGAGGAATTCATTTGTTTGCCGACTACAGAAACTAGGAAAGGACAGTTCACGAAGAAGGAGTTACAGAAAAAGTAAGAAGAGGTGTTTCAAGGAAGTAGATATTGTGTGAACTACTGCTGTGGAAATTGATAATTTTATACAGATTGGAGAAAAGTTCGGATTGGAGGGAGAATAGCTTCTCGAGTTTTCGAGGAAAGAGGAAGAAAAAGAAGAAAAGCGTAGACAGTTAGAGGAAGAAAAAGAAGAAAAACGTAGACAATTGGAAGAGGAAAAAGAAGAAAAACGTAGACGATTGGAAGAGGAAAGAGAAGAAAAGAGTAAGCGGTTTGAAGAAGAAAAGGAAGAGAAACGTCGATTACTTGAAGAAGATAGAAGAAGAGAAGACGAAGAGAGAGAAACTAGGCGACAAGAACGCGAGCTAAGAAAATTGGAGATGGTAGCCGAGCCGTTGAAACAAAAAGAGGCTATTGAAGCGGCAAAAAGTGAACATGAGCTGGAGATTGCACATTTGGCTGTGGCGAATGCTGACGGGCGTCCTGAAGTGAGAGAGGATAGGGCCAAGGCACCCAAGCTCCCCTCATTTGTCGATTGCAAGGACGACTTGGATGCTTATTTACAAAGATTTGAAAGATTTGCAGCGACAGCTAAATGGGAGAAGTGGACGTGCGCTAGAAGTTTATTCACGGTTATCCGAGGAAGCAGCCCAAAATTATGACCGAGTAAAGTTAGCTTTGATGAAGAGATATGACCTTACGGAGGATGGTTATCGCCGTAAATTTAGGGCATCAAAGC
>NC_090879.1:43498464-43520964 GCF_036669935.1 Montipora foliosa
ACCATATGCTTTTGGCTGTAGCGACTAGTTAAATTCTTGTCGTTGTTACTCGTGTTTTTTTGCTTTGTGAAGCCCTCACCGCAACATGATTTCAGATGTGAACGTCACTTACTTCACAGCAAGCTAACTAAAGCTTACTTCGCCGAAAAGGGTGTTAGATATGTCAAAGCAAGACAGCGCAACAGTGTCCCTAGCAGGGCAGGTCAGCACAGCGACAACTTCAAGCCCTCAACCATCGCAGCAATTCGTTACATTTAATGTTCCGATTTAGTCTCCGGGACAATCTTGCAAACGATTTCAAAAATTGCCTTCAAACGTAGAAAACGTACGAACAGATCACTGGCCTGACTGAGAAACTGAACGACTACCGAGCTGCAACCTTTAATACGTGAATCAGACTAGAAGCTATAGCAGTTCACTCTGCTTTGCCCTTCACATCCGAGGAAGACAAAGGTAGGTTTGATAGCGTGCCATCCTGGAGTTATGAAATAACTATTGCATGGGCAAGACTTACACGATTTATGAGCGTTATCAGCCACGGAGCCGAGGCAGTCCATCAAGTAAGCCAACCTGAGAAGGCAAGCGCACGTCAAAAAAAAAAAAAACAACAACAACAAAAATTCCAGAGATGTGAAAAATTGTAAACATTGTGGCAAATGTAAAAATCGGAGAATGGAAAAATGCCCAGAGTATGGTAAGATTTGTAATAAGTGCTCGAAAAGAAAACACTTCAGTTCTGTCTGCCAGCAGAAAATCCAGCCACCTAGAAAGCCTCAATCCCGCAATAATCTGCATAGAAATAAACCGAAAGTGCATGAAGAACCGTCAATACATTTCACGAAGAACCGTCATCCTTGTCTGAGCATGGACCTTGGGCGTTATTCTGTCAGTTGAACCAAGAGCAGAATTTATGCAGTAATGGGAATTGGAAATAAAACACCCCAGATGCAGGTAGAGACTGGGGCATCCTGTCTTACCCCGTCGGTACTTGCCAACTCCTGCTGAAATCAGCAGAACAAAGCCGGAACTTGTCACATACTCAGTCAAAACTCAGTGTGCTAGGACTGTAGCAGAGTCTGTGCAGAGAGCCCGGAAACAATATGGAATGTACCGTAGAGTTCTGTAGCTGAAGATGGTTAAGCACAGAAAATGGACCTTGTGCTTCTCCAACAGCAGAACATTTTGCACTCTAGCAATAGCACTTCAGACATCAATCAGTTAATTGAAAACCATAAAATCCATAGCCTATCAGAAAGGAAATCCTATCCGAGTACGCTGACCTTTCCAAAATCCTGGGCAAGATGGGAGGCAAACTCCACTTAGATGTTGATAAGTTATCACTTTGATAATACAATGGTAGCAGTGGTAATGCCACTGTGTCGCAGTACTAATGAAAGGCAAACTTAGATAAAACCTTGACTGCCTTGAGAAGCTGTAGGTACTGACGAAGAAATAGATAAACCTGCAGAATGGGTGTCCAGTTTGGTTGTAACCCAGGTGCCAAGTGGGAAATGCGAGTCTGCATTTACCCCCAGCGTCTAAATCAAGCACTCAAACGAAAACACTACCCCTCCTTGTCATTGAGGACATTTTGCCAGAATTGCCAAAAGTGAATGTATTCACTAAAGCCGACCTGAACGATGGATTTCTCCAGATTCAACTTGACGAAGAATCCAGCAAGCTCACCACATTTCGGACACCCTGGACCCGCATGCCATGCGGAATCAGTCGCGCACCCGAATGAACAGCAGCTCGACCAATTCCTCGGAGGCCTTAAAGGCGTCTAAATGATGATCTGATCATCATTGGACGAAGTGACACCGACTTGGAAGCAGAAAATGATGATGAAAACCTGAGAAACCTCCTGGACCGTTGCAGAGCAAAAAACATGGAGCTAAATAAGTTTCAGTTCAAGTCTAGTGAGGTTTCATTTATCGGTTATGTAATGACAAAGAATGTATTGAAAGCAGACCTTAAGAGAGCTGAAGCGGTCACCAAGATGGAACAGCCAGCTGATGTCCCAGCCGTTCAGAGATTTATTGGACTTGTTAAATACATGTCTAAGTTCCTCAAAAGAGCCTGTCAGAACGCTGTAAGCCACTTCGCCGTCTGGCGTACAAGAGTGCTGACTGGAATTAAACTCATGAGCAGGATGCCTTCGAACGAATAAATGTAGCAATTGTAAAGGCCCCAGTACTCAAGTACTTCAGCGAAAGTGACCCTACTGAAGACCAAGGAGATGCATCCGAGAATGGGCTTGGTTTTTCGCTAATGCAGCATGGTCAGTCTGTGGCATTTGCAAGTAGAGTACTCACATCAGCAGTACTTCCAGATTGAACAGGATTATCTGGCCCAAGTCTGTGGAATGGAGCATAACCAGCAATATGTGTTTGGCCACGAAGTCATTTTATGTACTGATCACAAGCCTTTAGTTTCAATCTCTCGGAAACCCCTGTCGTCTGCACCCAAGAGGCTGCAGCACATGTTATTACGACTTCAACAGTACGACTATGATATCAACTGCACACCAGGCAAGGAGATGCTGCTAGTTGACCCTCTGTCAAGAGCCTACCTTGACGATTATGAGCCCTCAGCTACATAAGTAGAGGTGGAATGCATCCATACTGCCCACTTCCTTCGTGTTCCAAATCGCCAACTTAAGGAACTCCAGAGAGAAACTGCCTGTGACACAACCTTGCAAAACCTGTACAAAGTAGTTATCAGTGACTCCCAGATAAAAAAATGACCTTCCATCAGCTATTCATTCATACTTAAAGTTGCGAGATGAACTCTCCGTACATGATGATATCATATTCAAGGTGTGTGATAACCCATACGCTGAGACCAAATATTAAGGAAAAGATACTCCAGTCCTATTATCGGAGTGCAAGGATGTCTGCACAGGGCGAGAGAGACAGTGTATTGACCAGGCATGAACTCAGAAATCACTGACTATATTCATTGTTTGTCATTCCAAACCCGCGAGAGTAAAGAACCACTTATCTGTCACAAGATCCCAACTGTTTCGGGTTTCACCATTGACTCAAAACCTGAAACAGCTCAACTGTTTTACTCATATACACGAAACACAATAATTACATAACATCTCCCTTCCTTCCTAGAAAAACGTCGTAAAATTGACATGCATAACTTACATTTGAGAAAATCATCTTAATCAGCAAAAGCATTCAGTTTTCACTGAGTGTTAAAGAAATAAACAAAATCACAACGTTAAAAAAATGTTCAACTTTTCATACAAAGGCCGCATTATCAAATATCAAATATTGAGGGCAGCTGAAGACTCCTCATTCTAGTCTTTCGTGCTTCTGGTATTGAAGATTCTGTATTCACAGTAGGAGTTTTGCTCACGGCAGGTTTTCCTAGGCTAGGAGTTTGCACCTATATCAACGGTTCTTGGGGCATCTCGTTGCGATTGTTTTCCACAGCAGGTGCATTGACATCAGCATTCGGCTTGTCTTGTGCTAAAGTAGGTTTAAGAAACTGCCTCTTTCTTCTCACTCTGCCGTCATCTGAATGTATTACGTATTACCTGTCGGAAAGCTTCTCAATGCAGGTGCCATGTTTCCACAAGTGATCTCTGCGTAATGGTACCATTTTGGCTTCTTGTCCGATTTCAAGTTCACGTAAATGTTTCGCCTGATGATCATTAGTAAAACTTGGCCTTTTTTCCTGTTCCACTTCAGCTCTTCTCTGCAAAATTTTGAACAACTTCAGGATGGAGTAGATTTGACAGTGTGGGTACCAGAGTACGGATTCTGCAGAACATGAGTCTCTAGGCTGTGCTTGCATCTACACCTTCTTTCAGTGCGTTTCTGTGATTTAACAGAGGTAACCAAGGGTCTTTATTCATTTCAGTGGGCTTTCTTGAGAAAATGTTTCACAACCTTGACTTTTGGGTAGTGCGGTGACGAGGAAACATGGTTAAATTCCCTGAAAACATGTGAAATTCTTGACTGAAGTATTGAGGACCATGATCTGAAGCAATTATATCTGGAACACCATATCTGCTGAAGTGTTCTTCAAGCACTTTAATGATTGCTGGTGCTGTGGTGTCGTCAAGCTCACTCACTCAAAATCCGAGTAGTAATCAATGACTATCAGATAAATCTCTCCATTTTGTTACGTACAGGAATAACCAAGAGATGTCCGCAAACAAGGTATGAATGGAATTAACTCCCGAGTACGATATAAGGAACGCAACAAAAGTGTGACAACGAGCAGTTACCCTTTTTCACTATTATTTAATTAGTTTTACACTGTTACAATTACTTCGGTTAAAGATTACGTTAAGCAGTTCGTAAAGCAAAGCGTGCGTACTCTCTTTCATGACATTCAGGCATTCATCTTGATTAACTTCGAACTCCAAGTTCCACGGACTGTAGACATCTTGACTTTCTTGATTAACTGGATTCTTTGTGTACACAAACTCTCACGAAGGACTTCATTATAAACTCTAAACTCTTTATCTTTTTCCCTTTTCAGCCATCGTCTCTTTCGTCTCTTTCTTCTCTCCGGATATAGCAAGGTCAAAGGTTATCTCTTCACTACAGTTATCGCAGTTGGTTATAGCTTCATCACAGTTATCGCTTCCATTAATCACAGCCAGCCACGAGGGTAAGCCCTCGGGCAAGAGAGTTTTTTTCTATTATTTACAAGCCTGCTTTTATACTTTTACTATAAGCATCTAGAATGTTCTGTTGCTATTTATGCTCTATTACAAAGTGTGCTATTTGTGGAAACTGCTGAGTCACATCAAAGAAATTTCTGGAAAATTACAGATTCTTAGATAATTCTAGAAAAGTCTGGAATTGCATGACAGATAAACTAAAAATAACTCTGATCCTCATAACAATTTACAGTGAACAAATCGGTAGCCATTCTAATCCTTGGTCCCTGTGGGATCTGATGAGATTGCACTGGCTCATGATGATTCCTGGCTTTTCTGGCTCCTCAACAACAGACCATTGTTGAGTGAAACCTCATCGCGGAAACTCCAGTAATCACAAACATGCACAGGCACCTGGTCTCTTATTTCACGTCATCCTGTTAAGACTGTAGTTTTCAAGGTTTGTAGGACAATCTTTTGCGCGGTGCATCTCATCTGTAGCTGTGCTATCCATTCTGGAGACACTTTGATGGATGCAAATGGAGTGACTGTTTCAAGTTCAAGAGCAAAAACTTGAAAATTGTCGGTTATCTCTTCCTTTTTTGACTGGTAGTGTGACTCTAGACAAATGCTCGGCCAAAAACAGCTATGCTCCAGGCTTGTATCTTACCCCCAGGATGTGTCTTTGGAGCCTTAAGGGCATTCGTTGCAAGCAACAGGGAGCAGAGAGGATGGCTTGTGGTGTAATTCCACTGTTATTTTTTCACAACCAGCACGATAATAACTCAAGCTTTCCCAGGAGAAGACAAAAACAATACATTACTTCTCTATCTTTGCATATTGCCGCTGGCTGGCCATTTTGAAGTAGCGCTGCACCTAATTTATACTCACTCGCATCGCATTGAACCGTTACTTCCTCGTGCAGGTCATAATACTTGAACAAATGATGCTAAACCACTAGCTTTCACACTTCCTGGAAGGCTGGATCATACTGCTTAGACCAAACGAACTTTGCATCTTGCTTGGTCATTCCCTTCTGTGGCTGAGCAACTTCTGATAATCTTGGCAGAAACTTTAATAAGTAATTCACAAATCCAAAAAGGCTTAACAGTTCTTTCTTTGGCTCCGGCCCTGGCATCTCTTGAGCAGCTTTTCGTTTGTCGCAAGCTGGCTTTAACCCATCCTTGATCATCAAGTGTCACAGACGCTTGACTTGTGACTTCCTGAGATTCATTTTACTGCTGTTTAAGCAGAGATTGACCTTGCGAGCTTGCTCCAAGAGACGGACAAGATTCTCATCATGATTTTGGTTTGCTCCTCATCTTTTTCTCCATAGCCCATCTTTAATGACTGCATTCAACTTCTTTCTGAGCCAAGGTAATTCCAAAAGGCAACCTCAGGTACTTGTAGTGACCAAAAGGAGTCCAGATAGTCCTTTTCAGACGGCTTTCTTCATCTAATCCAACTTGATAAAACCCATCATTGTCACTTATCCATTCGTTTGGTTCTAGGACCTTCTCCACAGTTCTTTTTCTGCCCAGGTCATCAAATTTGGCTTTAACTTTGCCTCTCAGGGCAAATGGTACCCAACGTTGGTTATATTGTACTGGCTTGACTGATCACTGATAATGGATGTATTCCCAATATGGCCTAGACCTTGAAAAACATCTTTGTAGCGCGACAGAAAGTACTGATTGGTCAGGTTACCACTCTCTAAGACATGAATAGACCCTTCAGGATCCATCTCTACTTTGAGAATTCCTAACTGTTCACAAGCCTCTGCTGACAATAAGAGTTTGTTGGAGCACTTCACCACTTGAAAACTGAGTTCATGAAGCCTACCTCTTTTGTCAATTGTGAGCGTGGTCTCCCCAATAGGCTCCATTAACGGTAGGGGCATAGGTTTTGACTGCCTAACCCTAACGCTGTAAGACGCCCTATTTCTTCTGCTAAACGAATATTTTCTTTGGCTGAGTGACACAACTTGGCATAATGATTCATTTTCTTACAGATTCTACTCTGCGGACCATAAGCTGAACAGTCTGTCGGCTTGGTATGCTTTTTTAGCTGACCGTAAAACCTATATTTCCAATTCTAGTGAGAGGAGTTCATGATGTCTTCTAATTTCGAGGTTTACTTCGTTTCTTGCTATGTTTCGGTTTTCGTTTCGCCAGCATCAAGTGTAGCTCGTCACTTGAACTTTCTCAGAGCTTAACACTGAGACAATTAATCAGCAATCTAGCTTGCGTGACTTTATCTTGGATTGCAATGATTCGCCTATCACGGATCATTTCTTCAGTCAATGTTCCAAATGCACATGACGATGAAAGCTTTCTCAGCCTATTGGCAACTGCTTGTACTGAGGTTTGAGCACAAGAATTAAACACGTACGTCTCGTAAATTACATTCCTCATAGGGATGAAATAATCCTCGAGCTTGCAGTGTTGAATCAATTGCAAGGTCTTAAAAAGTAAGGTCTTTAAATTCAGGAATATTTGCAGGCATTCCTTTCCCATAACTGAGCAAAAAGTGGTGAGTCGAACTGCTTGATTCTCTTCGCATTTAGGACAGTTGCTACTTCATAATCTTGCCATTGTTGCTTAAAAAACTCCCAGTCGCTTGTGATATCACCTCGACAAACCATAGTGGCTGGTAAGGGAAAAATTGAAGGAAAACTGTAAACTTGAGTCGATCGAGGTGTAGTGTCGAAACTTGCCATAGTGTGAACAACCTTCCATACAAGTGATCGCTGGATGAAATCGCTTGTTCGATCTGTTTAAAGTAAAACTGTTGAAAATAAAACTAAGTGAAGGATTTTCAGCACGGTCCGCTCATTTCTTCGTTGGAAATCCCATCTTTTGGGTCTCACGATTAACTCACTTCATTACGAAACACCAACAAGACCATGGGAGAATTTGAAAATACGTACCATCATTGTAAGTCCCAAGATAAACTGGAAACAATGGTTAAGCAAAATCTGGGGGACAAATAAAAGAGTATTGTGGTATTTGGCCTACAGCAACCGATATATGCACAATCGATGACAAAAGTGGTCTTTGCACCGTTGATTACTCCCGATATTTTGAAGTAGACGAATTACACAGCAAACGAGGAAAAGTCAACATAAGGAAACATTTCGCAGTTATGAATGCAATTTTAGTAAATGCGTAGAGAAGCCTGAAAAATTCAGAACTTCAACGGGGCTTGAACCCGTGACATCGCGATGCCGGTGCAACGTTCTCATTCAACATTTCGGAGCGCTATTACAGTCAGTCATTATTTCTGTTTCTGAACAGCATGTTGTCAGGGTATTAAGGACATATACGCAACAATTGTGAATTACGCTGTTCTGGTCGATGTTTATAAGTTTCTATGCGTATGTCGATGTTTTAGTCGCTATATATTTTGAGGAAGTGTACGGCGATTTCGCGACGCTTTAACAACGAAGCATTGAACATTTCGGAGCGCTTTTACAGTCAGTCATTATTTCTGTTTCTGAACAGCATGCTGTCAGGGTATCAAGGACACATTCGCAACATTTGTGAATGCTATTCTGGTCGATGTTTATTATTTTAGTCGCTCAGTATTCTTTGAGAACGAAGCATACAACATTTTTGAGCAGCACATGCAGCCTCCTTTGTTCATCGAAGTTTTTCTTTCTCTCACCACCTGACAATTCCAAAAGTCGGGTCGACTTTTCAAATGACGGGTCGTCACGACCTGATCGGATCGTCACGATCCGTCAAGATATTTGAAGCTCCCCCGGGCAGTTCGACTTCCCGGCAGTAAAGCTTACTTCCTTTTAAACTTTACGACCCGGCATCCGGTGAGTCGGACCGTCAACAGCAATTGACGACCCGACTCAGTTCATTTATATTTGGACATGTGTGAGCCAGTTGGGAGCTGGTTTTTTGTGGGTTCAAATGTTCCCGTGATGAATGAATCGATGAACTAGATGATATAGAATGGTTTTCAATTGAGTGTCGAAAGTAATTAGCGAATTACTTTGGTTTATGATTACTTCACTCAGTGATTGGTTCAAAGCTCTCGCGCCACTTTTTCAACCAATGAAAAGTGAAACCGAAACCAATCATGGCTCGCGCGTGCACATTTTCCCGCGTTTTGTGTCGGCTACCTGTAATTATTTCGAGGTTTGATTGGTTTACTGGATTGTCTCCGTCTTTTGTGATTGGCCAAAGTAATTACTTTGGTTTTGGTTTTACGACACTCGATTGAAAATCGCTCTATGCTATACACAAATTGCTTTCATAACTGCGAGGATCACAGTTTCACTTAGCATTAATTGAAAACAAGACAAAGTTCTTTTCGCCTGAGGAGCCAAACCCTGGTGTGGGTCGTGGTCTACAAAGATAAAATATCAGTATAAATATCAGGACAAATACTGGTTGCACCATTTATGTAAAACATACTGTTGCACTGCTATTGGGTACACAGTGTGAAGTGTGCTTCATGGTAGTCAGAGGCATTAATGAACTCCCTCTCATCTAACGGGTAGAATACAAGTAATCCAGTCACGTGATGACTGGTCGTTAATAAAGGGTTTCCTCTCTGGGACTATGCGACTCATTTCTTTAAGATTTACGGAATGGCTGGAATATTTGTTTTTCTAAAAAGAAAAAAACACTTATCCCGAAATGAAATGATATCGGTTCTCAGAAAACGACTTTCGCGAAAAATAATACGAAGTGAACGCGTATTCTGTCTTTCAAATCCGGGAAAGTCCCAAAACTATCAAAAGTACCTTAAAATCCATACCTTCTAGTAATGTAAACTCTTCACGGATGCCTGACACTGCGCACCAACACGAACTTGGTGTGAAGTATTAGTGTCAAATTTCAGGGTGTGCGATGAACTGTAACGTTCCGGAATAGTTGGTATAACATTTGCTTGACAACTAAATATTGCGTTTGGGACGGATAGTTACCGTATGAAGGATAGATTAGCCGTTTTCTTCCCTGTGCTATAAATATGGAGGAATTAGGGAATCATTACTTCTAGACAAAACGAGGAACGTCTTCCTGAAAGATCAAGCGTTCTTAGTACTAATCGTTGTTTTTTGTGATTTTCCAAACTTCAGAGATTCGGATTTGTCATCCAAGTCCTTGCAAACACGGTGGGAAATGTTTGGTGACAGACAGGAAGTCGTTCACTTGCATTTGTTCTGGAACTGGATATAAAGGCAAGTTATGTCAAACCGGTGTCATTTCCACACCGATATTTCCGAAACTCCATACAAAGATGAGCTCTGGACCTCTTTTTCTAATGGCACGGCCATCATATTTCTTGCAAGTGTCCTTGTTCTCCAATGAAGGACTAAAGTTTGATCCACCGTCACTGGAATTACAGTTTTCAAAAGTCAAAGCAGAATTTGTGGTGAAAACAGAAAAACCAGGAATCCATTCCGTTTCTTATAGCGTGGATGGTGAAAGTAAGGGTGATTTCCAGACACCACAAAGAAGCGTCGTCCTCGTCACACCAGATTTCTTCGATCGGCTCCCCAGGGACACCCTTCTCACTGGTTGCAAGAAGCACGTGTCAAAACAAAACGCAGAATGTGAAATGCGTCTTCTATCTACGTCGCCATGGATTGGAGCACCCGTATCAACCAGTGGAATCGTGCATCTTGTGACACCCAACAATGTCAGTGTTCCTATGTCACTGGTTGGCTTAAATTTGGAAGACCTCGACATCCCTAGGGACAGGCTTATCAACATTGCCATTGCTAAAACGGTTTCTCAAGGAGTGTTTAAAATTTGGCATCAAGCAAATGGAACGTGCCTTTCAAGGGTCTCCAATACTGACAATTTGCTTGCGTTGATGTGGAGTAATGCATTTCCATCTTCTTTCATGCAAGCATTGACAGAAATCGCACCAGAATGGCTTCAGTTTACTATTATGGAAGATAGCGCTGCTTTTGATATTCAAAACATTGCTGTAAACCTATCGCCTGATTCGGAACACTGCTCAGGTTTTCCCTATAATGATGCATCTGTCCAGGTCTTCTATCGTCCTGCCATAAATTACATTGCCCGTGTTGCTGGTCAGGAAGTTGCGTTGTTCGCTGATGGGGCAACCTGCTTTGCTGTCGATATTTGTCAATCAGCCATGATCCTGAACCTTCCCAACCGGGAAGCAAATGTTATAAAGAACTCCTTAAACCTGTTTCGTAATATGGGAGCAATGGGAATAAACATGAACGTAGAATCAGTGGGTATCTTTAACAAGATGAAGACGTCTTCTTTTGTAAAAAGGATGATTTGGAATGGAGTTAAACTGACAGAGTCCTCATCATTTCACTACAATATGTGGCTTAAAGGAAGTCTTGAATGGAAAATGGAGACTCAGACTAGGAGCCTTTTTGTGAAATTAAAATTTACAGGGGAAGCGTTTATCAAATATCGGGGAATCGATGCTGTAAGTAGAGTGCATAATTATCCCATTGACATATCTCGAATTTCACTGACGAAAGAATTAAAGATGCTCAGTATCCCCTTTTGATTTTGAAGGAAAAAATAATAACCGTGAAGTATGCAAGGACCACATTAATCGATAATCGATTGGTCGGTCGATGATCCGGGAAATGGGAGGGCATTCTAACCGTGTTACTTCATTCGATTCTACATGCTAGCACTTCTCCTGGTGAGTTGCGACTTTTATTTCTTAATCGACGAGAGCAACTGATTATTCGTCTGCCTTCATCTTTTGCAGCTTTTTGTCAATGCAATAACTCAGCCACTGGAAGTACACTTAAACGGAAAAGGCGTTTTGAATGTAAACGGAAGGGCATTGGGAAAAGACTTAAACATGACACTTTCTTCTGTTTCAATAACAGGAACGGCTTTCTTGGGAGGTGAGAAATGTTCACACATTACAAAAAACAATAAAAGAATTTTAGGCTTACTCAGACTTTCTGTAAGCGTACACTTGTTTATCAACACATTGAAGCCAGTGTGTTTCTTGTATTCCCACACCACTTTTGGAAAATCTGTGACTGTGGACGTGCGGGTCAGAGTTTGGTCTAAATTAGGTCTCTACAGAGACTAAGAATTGGTACAAAGGGCTCCTAAAAGCCCAAACATACCATAAAGGCCAATGGGTCCTCACGAGACAAAGAGAATAGCAATTGAAGTCCCTCTTTAACATGACTTTTACTTCAACTTTAGGAGAAGCATTTTGTGGCAAGAGTGTACAAGGTCTATTTCTGACATCGAAGGAATCCGTTCACAGCTTGTTAAACCAAAGCCCTCTCTTAAGATACATTCGGCCAAATAAGTCAGAACCACTTCAAATAGCAATTCTGGTGTCGTTACGTGGACGAACGGTCGGTAAACAATACAGTGTTGAGACAAGCTTGCAAGGAATGAGCTTACACTTGCGAACAAACCTCTGTCTGGAAAAACTATGCTTTAATGATTTGATCACAGAAATTCACCTTCAAGATAAGCACAGCTGCTTTGAGAAAGCATCATCTGTATCAATTATTCGTGCAAGAGGCAAGGTCTTGAAAACCTTACCTTCTTCGAGTGATGGAAATATTTTGGCAATTTCAAGGCATCAAGTTGTGGAAATTCTCTTTCCTCAAGAAACCGAGCGCGTCTCAGTAAATTTTGAAGCTAACGTTCACCTATTTAACGTTAGTCATGCCTCAAACGTTACGCTACAGGATAAAAAGCTCTGGTTTGAAATGCACGCACTAATCTTTCAGAGGTACTTAGCAAACGTGACAGTAATAGCAGACACCAGTGATGTGCAAGAGTGGAGTGCATTGCGATTTGTTGTTCGTGGGAGTTTAACAAACACGTCGCAGCTCTCTAAATTTTTGCAGACAAAAGTGACAGATCTTGTTAAATATCTTGCCGATAAAGCTGTCAGAAAAGTGCGAAGAATTGAAAACTCGCTTCTTCAAGCAAACCAAAGAGTTAACTTGGCAAGGGCTCTGGTCATAAGAAAAAAACGGCTTTTCAACATCACACAGAGAGAAAAGCAAAGAAAGAATAACAGACTTCAAAAGAGAATCAAGACATACAAGGGTGCAAAGATAAGTCTTAATTCTTCTCTCGTGCAATTTTTTCAGCTGAAGAATACGCAAATGTGTGAATATCAAAACTGCAGCTACATTGCCACTGACAGCTGTGTACCAACGATATGCCAAGATCCAATAAATTCCGAACGCTTGGTTACCATATGTGAGAAAAAGACAGATACGTATGTTGTGCACGAGATCGAGACGACAGAAGAGGAAGAGATTGAACAGATCCAGAGGTATTATCTTAGAACTCGCTCTAATTGTGGGAGGCTTTTTGACTTTTTCACTGGTTGTGACTCGTACCGGGAAATGGTTCCAGGAGCAGTCGAGTTTAAAACCCATAAAGTACTAAGGCACACAGTGAAAGAGAAAGAAGTTGAAAGAGTTATTTATAATTGTAAGAGAGAGAAAGAATCAGTTATTTCCAGCTACGATCATTCGTATAAATGCTGTTCAACTGAGACTCGTGAAAAGATCGAAGTCGTAGATCCTGACTGCGTCTCATACAACCTGCAGTGTAAACGTAACATGAGCTACTTAAGAGATGTGATAAAGGAAGAAAGAGATAACTTATCGCCGGCCTTTGAGTCTATGGCAAGAAAGGCGCAAAACGTGGTCGTTGCTCAGTTAGAAATGAGCAAGGCCAGAACAAATTTTGAGTTTGCTGACATTCAACTGAAAGTTGCGCAAGCCATTCTCGAGCAACATGAACATGCCAAGAATTCTATCAACATCACGACTGTAAGGTTACGTGAACGACTGGGCCTGAAGCTAGCCCAAAAGCTAAAGACTGCCAACGATAAACCACTCGTCACTGTAGACACTATCAAATTTTCTGTCTCAATGACGAAACGAGCTACGAAAACTCGGTTCCCGGCTACAGTAAGTTTGAAAACCCAGGAAAGAACGGACAAATTAAAATTATTGGAGTTTCCTATGGATTTTGCGAATGTAAATCGATCTTTGATAAGAGCTTCGAGGCTCATAATCGAAGCGCTCTTTGGATCACCCTCATCAAGAAGACGAAGATCACTCAGAGAAGGTCCCATCTCGTCCAGTGGAGGAAGACTTGATGAAACTAGCTTGTCAATGGGACAACGCGAGTGCCTCTTCTCACAGGATGCCCATGTTTACTTTTCTGATGTCCTTGATTCTGTTGAACTCTTTATTAACAATAGTAGACAACTCGAGGACGGTATCTTCACAAGCTTGAGAGGCATAGAAAAACTTGATTTACAGGGAATTAGTCATAATTACGGTCCTTTGGAAGAGATCCAGTCAGTTTTCAATGACACACTACAGTCCATAGAAAGGATGTTTCTCAGTATATCGCCAACGACTTCATGGAAATCCAGCTTACAAGATCTTCGAGCATTTTTAGATGTTTCGACGAAGGCTAAAAATTTTTCAGAATGTTCAGGAATTCAGGACTGTGTCGGTTTTTTCTTTGACAGTTTAGGGGACATGTATGAAATGGAAGATCACCCGCGAGCAATCGAAATAAAACATGCGCTTAAAGAACTGGAGATTTCGATAAGTAGGATCTTAAACGAAGGCCTCACCATGACTGCATTAGAGAGCGTAATATTTCAAGCAAAAGCCTTCGTTGTAAAGTCCAAAGATGACATCATTCTTTGCAGCAAGAAACCAAGAATAAAGAAGAGTTCTCCAGTGAAAGTCGCGACCATCAAAGGTGAGACCATTCAATTATTGTGTGAGGCAGTAAGCCCTATAGAACTATTATACGTTTGGTACAAAAATGGCGAGCCGTTAGAGGATACCAACAGCACGAGACTCGTACTTTCAAATGTCACCAGAGAGAGCGAGGGTGTCTATCATTGTAAAGTCTCCAATAGTCGGGGAAGTACTATGTCTAATATCACCATCGTAGAGGTGCATCAAAAACCTCAAATTACAGAGCAGCCACAAGGGGCACAGGTATTCGTTGGAGAAGGCCTGGTTTTACTTGTATGCAACAGCATTGGAATTCCACGCCCACTGACGGAGTGGTTTTTTATTCCGATTAAAGGAGGTTCGAGTGGTCACGTGGTTAATTTGAATTCAACAAAGCCAGTACTGGTGCTGCATAACCTCGCATCGGAGAGTACTGGTTTATATTACTGCAATGTTTCCAATCGGCATGAAACTGTCCAAAGTAGAAATGCCAAACTGGATGTCTTGGACTTTGCCCCAGGTGTTCCGAGAATTGCAGTAAAGTTTGGATTAAGGTACTGCAAGGCATCAACTGAACCGACTCAAAAATCGAGTTTTTCTGCAGCGAGTTCCTTTTGGAAGAACCTGTGTGATGTCTTAGGTTGGCCAACCGGTAATATTGACAGCCGATACTTCCACCCATTTCCGAATGCCTCAATCTCGTTTGTTCTGAAAGGTGACGATGCGCAAGTCCCTGGTCATGACCCTCCAGCCAAGAGGCGCCAGGCGGCATTAAATAACTTTTCATTATCAAGAGTAAGCATGGTGAAACGCCTCAGGACGCTCTACACTCTTTTAACCAATGGAAGCTTTAAACTTGAAATGAATGAGAAAATGTGTTTCAAGAAAGACAGCTTTTCCATTAGGTCTCTTCCACAAAGATGTTCACAGGGAACAAGACCTCACGAGAATGGGTTTCTCTGTGGTAAGTTTCCTTTTTGTATGGCATTAACGAAAAAGAAAAATGATCCTCTCACTTAGCTTGACAATTTAAGCATTCGCCTATAGCCCGCAATTCAAGTATACATTCATTTCATTCATCGAGGCCTTCACGGAAACAAATTAGCCCAACAAATTGACCTGCTCCCAGCTGTGTGGCTTCATATCTTAGTTGGTAGAGCTTTCCACCGGCATCGCAGAGGTAATGGGTTCGAATCCCGTTGGAGCCACCTGAATATTTCAGGTTACTATAAAAGGTGACAATTGCTTAAATTATCCAGCTAAGTGCGATGATAAGTTCTTTCATTAGTCTACAACTTGCACTGCAAATATACATTCATTTCATTTATGTGAACAATTGTATTTTATAAGTGCATTTTGAAGATAATACAATATGTTAACACCATAGAGTCACGATCATTGAATCCTTCAAAGGGTAGAATTTTCATAAATATTCCACTATCCGATAGACGGATAGATCTATCATTTGCTACCCTTGAAGGATTTATTGTTACATTAATTTGAGTCCAAAAAGGCGATCGATTGAACCGAGCCCGTGAAAGGCGAGAAATACATTGGACTGCAATGTAAAAGTTGGACTGGTAATGAGCATTATCCAATTACAATGGCTTTTCGAGGGGTTTAATTGAATAATGCGTTTGTGTACGAGATTTTATGAATTTATTAGAAGTGGTCATATTTTTGAGATTATTTTTCCGCTGAATTGTCACTGCAGAGATGCATAGATTATTTCATTTCATGTCATTTTCTTTGCAGTGAACTGTGCACCTGGGTACTATGAGGTGGGAAACAGGACTTGTCTAAAGTGTCCTTCAGGAACTTACCAGTCGGAAGAAGGACAAACTGAATGTATTAAATGCCCATTCCGGCGCTCTTTCACAGCAACTGGGGCGTTCACACTATCTCAATGCATTGACATGTGTGAGTTGCATACCAGTAAATAATATATTTCCCATGGTTTTCAGTAGATTACACGTTCTGAGCAAGATCATGCTTGCATTATGATTAGGACGAAAGCCCTGTCTCAAGTCATTTTATCACAGCGATTACATGTGATAACACCTTTGTTGATTAAAGGATTCAGGAGTAACAACCTCTTTTTTCCGTTTTCGCATCCTTCGTTTTGTAAGCTAAAGGTAAACCATCTTAAAATCTTGACCAATCTTGACCTCAATTGTTTATTTAAATATCTGTGCCAAATAAGTTAAGTTGACAACTAACATAGCGTATTTCGCTTTCTTTGTTATACCATGATAGCTTCGTCGTGCAGACCTCCTTCGGCAAACACGAAAACCTTGAAATCTGCCGATGAAAAGAAGCAGCTGTATCGCACTGGTGACATTATCCAATTAAAATGTGAAAAAGGATATAAAGGGGTAGGAAATTCCACCATAGAGTGCAATGAAGGTAACTGGACATCGGACTTCTATTGCCGGAGTAAGTAGAATATCTTATGCGACATTTACAGTATGTAAAATTGTTTAATTTTTGTGATTTTTTTTAACGATGGGATTGTTCACATGATACCGGTATTAACGAAAACATCCCGGTTCCCTTATCCTATGCAGTCGCTTCCATGATACTGCAGCTGGTGCCTAATTTTACACCAGCACGATTCTTCAGTGTCGCATCCAGACCCAGATATGAAGAAGGAGGGTTTTCTCCGCCTTGCCCCTCCCATCGGATCGGCCACTCACTACCATTAACAGATTGTCTTAGCTTCATAGCAAGATCTACGAGTGTCAGGTATAAAAAAATGTAATTGGGGATGGGTATAGCAGTAGAATTTCAACCAACAGAAACCATGTCATCTTGATCTCTTCGAATTGTTGCTGTGGCTTTAGTCCTGGACGATTATCGCCGACAAGTTGGGTCAGTAGGTTGTTAGAGCACTCAGCTACCGCTCATGAAGTCTTTGGATGGCATGACAGCTTTAGAGGAAAGTGTTTCCTTTGCAATGTCATCTTTAATGACTTCCTACACTTCTTGGAAAATGTTGCTAAACTTCTCGAATAACAATGTTCTTTAGGAAGTCAAAAGGACATCGTTAAATTGAAGCCAAGTAAGTTCTGTTGCAGCGCTTCAAAGTCCTGGTTGGATGGTTCGTTGAATAACGTAAAAAGTACAACAAATAACGGGGTAGAGAATAGAACATAGAGAGGAGTGGAGTGGTGTATAGAGTGTGGTGTACAGTAGGACGAGGGATAGTGTGATGTGTTAAAACAAGGTACAACAGTATAGAAGAGCATAGCATTGATGGTAATAATTGCTGTAAGTTATCTTAAAGTAATGCATCCAAGGATTTGATAATGATAAAGAATACTGAAAAACGTGCATATGTGAACCTACATTCTGCGATGTTAATCCAAACAGGTGCTCATACTTGTGTGTGTAGTTATTTTTATGGACCAAAAATCAACTAACGACAAGTATATTTTAAACGTAATCTTCTATAGCTCAGTGGTAGAGCATCCGAACTGGTAATCGGAACGTCGTAGCTTTGAATCCTGCAAAAGAGCACTCAAATTTTTTCCGAGTCAACACTGAAAAGATATCATCTCATGAAGAATATTATTATTAATCAAATTTTCCTTATCAGAGAATTATGGTTTAAAACATTGATCCTATGAATATAGAGCTCTGCAATCACTTCAAAGGTGATGGCTTGCCTATTTAATTCAGGAGAATCGTTTTTACGCATTAGTTTTGACCATCATAATTCTCCCTATTCTCGTATGAGCTTTTTTTTCTTTTTTCGAGCTAAACAAGTTCGCACATCACAGTCTGGTTTTAACTGAGGCTAGGAACTACGCAGTTAAATTTCAGAGGAATGTATCAATTAAAGGAATTTATCAGGGAACTATGGTCGTGTGTTTGAGTGTAACAATGTCAGTTTTTCAAATATATCGAATTCCTCTTTGTACTCTCATTAACAATATTGTTACCTTTATTCCATGCAGAGACCTGCCTGCCACCATGGACGGAATTTAGCGAACGTTGTTATAGGGTGACTGCTTCGCGTTTATACACATGGAAAAGTGCTTTAGCAAAGTGCCAGACACTGCAGTCACATATGCTGACGATACATTCAGAGGAAGAAAACAATTTTGCCGCAACGCTTGTTAAGGTAATCTTAATATAAAGGAAACCATAGCTAAAATGAGAAGGCAATGAGCTGTAGCTTTATTAAGGTATTACACTGGAATCATTTTTATTTGCGGACGTTATAGATTAAACCGAAACAGCAGATACTCAGATAACCATCCGTTCTTCTTTATCCCTCTAGCCTGGGCATAAAGGTGTCCTTCTGTTATTTCTGACAGTCCTTTCTCTTGCCAGGCTCTATGCATCCTTTTCTTATGTTCTCTAACTGGTTTCCCATCTTCATCTACACGCAGGCCTACTTAGAAAGTAACATTTCATTACAGCAATATTCATTTTCCTATTCTGTCTTTTCCTGGAAGTCGCTTCAGTGATGATCATGACGACCGGGTCTGCGCTGCTCTCCCGCAGAATACCCGCCGGACGAGGAACTATTGTCTAAGGCTCTGGCCCCATTCACGCCCTTATTCTCCATAATCTTTATATCCACTACAATCATCGTGAGGACAGTGGTGATAAGATGCCACAACCACCAGTATTCTGATCAAGACGCCATCTCTAGAGGGGCTTGTCTCAAGACACCCATCTACCCTTAAAATAAAAGTAAGGTATCCAGCATTAATTTCTCCGCAGCTCAAAAAAGCAATAAGGGGAAAACGGGTAGCCAACTAAGGCTAAGGAGACCTCCCTACTCATTATTATGGCATTATTATTATTATTATTATTATTATTGTTGTTGTTGTTGTTGTGATGATGCCGCAGCTCTATTCCTGCCGGGGACACGAATAGAGATGTGGGTGCCCAGCATGACATTCGTGCTCTCGGCTTTTGGGAGCGGCAAGGCTCTGCCTTTTTTTATGTTAGGGTTTGCTACCCGAATGCAGAGTCTTACAAAAGCCTCACCGCTAAATTAATCTATCGAACAAGGCACTTTTACACCACTAGTAAGGAATGCACTTTCACCGTCCCGTTTCTTCAAAAAAGATAATATATGTTGATTTAAGGCTCAAAGAAATGCCTAATTTCGTTGCCATGGTAACGTTATTTTAGAGGAAAATATAATGAGAGAAATGGGTACTTAAAACCCTGGCCAAATTTTGTCCTGATATTAATACGCTAACTGTATCTACGGACAAAATATGTTTATTTGTTTGTAACAAGGAGAAACTATTTCAAGCCTCCTTAAAGGAGAGGGTTAAAGTATCTCAATGTCATGCATCCGCGCCAAGTGTCATTCGCCATCTTGAGGTCTGCGCTGCTGTGCTTGAGAGGCTCACGTTGCACGGGAAGAGCTCCTCTGAACATCACAGATAATGATTTTGAAAGTCGAGAAGGAACTATCAACTATTTAGGATTCTCAATATATTTCTTATATTTAGGATTAGTATTTTTCATATGGTTTCTTATATTTTTTTTAATGTCCCTATGACACATTTTTTTTCACCGTTTTTTTAACATTTTATTTATGGTGGCTGGAGTGTAGTACTTCAAAACTCTTTCCTTCATAGTATAGCCATGCGTTTTAGCGGGCCTTTGAGTTTTGGCCGAGCCAGTTGGGTCCTGGTAACTATTGACGTCAAAGAAGTCAAGAATGTAATTCCATTCTGAATCATCAGAACATTCACGGCATCCAAAGGGTAACTATCTTCCGACATTTATTAAGACTTAGCAAAAAGCTTCAGATTTTTAACAAGACTTCTATTCTTACACTTGTGAAGAGATGCGATCAAGTTACTTCTTTGACGTCATCAGTTACCAGAGCCCAACTGGCTCTGACAATATTTTTGGCGTATAAATCAAACGTGTGGATACACTACAGGGGAATTTTTTTTGAAGTACTACACTCCAGACACTATAGACATTTAAATGAAAAGTTAAAGGGGTACTCTGACGAAAAAACACGATTTCGCAAAAAGTCTCACATCCCCGAGGAAACGCCGCCAAAATGTTGTATACGCTTTCCACATTATGAATTTAACTTACTTTCACCAGCTTTTCAATGTTAATACGTTGAAATACTTGTTTTTCATAGTATCCACCATTTTTGGTGTGTCGCCAGCATATTTATTCGAGAAAGCCTGGAGCGAGGACTGATGACGTCACTTACTCGCTACTTGAGTAAACAATGGAAAGCACGTCTGAAAGCGAAGCTTCGTCCTCTATCGATCGTGTTCGAACGGCTTTGGAGTTATAGTTTGACTTCGAAAAACATTCTCAGCACTTAACTTAGGAAAAAGCAGTCGCATATTCTTGGGTTTAACTCACGTGATCAACAGCCATGTTTTTCAACGAAAACAAAAGAAGACGTTAGTATAATAATAGCTTTCAATTCCCGGAGGATTGGATCGGGACACCAATATGGGCGCCATTTCATTGTTTGGGGACACCAACATGGCGGCCGTAACGTCATTTAAAACCCAAGAATAGGCGGGAAAGATCTCAAGAGGAAGAAGAAGAGGGATGCTTCGAGATCGTTCGAATTAACTGAGATCAGATGGTATGTTGGAGTCGTGATTTTGTTTGTTTACCCGTTGTTCCTTCTATCTGTAAAAATTCAAATTTGTCGTTATTTTTTCTGGGTGCAAATGTACGGGTTGCTCTTCGGACGCGGTAACAAAGGCAGAGGAGTGCTTCTCCTGTTACTAGCGAAATTGGTCAGTGCCAGGGGAGGCTGGAAGCAGTTGCAAATGATGGAGAACTACCACCGATCTGCCTGGGTTTCAATCTTGTTGTCTAGACCAGTGGGTATGAGGAATGGCCGCCAAAGGATTAAGAAACCGAAAGAACAAGCGATATACACATCAAGGTATGAGCAAGGCCTAACTGCGAAGTCTCAGTAATTGCTGTGTAATAAATACCCCATAAAGTCCCAAACAGGACGAATAAACTGTCGGTATGAAACTGATCGTAGAAATCTATTCAGGAGCTAGGAAAATTATTGCCATTATCGTTCTTATTTGCTACGTTACAAAATACATGAGAATATTTCCCGACAAGGAAAATTGACGGAAACGTGCAATCCTAATTAAGCTTGGTATACACCGCTTTAATACCGGGACCGCAGTTTGGCCTTGCTCATACATTGTTCTTTCGGTTTCTTAATCCTGTGGCGGCTATTTCTAAAACCCACTCGTCCATACAACAAGATTGAAACCCAGGCAGGTCAGTGGTACTGTAGTTCTCCGTCATCTGCAACTGATTCCATCTTCTCCACGCACCCATCAATTTCGCTAGTAATGCACCTATCATCGGCCATCCCCTGGGGGACCCCGGGCAAATACCATTTTGTATGTGGACTTAAAAGGGGGGGGGTTGAACGATCATTTCACCCTGGTAGGTTTGGTTCCCGGAAGCCTTGCACCCCGGGGAAAACAGGGGACTTCGTAAAATAAATAGGTCAATTTCAAGCTGTCTTACATCAACAACAGAAAGACCGCTGTACAGAAGAATGCGGGCTCACCTTCTCCTCGTGAAAAATTGCGGAGTGCGTTAGCTCAGGAATTTTAATGTAAATCCATTTCCATCGTGCTATTCCTTATATTTGCTGCTTCAGATATAACAATGCAAGACAATTGACTAACATTAGACTTTTCTTTTTCCCTTAACAAGTTGATTGCGCATCATCTTATTAAGTTTATACTCTCAAGTTTACTGTGGTTTGATGCTGTTCAATATGATCCCCATCTGGGAGGGGGAATGTCTTAACTTTGATTGCTCTGTGACCCCTTCGAGGAGGGGGAAATCAAGAACTTCGACAGGATCCTGTACAAAGTCCCCTCCCTTGCCCGAAGTCCCCTCCCCCAGGGGATGGCCGATGATAGATGCATAACAGCAGAAGCATTCCTTTCGCTTAGCCTTTCATTGGCTTTTGTTACCGCGTTCGAAGAACAACACGTACATTTGCACCTAGAAGAAATAACGAGGAATTTGAATTTTTACAAATGAAGGGAACAATAGTAAACAGACATAATCACTACTCCAACATACCATCTAATCTCAGTTAATTCGAACGATCTCGAAGCAATCCTCTTGTTCTTCCTCTTGAACTCTT
>NC_090879.1:43530964-43535964 GCF_036669935.1 Montipora foliosa
TCTGCTTCTGCAAAAAGTCTAATCTTTCCCTTGGCTGGTAAATCAAGGCCTTCGGTTTGAATGACCTTCCCTCATTTCATAATCAGGGTTGCTGAGCTCCATGCACATATTGATGCTAATTACGCTGACTGTAACAGACTGTCTACATCATCATCATCATCATCATCATCATTATTATTATTATTATTATTATTATTATTATTAATGATAAAAATCTAGCCATTAAAGTGACATAATTTATCTTTTGTCGTAGAAATAAGATTTGGGATAACCCAGACCAAGAGAAAATGAGGGGACAGAGAGGGAGGCTCAGGGCGTTGGTCGGGAAATGTCATGTCCACGAAAGTTATTTTTAGACGAGCGGAAGTCTTTGTTCTAGCGGAAGTCTGTCTTCAGAGACGTCCGCATGCAGTCTTGCCATCGCCGTCGTCGTGCCATGAACTGTCGCCTTCGCTATTCGTTTCTGACTCGCGTTCTCCGTTTAATACACTAATGTCAGCCAGCGAGTCATTCGTGTCCACAGAAATAGAGGAGCTTATTTCCCAGCTGGAATTATCAGACCAGAAAAACCATTTTCCGCGTTTCTGAAAGTCGTTTTCGTCGACAAACGTTAAGTCCACTTCGTCCGCCATTACATGAAATCTTTGCTTTTTTCTTTCAAACATCAGACCGAGGTTGGCCTGCATACGGACGTCTCGGAAGACAGACTTCCTCTCGTCTAATAATAACTTTCGTGGACATGACATATCCCAAGGGCTGGACCGGGAGCCTCCGTCTCTGTCCCCTCATTTTCTCTTGCCCAGACTTCATAAAACTTTAACTTTTTTCTTAGTTGATTAAAACAGTCCAATCCCAATCTTTGTCAAAATGGTTCAAAAATTTTTATTGGTTAAACACGACCAAAGCTGTCAAAATGTCAAACAATCACAGAATTCCTCCTCCTTTACGTTACACAGTCAATATGGCCCTCCAAGTGGGGTCGCCGTCAAATGTGGCCGTTGCAAAAACTTTCTTTGTTACATTTTTGATATTCAGTTAATGGGATAACTCTCTTATGTAGAAAAAAAATTGGGGTTAAATATCGCCGCAGTGGCGGCGAAGCGTATTTTGTATTGAGGTTGCTAACAAGCAAGCGTCGGAGACGCCAGATAATTTTGAAATCTTGAAGCTCAGAAAAGCTACTTTCGGCATTCTCGACGAGATGTCAAAAAAATGAACGTGGATCAACCGCAAAATGACGGATGTTTTATTTTTTATTTTTTGCTTGAAATTGGGAGTCTCCCCGGCTCCGCCGTCCCTGCCCCCGTCTTTGTTTGGTTTCTCTCGCATTGTAGCTTTGTCCCACATTCAGGCCGCTTGTTGCTGTTTAGAAAGTCCCTTGTGCCCATTTTTTTTCTTTTCGCTCATGCCTCTGATGTCCTCAAAAATATTTTGTTTTTCTTGTAGCCGTCTTAGTTTCTTAAACTTCAAGCTGAGGCAGAGGGGACCTTCGTAGTTTCTGAAATTGTTCCCGCAAAGAATCCATCTGAAGGGAACACAGAAGGCCTCTTGTAATAGGCCCCTCAGACCAAGACAGGGTGATCTCCATATCAAACCTTGCCCATTGTTATGGTTTGGTTCTTTTTTCCTTTCATGACAATAGTTACAAAAGCGTCTTTGTTCCCCATCCGACGGCATCCATTTTGCACCGGTGGCTAAAAACAGACCAACTTACGAGGGTACTCTAATGCGTTATTAGCTACCATCAAAAGATGATTGAGTCAGTAGGGATATATTCAACATCGCGGATGGGACCTTTAAAGTACTAAAGTAAACCAATCACTCTTTTAGGCATATCTCAGAAGGAACAACTTGACACAAGCGCATATGTGGCTTGGACTTTTCAAGTCTCACGCCAGGGGTGAATTTCAGTGGGTGGACGGAAGTTCTTTTGGGCGGAACTACTCCAACTGGTCTCCAGGGGAACCCAACAATGTGCTAGGCAGGGAACTGTGTACAGAGATGCTGTTGTTTGGAAGACCATTCACACTGAAGAAGTGGAACGATATACGATGCGATACAACCCAATACAAGCCTATAACTGTTTGCGAGAAACCCATGCGAACAGGAGACTAACAAGCCGGAATTAACCCAACTTTTACCTCGTGTTTCAGAAGCATTTATAAATCTTTACTCATATTATTAATATGAATTTAAAGGCTTGCTAATAACTTTAAGAGAGATTGAGCTTTAGTTAGGACAACGTCATAATGCCAAAAAAAAATGCTGTTTTCCAAAAAAACGTGTTCACTGTACGTTTTTATTTTCTTTCATTTCTACTTGACTGTCTTTTTTAGTAAGTGTAGCCATAGCATTGTAGTTGTAAAAGTTTGCATCTTTAAGACTTTAATCCGTTACTTCAATGATCAATTTCGTCCCTTAAATTGTCAGTTTCCTGCAATCAGCTCACTGCAAACGAAATATAATTTCGCAACCTATTAACGAAATGAATAAGCTCACTGCAAATGAAATAAATTCCCAAACTAACAACAAAAATAAAACGGTACACTACCAACAAACTTCGAGTTCACTGCAAACTAACAATTACAAACACGCAATGCTACACCTAAATTTCGCTGGAGCAAGTGTTCTAGTGCACGTACAGAACGCGTTCTAGAGAATACATTATAGAGAACGTGTTCGTTCCATATCCGTTCTGCCCCCGTTCCGTATCCGTTCTGTTGCTGCTTCATTGCTCGTTCTAGTTTCGTTTTGATCACGTTCGTGAACGCGTTCCCTGTTAGGTTAATTCTGAGCGATACTGTAATCCGCCGAGGCGGGTTGCCCGATTTCCCGGTCTGCCAGACGGGGTAACCCGCTCAGGCGGGGTCGCGTTTTGCCATGTAAACGCTTGAAGGTGGGGTAACTCGCCAACCCGGGGTCGAATCATGTCACGATATACTGCCTTTGGTGGAGGCGTTGCAGCCTTAAAAGTGATGTTAAGAAGCCACATCACTAAAAAGTTGAAGCAACCGAGTAGCTAGTGAGAGTACCCGGGACCCCAGGGTGGTAAGATTGCATGTAAACTCGAGCTATTCTTCGAACCCACCTAGGCGCGTTACCCTAGCTACGCGAGTTACCCCACCTCCATGTAAACAGGCCCCAAGTCGTAGCAATAAATTGGATTAACCAGGATCTTAAAGAAAAATTTTTGGCTTCCCAAATAAACTTTATTTTACTCTATAATGACAAAGCAGATCTTTTTCTGACGTTAAAACTTTGGCCGCCTATTAATCATTTGTGAGAAAGAAAAAATTCCTGTCTCCTCGCATATCACATTTCAACGCACGTATGCAAATTTGTTAAGCTCGAATATTACACAACATGATGAATTCACAAAAGAGGGTCAGGATGGAAGTGCTGGAATCTCAGCTATCAGCTAAATTTCCGAAAAAAAAACCTTTTCCAGCGAGACATTAGATGAAACAAACAACATATTTGCTATTAGAGGCAAAAAACGCTTCTTATTTCATTGCATGCGTGAAGACAAGAAACCTTATCGTATCAAATTACATACGCAACAAAATAAATTTCAGGATCAAACCCTTTAACCATTTGTTAAGCCAGCGACACACTAGGCAATTTGATTGCCGATCGCATCGATTTTGATCTGCAGCGAAAATCGCCATTTTTATGCAGTGACGTGATAAAATCGTAAGGTCTTATTGGTTGAATCCTTCAGCAATTCGCTGCGGCGGGCGTAAAAATTGCAGGCGCGGGCACACTAGGCAAATTGCGGCAAATTTAAAGTGCCTATGAAGTGAAAAATATCTTTTGCTTATTTTAAAGACCTATCAAAGTGATGAACAATGCTGTTTTCTATTTTTGAATACCTTCTTTCGTTCCAGAGATATTCAGAATTTTGTTTGAAAATCGATGACGTCTCAAACATTGCCGATGTCTGACATGCCATGTACACACTAGGCGGCGAACAAAATAGCCTAGTGTGTCGCTGGCTTTACTGGTATTTACCCGTGTCCCTGTCTAGAAAACAGTCTCAACATCTCAATCATACAGAAGTGTTCAAAATGTTCCTCAGTTTCAGTCAATAAATTTATGTAAGCCAAAGGTAGGTTTAATCTACCCTTAGCCTAATTGGCACTTTTTTTGGTGTCCTAAACTCGCTCTGTGTCCGTTGATCGGCATACGAGCAACTATACTTGCAACTCGAAAAATAGCAGATCTTGATTCTGGTTTGCTACAGCCTAAGAACCGGTTAATTCTAGATCTGGGAATCACATTACCAGCAGTTCGTGAAGTCTCTGCGATTGAATTCTTCAAGAATAGCGACTTTTAAACTGTTACAGTTAGAGTATTACTACGAGGTCACGATTTCCGTTCTGAATAAGTTAAGTTAAAGTTGTTCGACATCCAAACCCAATGCGTATAACCAAAGCTAAGAACAACGTCCTTGCAGCCAGTTTCAACTCCAGAGCTTTTGTGGATCATGCTCAGAAATGATCCGACGCTCTGGTGACGAGAATAGAGACCTTACGCAACATGACGGTGACTCAACACGGTCTCTTCCTCAAATGAAGGATTATCCTTCATTGTTAGTTTGTCTTAAATGAAGCATTATCCTCCATTTTGATCACTCTGTCCCAGGACTTGTGGTAGCAAATAAAAACAATAAAAGTAAAAGCAGCCCCCGGACAGGATTTGGTCCCGGAGCACCCACTTTAAAGGAACTGTTTTTATCCACTTAACCACTAAAGATCAACTGACTAGAAAAGTTTCTACCTCATATGAACCAGGTGAGCGTTAGCCCTACTGATGGAAATGAGCCCACACATGGACAGAGAAAAACTTTGACCAGGGTAGGAATTGAACCCACGACCTTCGGGTTAGATCACCGCTGCTCTACCGACTGAGCTACAAGGTCAGACGAGAGCAGGCTGTGGGAACTGAAGATGTTAAAGTCACGGCAATGAACATGTACAAGTACAAGGAAGCATTAGGCC
>NC_090879.1:43540964-43570964 GCF_036669935.1 Montipora foliosa
TAAAAGTTCCTCACTGAAACGTTAAACACAGCTCCCATCGCTTTGGTTGCCCCACCGCATGTTATAAATCCGGATTTTCATCGAACTCCGTAAGTACTGAAGCTGTTTGGATGGAGTTTGAAACGCAGTCGGAGGTATTTACTAGTGTATGAAACACAATCCTGTTTTTCATCCGTCAACAACTCACATTATCATGACTGCAGAAGAAATTCATATGAAAAGGTCGTTGCACCTTTTCAGCCTTTTGGACACATTTTTCTGTTGAGAGTCCAGGGAAAATGCCATCGTTGAAATCATCTATGCTTTGTTTTTGCGCTTCCAGTTGCGTTGAAATGTTCAAAGTTATTTCTCACACCGGTACATCCAGCCAATATCGATCGAAAACCAACAATTATTACTCGGAATACCTGAAAGGTATCCGAGTTACAATCTCGCTTGTCTGTTTTTTGGTGCAACCAAAGCAATTAACTTAACAAAACTATACTTTTTCCAACAACAACAAAAAAACAGCCGAGGTGTCGAGTGTCGTCGGACGAGGGGATTTTTGCATGCGCGAGGCTTCAAACAGCTTCAGTTCTTACGGAGTTCGATGAAAATCCGGATTTATAACATGCGGTGGGGCAACCAAAGCGATGGGAGCTGTGTTAAGGTTTCAGTGCAACTTTTAATATCGTTCGCCGATTTAGACACTCGAACACGATCCCAGGCAGGTATTTGGGGACGAGTCTGGAATTTGTTTTGCTCTGCCCAACTATGGGTACACTTGCGTAGGTTTGCGCACACCGTATGGAGGCTCAGTGAACCGTTGACTAACCGTGTCAAAATTCGTTGCCAGCGAGCCTCGAAGGAGTTTGAAAATTTGAATATTTTTCGCTGTTCCTTAGCAATGGATATTGGCTGGACCTTGAAACTTGGTCAAGGAGAAGTAAATTTATCCGTGTGGCCATCGCCGGAGATTGAGCGTGACTGATGCCGGAGAAGTGTGATTTTATCGGCGAGATGTGAGGTAAGCTAGAAATTACTTTCCAGCCTTTCCTTTATTTAGGAACGAGTGACAACTCGGGAATTGGAGAAGTCGCTTAAATCGCATTCAATCAGGCAAAAAACCACACAAAAGGCGAGAAATTAAACACGACAATAAAGTACGGCTTTTTTATTGAGAACTTTTGCGGGTAAATATCTTTTTCAGTCTGTTATCGAGATTCCCATACAAATCCTTATAATTGTTTACCTTTCGACTCTGGGCCCCCTGTGGTGGGGACGTGCGAAAGATCCCGAAAGGTGAAATTTAATCTTCGATCCCTACCCCTAGAGAAAAATTGAAATTGTCACCAGAGCAACGGTCGTGTCCTGTCCGAATCGCGAACGGCTCTCAGACTGGAGAAAGCGGCGGGTTCTTCGTGAAAACTGGCCATTTCTCTAAGCATGTGGAGATTGCTCTGGGACTCTGGGCATTTATGCTACATCGTTTGTTATCGATCTTCATGTGAGGGTGGACAAATAGCCGAATCAAGCCGATTTTTGGGATTAAATCGTCCTCGATCGCGGAGTGATTAATGGCTTCAGAGGTTCGGAGTTTCCAGCCTTGTCTTCTTTTAATGAAGGATAGGAGCAAATTTCAAAACTTGCCCAGAGCGCCTCAAATCGACACAAGGACACAAGATGAATTAGAAGTAAGAGTAAGTTTATCTCTTGTATTTTCCTCGCTATAAACTAGCTATAAAGGATTAGCCGATTTTTTTTCTGCATTTCATGTTTCCCATATAAACCATACAAACCGTTACGTTGACGGAGCATTCAAATTGTGTTTGGGTCGCCTGTGAAAATACTTCACTTAAAAGGAATTGACACAGAATTAAGAATATCCTTCAATTGAGGGAGGGACTTGGTTGGGTGACTTGTGGTCGCGTAAGGACTAGGTCTAGCACGCGAGATTTGACGTTGCCGTCCTGTACGTATAAAGCTTACGCAACACAACACGACACCAGGCGAAAACCTTTAACCTGACAACAGCTTTTTCAGTGCTTAAAGAGAGGCAAATTGTGAACCTTTAGTGGCCAAAAAGCTGTTTTTTTGACAGCAAACGATGTCAACTCATAGACGGCGAAGAACCCCTTCGACTGTATGATGTAAATACTTGCAAAACCAGGGGAAAACCTCAAACCCGGCGCGGCTTTTGGGAGTTTCAACCCGAAATGACTATCTTTGGAGATGCAAGAGATGCAATTATGATAGCAAACGACATGAAACTAATAGACGATGAAGAACTTCTTTTCCCGTACGAGTTGAATTCATAAAAGAACCTCGACATACCTCACTAGAGATATGAAAAATTTGATCTTGATAACTTGACAGACGCCGAATGCAAGAGCGAATTTCACTTTTCAAAACACGACATCTACACTCTTCTCGACGTGTTGAATTTCCCTGAGAAAGTCATTTGTAAAAACTGTTTTTACGTTCACAGCTGTGATGAAGCTTCGTGCATGGATTTAAGACGATTTGCATATCCCTGTAGATACAAAGATATGGTACCAAGATTTGGAAGGGCCGTCCCTCAAATCAGCGCGGTTGTGAACGAAATGCTCGGTTTAATATTTCATAATCTTTGCCCAGCATGGTCAGTTACTGACTAGTAATTTTAACCAGCCATGGCTATCACCGTCTGATCTAGTAACTTTTGCCGAGGCAGTTCATCGAAAGGGAGGTGCTAATCGGTATGACTATTTTCGAAATTGACACAATTCTAATATACAGAAATACAATTCCCTTGTTGAAGCTAGGAGGACTTCCTCGTGCCTATGTGTTTCTCAAGTGCAGTTCCAAGGGTGGATCCAGGGGAGGTGCACTGGGTGGACGTGCACCCCCCTCGGTTACCAAAAAAAAAAACGTTTTAGTTAAAAAGCACCAAAACTGCATTAAGTTAGATTTTTATATGCCTCATCTTTTACAGATTTATCATACTACAGCCCTAACGCTCTTAAAAGCATGTATTATACATTGTCTAACATCTAAAGATTGGGCTTCCTGTGCATTTCCGTCTGACATGTGCACCCCCCTAGCCAAAATCCTAGATCCGCCCTTGAGTTCAAATGTCAAAATTTTCATGTGTTGAACCTAATACAAATGAATGAAAGGCTAGCTACTGTTTCTGTTACTTTGCATTGAATTAGGTCCAGCACATTTGACAACAACAACAACATCAACAACAAAAACAGGGCTTTGTACTCCTTTATCAGACTTTGTCAGTGTCCTCTACAAATGCAAGCAAAAAAAATCGTTTTCTGGCACATACAGAATAGTTGAATGTTCGAATGCAACCACGGTCAAAAAAATCAACAGTGAAGTTCTCAAGTTCATTTATGCAAGACTTTAAAAACTGAGGCAAAAAGAGATATGATCGGAAAATTGCTGATTTATTTACAATTGACCAATATTTCAGGTACAAGATATGCACAACAACCCAAAAAAAAGGAAACAGCTTGCGGACCGCGGAGGAAACACATTATACTTCACTGTTTTATTAATTAAGGTCCTTATCTCACTGTTTTTCTCGTCTCCTAACATCCGGGACAACTTTGTGTGCTCGGTAACCGCCAGCATCGCAAACACAATGGAAACCGCTAAAAAGTTGTCCCGGGTGGGCGAGTTGTCCCTAGCAGAGCGTTTGTAAGGCAGGTAGGGTTACCCTAGAACTCAGATAGGGTTACCCTAGCCCCAGGTAACCCTTAACTAGCTGCCTTGTAAACACGTCGATGAAAAAAAGAAGAAATGTGTGAGTGCTAGGGTAACCCTAGCACTAGGGTTACCCTCCCTCCTTGTAAACAGGGCCTAACTTGGATCAGTCCTACAATGTACGCGACGTATCCTAAAAGTAAATTGGTACGAGCGGTTCAGAGTGAAAACAGAGAATGAAAGATTCTCTGTTGCATGCTTACGTTGTCGTCAAAACCTCAAATTTGGTGATTTCACGTCGTCGTTTCACGTAAAGGAACGGGAAAATCCTTGGTAAAATCCGTGCTGCACGAGCAGCACGATTATTTATGCTCTTTTAACCAATGATATTATTGTTTTGTGGCGTTGTTGTAGTGGTAACCGTCGTCGTGTGTTAAACTCCTTATATTGTCTCCTGGGGCCGGTTGCAATGATAAAAGTTGCTCTTACGACTAGCCCTTAAGTCCGCCGATGGCCTTACGTCTGATGTTGCTAGGCCCCATCTACGCCTGATGTAAAAATATTCCTATATAAATTAGCAGCACCGATGGAAAATCCGAGTACCTCGAGATGCGAAGAACGTATGCGCAATAACAATAGTAGGCACCGTCCTTAATTTGCAAAAACAAAAGTTCTGCACGCCCTACACGTGCGTTTTTCATTTTGATACATTTCTTTGCCGTTCTCGTCTTGACAATGACTTGAAATGATCAAATTTGAGGTCATGTAAAGGACGCGAGCACCTTACAATGAATTTCAAATTTTCTTTCTAAATGTCCACACCGTTCTCACCAATTTTATTCTTGGAATGAGGACTCATCGTACTTTCCATGCCGAGCGACATGGAGTAATCGCAAAATTATTACAGTAACGGGAGATTAGGGAGCTTACGAAACGACGACGCCGACGGCAACGACAACGCTACAAAACAATAGGTTTAGTGAGCAAAAACAATGGCCCTGCACGCTCTGCACGTGCGTTTCACATTTTAATACATTTCTTTGCCGCCATCTCCTAAATGACGACGTGAAATGACCAAATTCAAGGTTCTGTGGAGGACGTTAGCACATGACGATGAATTTTCACTTCTATCTCAACGCTTCCAACCCACTCATACCAGTTTAATTCCTCACCAGTTACTGCACATTTTTAACGCAAAACGACATGAAATAGTTTCGCAGTGATATAAATAACGCGAACTCGTATTTTTAAATGAAGTCCTCGTAGCCGTCGTCGTCCTCGTTTCGTAAGCTCCCTAATATTTTTAGACAACGTTCTCGAAGCCGCATATTGGAGAGTGAGTTCGGCTTCGTTTAAAAATAACTCAGGCTTAACATCACAAAGTGGAAAGGCTTGCTTTTTTAAAGAGGATCTATTTTCGAAAAAGAACGATATGTTACAGTCAAAATCTATGTAAGTGAACACAAATTAGATTAAGACCACCTTACGACCAGCTCTTACGTGGTCTCAATCTTAGTCCTGAGTAACGTCAGACGTTTGCTAACGCCCAAACATGTGCAACCGACATAAAGTCCACGTTTGACTGGAGGTCTGACGTTAGTTCAAAGTCCCGGTCCTAATCCTTTTATATCACATATACTCGGACTAACTGACTTAACCCCAAAAATTAAGGAACGCAAATTTTTGAAGGGTGATAAGAACGAGTCTTTCATTGTTGGACCTTCGCGTAGGAGAATCTTTGTTTAAATTTTTAGCCTCATTATCATACAGCCAACGCTTTCTTACCAGTCAGCCGAGAATAAAGTACTGAATATTGAAAGTACATTGCATAATGAGCGATCTCCGAAAATTTTTGAGTATTTTTTATACTCAAATGGCGGATCGAAAATTCTGCATTTTAATTGGTTGGTTTGTCACTCGCGAGAAGTGAGCATGTAGTATTCGATCCTATTGTACACAACTTGATGCTGTGTTTCTTCTTGTGGCTAAAAAGTTCTCTTAACAGCTTTTCGACCCAAGAATTTATCAGCTTTTGATGGCTAATAGCCGGCTCTTTATCAAAGTTAAAAGGTTTGAAATTAACGATTTATCTAAGTTTAACAAGTTATTTTCCCTTTTGAAGTCAATTTGTAAATAGCATGATGTCTTTGTGAGCAAACGAAACAAAATGTAAACAATGACGTCAGCAAGGATGTCCTTATTCTCCCTTATAATTGATTATGAGGCTACCTCTCGCGAGCTACGCGCCCCTCGCGCGGGAGCCTGTTAGAAACATTCCAAAACTGGCAATATGCAGAAACCCATGGGTTCCTGCTCCGTGGTGTTACATCTACATCTACGTCTACCTGTTCCAGCACACGGAAAAGTCCCTTTTTGACTTATGGCTGTTTCTGCTTAGATGGTCGTATACACAAGGCCTTTTAGAGACATGACTGCCAAGCCGGCCCTTCTGCTGGAGAGAAAAGGAGAGCCACAACACCGGGAACTTCATCCCCTACTTTTCTCGAATAGTGTGTGGGTTCTTTAACGTCCCATAGGGAACTTATGAGCGTAGAATTTGTGAGATGGGGCCTATGGTTTCAGGGATCGCGTTAACGCAAAAATCGTGCATTTTTGCGCAAATAAAATCCAAAAAATGCATCATCAAAATTTTAATGCGTCCCAGGACGCAAGGAACTGGCTTAAATAACTCACACAACTTGCTTTGATTTGTCAGTATATTCTGCTGTTTGGGCGATTGGGCGACATGCAAAAAATAATAATAAATAATAAATAACGAAGTAAAGTAACAGTAGTGGCTATATTGGATTTACTCATACAAAGGAGACTGGTGGAGATGACCAAACATCCGGGAAACTTAATTGAGCTCCCGCCATTTGTTTGCTCATTGCTCGTTTGATCAATTGAGAAATACAACTGCTCACACTTCTTGAAAAGGAACTGAGAAGGGTTGAAGACATTGTAATTTTTTAGATAAAGATTTTTTGGCTAAAACTGGCTGAAAGAGTTTGGATGGTTGCAAACAAGGAATTTGGGCAATGAGTTATCTATGATTTGTAAGGACTAGGTAAAAGCTGGAAAAAAGAACTCGACCACGACTGGATGGAAAAATTTTCAGCGATCGGCACTTGTACGGTACATGAATCAGGTGGATCACAAAAGTACAGCAGCAGTATTGCTTCAATGGGAACTATTCAAAGCTGCCTTTGACAATCTGGATTCGAAATTTGGTTACTCTCTCTGTCTCGTAACCTAAAAGATCCTTTTTTATTATCGCAGAGGGTCACCAAGATTTTGGAACCCCCCAAAAATGCTTGGGACCCAATTTTGCAAGACGTGCGGGTCCCATTTACCCGAAGAGGGTTTTAGGATGACTGTATCCATATGCTCTTGAAATTCCTAGCTGAAAAGAGAACTTCATGTTTGCATTCACTCTTTCATACCGTTTTCTCTTGTCTTCCTATTTCAGATATTTCACGGATTTGAAATGGAGCCTTAAACGGAACTTCCACTAAAACAAGAAAATAACTTTAAACCACAGAAATAATGTTTACATTCTACAATAAAAAAGGTTCGAGCTTGTATCCGAAAAAAAAAAGACTATCAAAAACGCTTGTTTTTCCGAGCGCCGCCATCTTGAATAATTGTCACTTAATTGTTCTTTGAGTGAGTCGTCACACGTCACAATTATCAGGCAAGATGGCGGCGCACAGGAAATTCAAAAATTCATTATTTTCGATACAAATACTTTTGATTGCAAACATTTTCCTGTTCGGATTATTCATTTATCCGAGTGGAAGTTCTCTTTTAAAACAATTACAGGTCCTCTATAACGAGTCTAGCCCAGCGCACTCTCCGGAGGTACCTCGTGTATCCCTTATTGTAGTGTATTCTAGGAACATATTTTGTTGTGCCTTAGAACCTGGTGTTGCGTCAAACAAGTAGTTGATGGAGTAGCTGACGTTTCCACAGGCAGCCCAACCTGAGTTACAGGGAAAGCCAACATATAAGCCAAAGCCAAAATATAAGAGTTTGCATCGTAATTAAGATGATAATTATAAAAACCTTACCTTATTGCCATTGTGGGTAGCTTCCTCTTGTGTGGTTATTTTCCGGCATCTTTTAATTGCTGGTTACCAACCATAATAAGGTAAGGCTTTTTAAGAATATAGCTTGATTTCACATATTTATCCTTATACTTTCGGTCTCCAACTGAGTTTGGGCCGCCTGTGATGTTTTGAGCGTCGGCTCTTTGCCTCTGACAAACGCTTAACGCTCGAAACGTCAGCTTCCGAGTCTTACCATTATTATTCGTTTTCCCCCTGGTTACATCCCCTGTATTTAGCGTGCCTCTTCTGCATTTAAAATTGGCTTATGCATGCCGGAGTCCAACCTCGTTTCCAGGGTCTCTCTTCTCTGCCTCCTCTATCGTTGAGGAAAGACACCCTGGTTGCGGCTGGTCACGTGACTCCCAAAATCTGGGAGCTTTCCAAATCTTTGTTAAGGGAGGGGTGGCAGTGGAGCCCGGCCCTGTCATCTTTTTTTGTGGCCAGACGTAAGACGATCATTGGAACACGGCCAGATGGGCAAGATATTTTATGTACTACACATGGTATTCGACGTGAAAGGCAAAACGTTGTTGTCTAACCGATCGGACGGAACAGAAAATAAACTCGCTTTCGCGGCGTTCCAAGTTTCACTTACGCCCTTGTGAAGGTCCGGATTCAAAGGTCCTTGAAAAAGGCTCAAGAGCAGTCGAATTGAGAGGTAACGAAGAATTATTAATAGTTTGCGGAGAAAAGGTTTTGTCGCGCAAGAAAGCAAGTGAATCTTTTATCCATGGGAAACAAACATGTTCGGCGACCGATCAGTCGGTGTCATGTCTTAATAGAGAGGTTATGCATGACGTCTAAGCCAAACGGCAAACGTCGGAGTGAAATTAGGGTTTTGCCAAAAATGGAAGAACCTTGCTTGATATTAGCTTATTTCTGTACTCTTAGCTCCAGATATCAAGCAACTTCTCAAAGGAACGAACGAAACAAACTAAAATGAGAGAATTTTCACGTTTTATGATAAGCAGGAGCCTGCCCTTTCTCGTTGGCCGTAAACGTCATGCTGAACCTCTCTTATATGTCACGTATCAACCTCAAATCAAACTGTGTGACCAATATTGAACATGTGCAGGTATTTTATTTTTTCGTAACCTGCGATCAATCTTACTTTTCTTGAGACAGGACACTAAAAGGTACCTTTTCGCACGATGTCTAAGGAAAAGTACGCCTGATCGCAGGTTAATTTTTTCTTTGGTTTCCGTTTTTAATTCAAATGTTAAACAAAGGGTTTCCTAAGTCGCGAGCTTGTGCAACGAGTAGACAGCTTTGACTTTTTATTTGAACATCTTCTAGTAAATTTCCGTTGTTATATTTTTAAGCTTACCTTTTACTGCACACAGCTGGTTACTACTGGTTTGTGTTTACAACACAAATCGTATGAAGGGTTGTCCTGAAAACTAAGACCTAAGAACTAAGACCCGGAAAACTAAGACCCGAAAAACTAAGACCCGGAAAACTAACAACCTGGAAAACTAAGATCCGGAAGACCCGGATTGTAAACATGAGAAAGTTTGTGTAGGGAGGAAGGGGAATTCAAGCAGATCCAACATGGCTGCTATTCAACGAACACGCAAGGAAATTCCAGCACTGTGGCACTATTAAAGAGGTACTAACCACACTAAAAACTGAAAAACTGAGAGATTCTTCAAGTTTGCATCCCTTTACCTAAGAAACGTTTTTTAAGTATAATTTGCAGTGCTCTGGATCTTATTTTTCCAGGTCTTAGTTTTCCGGGTCTTAGGTCTTAGGTCTTACGTCTTAGTTTTCCGGACACCCAATCGTAAAGTATATTTTAAGCGTCGGTAAAATATAAAAGAGACATTTTATCAAGCAAACGTTGTGTATGGTGTATTGTTTTATGATAGTGTATGTTCTGTGTTTGTTATGGGATTCTCTCCATTCTCTGTTTATTAAGAAAATTAAGAAAGGAAAAAGGCCACAAGTGGGCCGCAAACAAACATCCTTAATTATTATTGTTGTAAATCAAGAAAACCGTACATTAGTTTCGTAATTCATGCACGCGCTGCAGGCCTACAAATCTTACACTCACTCACTCACTCACTCACTCAGACAGACAGCCCTGATGACATTGTGCGTTGTAGCGACCGGTACTCAAGGCCAACCTTAACAATCAACTTGGCACGAGTTTCGATACGCTATGGTTACGGAGATATACTTTACGGACAATCACTTGTTTTCACTTTATCAAGGGTAGTCGAACTATGACTTGATTGATTTATTATCAAGCCAAGAATCCAACATCATATCGTAAACTGAAATAACAATAGAAAAAAGGCTTGCTAAAATCTAATAGCCAGTCAGTACTGACATTCCAATCATTCCACAGCAAAATTGAAGCTCAAGGGAAAAACTAGTATACATGATCATAACCAAAGAATTGTCAGACAATAAAAACTCTTATTTAGGAACAAGCTAGATTTTGTAAACTAAAAAGGCACAGCTGATATAAACAAATCTAAATGGCATTGAAACCTGTGCCACGTGTTTAAAGCTTATCATATTGAGACCATACATGTGATCTTTAAAAAAATAGCAAAAGTACGAAACCCTAAACTTAATCATACTTAAGTTCAAAGGTAAGGTAAGAAATGACTTACATAACACAATTCCGCTTTACCGATCTTTTCCAAATCTTCAGCGTCTCACAACTTACTCCACTGAAAAACTTCTGATCCGTCCGGCAACAGAAGCAAAACTAACTAATTAAATGCAGTTACTTTCGGGCGGCAACTAAAACATACATCTAAGTCAAGTGAGTGAAATAAAATAAGATCAACAAACTGAAATTAACTATAGGGACTGCGGGTGTACAAAACCGCTACATGTGTAGTGCACTTATAAAGTGCACTGGCACAAAATTAAAACGAGTAACAGCATACGCAAACAGAATGTACTCTGACGACCTCATTGCCGAGAAGGCAAAACAATACCTCATCCAATCCCACCTAAAACCAGGACGTTTTTACGTCCTTCCCAAAGTACACAAGCCCGGTAACCCACGACGCCCCATTATTTCATCCAATAGTCAATCAATTAATCAATACTTTATTTGATAAAGCAGGTCAACAAAATTGGCAACTATACAGCTGATGTGGACCTGCTATATTGCTAAGAACAATACAAAAAAATATATCTACAATAAATTAGCTAAACATACATCATCTAAAACTTTCGTGAATAGTAGGACTTAAGAGGAATTTGTAGAATTCCTAAAATTGACTCGAATAAATTGTTAAAAATATCTACAATTTAGATCTTTATCATAAATTACAGAGCACTCTTTACGGAAATTGATATTCCTATTAGATTTTTAATCGATCGGTTTAAGTTTCCTTTGAAAGGTCTCAGGGTTGTCATGCTGTTTGATAACATTAGGTAACGTATTTCAAGCGACTGCTGCTCTATTTGTAAAAGATCTACGTCCTATTTCTGTCCTTGGTCTAGAAACATCAATGTTCAAGGATTTCCTAAGGGTATAACTGGAAGGAGTCTTAACAACTAATCTATCTATTTCATCTAAATCTAAATTGTAAAAAGGCTTTATGAGCGATAGTTAGAATGCGGAAACGATAGTAACAACTCAGCGGCATCCACTTAGCATTTATAAGTACAGATTCATCGTCTATGTCTCTTGGAAAATTATAAATAAGTCTTGCAGCTCTAAGATTAATCTGTTCTAGGTCTTTCAATAACTGATCCAAGCAAGACCCCCACACAACTAGACCATAGAGCACACTTGGGATAACTGTTTTATAATAAATTGTTTCCAGAGACGCTCTAGATAAAAAAACTTATACGTGTTAACATTTTAACTTTAGAGCTGAAGGATGTGGAGACAGACTACATGCTCGGCCCAAGACAGCTAATTATCGATGATGACCCCAAGGCAGATAGAAGAAGAACTAAATTGAATAATTTTATCTCCCCATAATAGGGGCTACAGAGGGCCAATAAAAAGATTTGTATCCGTAAAATTAAAGCTTCAGTTTTCCCCTCGTGCAAAAATTAGCCTGTTCTTTAGACACCAAGATTGTAGCTGGTCCAAAATCTCCTGAAGGGATATGCCAACCTCACTGGTTGAACTATACCAATGGTATAGATGGTGGTGTCATCTGCGAACATGAACGCTTCACCACTTTTGTTAATACTACCTGGGAGATCATTTACATAAGGGGTGAAAAGTCTAGGGCCCAACAATGAGCCTTGAGGGACCCCAATTTTCACTAATTTAGATTCCGAAACTCACCAAGGATTTGTGTTGTTTGTCTTCTACTTGATAAATAATCAATCAACCATACTCACAAATCTTCAGTGACTCCCACACCCTTTAATTTTTCTCCCAAAATAGTGTGGTCGACACAATCGAAAGCTTCCCTAAAATCTATGAAAAAAATACCCATTTTAAAACCTCTATCAAGAGCTACTTTCCAGGTTTCCGTGATTTCACGGTAAAAGGAGTCTTTCGGTAAAGTATGTATCCTTTTCTAAAGCCCCATTGTGTACTAGACAAAATATTGCACTGGAAAATTTGGACCATTTACAGACTTCATAAAATGTCTGTAAATAATAAATTTACAGACTTTAACACTTAACCCCATAAATATAAAATCTTTGTAAATTTATTTTACAGATATTTTACAGAGTTTTGTTGAGTAAAGCTCTATAAAATGTCTGTAAAATGTTTATAAATTATTGGAGCTACAACAAGAGGAAATACTTGAAATTTACAGACTTTATAAAATCTTGCAAAAATGTCTATAAATCGAAAATTTACAAAGATTTTACGCCGTTTGGTCATGTCTCATAAAATGTCTGTAAATTGCGCTCTATCATCATGCGTGTCCTGTCTAATTTACCAAATGGTTTTGAATCTGTATGCCCTGTTCACGATGATTTTGAGTGTCGAATATTTATTACCTAATTAAATTATGTGGGAAACTGTTGAATTAGCCCTGCATGTTGCACTGAGTTCGGTTTATCAAAAGTTCGCCGGTTGCAACCTCTAAAATGCCTATCGGTATGTGTTTTAATAGTTCGACTTGGATCAAGTCTTAGGCCCTGTTGATATGGAGAAAAGTTGTCCTCGGAAGATGGTCACCCTCCCAGCCGGGTCTTTAGCTAGCGTTTATGTGAGAAAAGAACTAACCTTTTTTCCTGAGTCAAGAGCTGCCCGGCTCAGTTTCGATCATCAGGAGACTGGGAAGATAGTACTCGTGCATTCTCTCATCATCTTGCCTCGACCAAGTTGACTCCACTGAGCGAGCCAAAGTGTTAACATGGAATAAAGTTGGCCTGGCCAGGAGGGCGACCCTACCGTTGACAAAGGGTGACCCGGCTAGGTGGGTTTCCCTTCTAGCCGAGCCATTTTTTTTCCTCATGTAAACAGTTTACTTAAACCGCATTTTATAGGGAAATGTAGGAAAAGTTGGCTGGTCCAGGGTAACTCCGGTAAACAAGTGACCCTTCTTCCCGGGACAATTTTTCTCCATATAAACGGGTACTTAGGGCCTCACAAGATTAGACCGTTTTAGTTGTTTACAACAATTGCAAAGGCCATAAAATCTATGTAAATTGACACAAGCTGGCCATAAAATAGTTTTTTTGCGTAAATTTCGTGTAAATTGCTGGGATGAATGATGCAAATAACATGTAAATCAAGGCCTTTGTGATATAGGAGTCCCAGCACAGAATGAGATTGAGAAAGTAATGTAGGCTAGTAAGCAGACTTTACCATGCCCCTTGAAAAAAGAAAAAAAAATAGCATTGGTGTTTAGCTGCCCAAATTAATCGTGCGGGTTTCAGTCAATTAACGTGGGTGCTTTCATAGCCCGCAGCTGCAGGTGAGAATTACTTCTTATGAAATAATGATCGAAAATCCGGCAGCCATTATAGTTATTTAAGTGATTAGTATCCAGTTTCTTGAGAAAAACAGAAAAGGAAATCTCAAAAGGAACACACTTTCCCCCGTTCCATATTTTGATTGAGGAAATTTGCTCTGCATCTTTAAAGCAGAAAATTCTCCCCGGTTTTTCGCACTGGGCTCACAACGGGTTGTGATTGGATGTTGGCACAAAGAGAAGGATTGTGGACATTTCACAATAATTACACGATGCACCAACTTTGTCCGCCATTATGAATTGCCCCGCCGCAAGGACTCTGGGAACGAGATCGGTTTGATTTATCGGTTTGTTTTTCGCGCGGGCGATCAATGCATGTGCTCTTCCTCTCTTTTTCCCTTGTTGGACGACCAAAATTGGATCTTTGCGATTCCTTAACATTTTTTTCGGGTGAAATGGCACGCATTCCACCAAATAAACCCAGTAAACATCGACGGAATCCGGAAGAAAGGGCAACGACAATTCAGGTCAGATAATCAGCGTTCGCCAGAAAGATACACGCCAGTGACATGATTCAACCTCAGACAGTCTCCGAAAGGGTTAATCGGTGAAGACTTCATGGCAAAAATAGAGACCTTCTTCAAAACGTAAAGGGAGTTCTACGAACGTTTGGAACAAAGGGTGGCCTGGCCGAACAGCTACATTTAGCGAATGGGCGGGAAGATTCAAAAGATCCGAAAAGCAAAAGACTGCCGGAGGAGTTTTCGGTAAGTCGTCATCTTACTTACAAACCTGATTTAAGTTTAAATGGCTTAAAATTTTAAAGTTTTGTTCCCTTGTTCCCCGCCCAATTTACTTTCAAACTTGTACCCAGCTTTTTGCTCCCTAAAATTGTTTATGTCGCCTTGTTCCTAAGACATTTTGTCATTTTTCCTCTGTTCCCCGGTTCAAAATAGCCATCTTCCCTCGTTTCCCAAAACGCCAAGGAGGGCCTCAGCACAGTCATTACTTTTGCAGACCTACTCCCTTAGTAATTTCACTTTATATTGTATTAAGGCCCTTTAAGGCAATAACAATAATAACGAATAGGAAATTACATGTAATATATGGATCTCTGTATACCCAGCCCCTTATTCGCCACTTGCAGATGCCTTGTTCTTCAAACGACGCCACTACAAGAGCACAATAGTGGCCGGTTATTCTGTAGTTACTGCCTTGTCACCTGTATAACTACATGTACCTTCACTGGTTTCTCATGCAAGAGGAGCCAGAGCAAGCTAAATTTTGGACTGGGCGCTTAATAAGATTACTCCTTTGACACTAGGTTTCACTGAAAGGTCGGTTACACTTCAGAAGAAACCACCTGGGAGATTATCTCGCTTTGGTCTCTCATTAATTGTCAATACCTCCGTCAATCCCACCCAAATAAAGTATCTTGATGACAAATCTTACTTCCATCAATTTGACCAAAATATAAATTATCTAATTTCTTTGATTGTCCAAGATAAGGCGGTTCTGTGGACTTGATTGCTAGGTTATTGTTCCAGATGTGCTGCAACAGTATTTGCACAGAAAAAGCAAGTTAAAGCATGGCCTAAAAGTTGATTCGAAAGAGTATACAAAATTAAATTTACAGCTATGCTATTAATAATTAATTGTGTAGCATATACCTGAGGTATACAATCCTTAACTCACTGTCACACCATTTTACTTTGTTACCTCTTGGGTAGCATATACCTGAGGTATACAATCTATTAACTCACTGTTTCACCAGTTCACTTTGTAACCTCTTGGGTAGCATATACCTGAGGTATACAATCCATAACTCACTGTGTCACCATTTCACTCTGTAACCTCTTGGGTAGCATATACCTGAGGTATACAATCCATAACTCACTGTGTCACCATTTCACTTTGTAACCTCTTGGGTAGCGTATACCTGAGGTATACAATCCATAACTCACTGTGTCACCGTTTCACTTTGTAACCTCTTGGGTAGCATATACCTGAGGTATACAATCCATAACTCACTGTGTCACCATTTCACTTTGTAACCTCTTGGGTAGCATATACCTGAGGTATACAATCCATAACTCACTGTGTCACCATTTCACTTTGTAACCTCTTGGGTAGCATATACCTGAGGTATACAATCTATTAACTCACTGGGATTTTTATGTTTCCCATATTTCTTACACTGGATGTAAGTACAACAAAGAAACAACTGATCACCTGAAAAGGCTGACAAAAATCAAATTTAATTCAAGGGCACCGAATAATTGCTGACACTGTCGTTGTCATGCAGTTTATAACTATCTACATGTATACTGACTTTCATTCAATGGGTGCTTTTGGTGTTTCGTATCATACCGTTATAGGTTTATTTTCAGGCAACACAAGATCAGTTAAAGAAAGTCACGGTAATGTTTGTACATGTACATTATTGAAAATTACTCCTTTTATGAATGAAACAAATTTTCTGAACAAAATAGCTTTCAATGTCTACCCTATAGAAAATTCTTTACAGAGAGACAAACACTTGACATTGACAATTTTTGTTGTTTAAAGTGCATATCCTATATATTGCACATGTTTTATTGTCTTTTCATCATAGGGGAAAGAGGGGAGGAGAATTCGAGTGCCCTTTTTTATAAGTTCTTCACTAGACCTAAAAGTTACTACGCCAAATCCTCATGAATGAGTTAATTTACGAGTGCAGTGTGTCCGAGAAAGAATCTCTGTCGCAAATTTCCAGTATTTTGCTTGCGAATAGACATTGGGCCACCATATACATGTAAGTTGAAATTCTCTTCTACGCGACCACTCACCCTCTTTGCATTTAAGAAGACTTCTCGATCTGTGGGGGGGCAAGTGATTATCAAGTGACCTGCAAACCAGCCGTTCTAAAATTTTACTAGGAATTCTTTAGTGGAAAATGGGTCTATAGTTGTTAACAGCTAACTCCCCACTTTCCTTCTTAAAAACAGCGCGTACAGATCTCAAATAGCCCTTGCACAGCGGAGGTACCAGCCAGTTTTAGGTCTCTTGAAGAGATACAGTCTAACCTACCCCCTTTATTAGGGTCGATTGATTTTTGCAAGATATCGCTAATTGTCTCCCACTCCACAGAGAAGGATGATATAGTAGGGGAGACTCTAGAAATATAGTTAGTTATATCTAAGGGAAGTGGTGGGCAAAAAGATCGCAGAATGATCAGATATAACGGATGGACTGATGTCGACCTGACCAATCTCCTCTTGCAGAGCATTATTGGGGTCGATTGATTTTTGCAAGATATCGCTAATCGTCTCCCACTCCACAGAAAAGGATGACATATTAGGGGAGACTCTAGAAATATACTTAGTTATATGTAAGGGTAGTGGTGGTATCTTCTTAGTCAAATCTAAGGCAAGCTTAAGAAAAAATTTATCAAAATAATTTGCCTTCTGTTCATTGTCCGTAATGATGTCTCCGTTAGAGTCCTGTATTGGGCCAACTTTCCTGATTTTGTTTATCTTCAAAATGCGCAGTTTTCGTTTTTCCAAAATCTCTTGGTGAATCAGCATTTTCGTAGAGATTGAGCCATATCCCACTTTGTTGGCCACCATCTTCAACCTCTTGTCCATAAACTACCATCTTACGTTAAAGGTACTAATGATTTTCTCAATAAACTCCTTACCATTGGCAAGTTACCCAATGATTTTTTTGAAAAAAAATGCTTTAAGGAATGTCCCATTTCAACCCCATACTTGGTTGAGAGATACACCGATGACATTTTTATGATCTGGACTGAAGTCCCGAGAACCTAACAATTCTCATCGATTATCTCAACAGCATTTACCCTACCATAAAATTTACCAGCTCACACTCTCCCGCACCAATGTTCCTTTCCTTGACGTTAACGTCTCATTAACTAGCGACGGAAGCATAGATACAGACCTATACACGAAACCTACGGACAAATATATACCAACATTTACTTTATTCTTCCTGTCATCCTCTACATACAAAAAAGCCATTCCTTTAAGCCTAGCACTCCGCCTACGACGAATTTGTTCTACCGACGAAACGTTCAAGATTGGCACTACTGAGCTAAAGGCATACCTTCTGAAACGAGGTTACAAACGCGGCTTTGTTACAAAGCAAATACAACGCGCCGCAGATATTCCCCGCCACATACATACGCTACAACCTAAGCAGATAAAAAACCTGAACGCATGCCTTTCATAACGGCCTATAATAGACAAGTTCACTCTCTTGAGTACATCATGGGTAATCAGGGCAAGATGGAAAGAAATTCAAAGGTTTGTATTTTAGTTCAAAATGATGAAAAGTATTCATGATATGCAATTTTCGTTTTTTTATTTTTCAAAACGGAAGATATGCGCTCAAAGGTGCGGCAGAATAAATTTGGAGAGAATAGCTATTGTAGAAATTATTTTGTAAAAAGAGTTTCTGCCATACATTTCCTGTAATTCCAAAGACACAAAATTACAGAGAATGTATGGAGACAAAAAAAGCAATTTTTAGGAATTCCAAACAACGGGTACCAAGTGTAGTTCATCTCAGTTGTGATAATGAACTTATTTGTTTGGTTTATGAAGGCGAAAGTCTATAAAGTAGAGTCATGTACAATATACTGTATTTTGCTTTGAATTTCTATACAAACCTTTGAATTTCCCGCCATGTTGCCCTGATTACCCATGATGCAATCAAGAGCGTGAACTCGTCTATCCCGGAATCCCTTAATCCACCACTTCCTTCTATCTTCAACATAATTTAAAAAACACTGCAATCTACTTCTTTTCAGGCTCTGACCGCTGCAAATCTACCTGTTGTGGCTTTCAGACGCACCCCTAACTTTCGAGACCTGCTGGTAACAGCTAAACTGTCCCTTAATGTAACTCATTCAAATTCCACACTTCCTTCCGGTTCTTTTCGCTGTGGCAAAAACTGCGCTACGTGACCCACAGGCAGCCCAGACTCGGAGGGAAAAAAATTATGAGAATTTGTATGTGTGTCTCGATAACAAATTAAAAAAGATATTTACGCGCAAAAATTGTCAATAAAAAAAGCCGTACCTTACTGTCCTGGTGACTTTCTTACTTCTTGTGTGGTTATTTGCCTGATTGAATGAATTCTCAACATCCCGGGTTGTAACTCGTATTTAAGTACGATTAATTCCCACATAACTTGCGAAACTAAAAATCTTATCTACATGATTTAATGTAACAGATGTCATCTACAGTACATAGGAGAAACTAAACGACGTTTAAAAGATCGTTTTAATGACCACCGCCGCACTTTAGATAACGCAAAATCAAAACCAACCTCGTTCCCAGTTCCCAGTGGCATTCTCGTCCCTAGAACCACCCGGCTCTCTTAACCGCCAAAGGCTGAGCACGAAAACCAGTTGGCTCTGGAGCAACCCATTCTCTTCGTTGAATTAACGTTTATCGTTAATTCGTAATTTGGTCTGAATTTACTACTATCGTTAATGTAGAAGACTGAAAGCTTGATATGAAAATTATGAATTATGGGAAATGGTCATATATTATTTACAAGATATTAAACTCAAGTGTATGGACCTAGGACTCGTACCTGGGATTGTTAACCCGTCACCTAACCACTTGACCACCACACCGCTTGCTGCTCAGGGACAATATATTGGGGCCATTTATACGGGAGAAAATAAGACGTGTCTTAGCTAAGACGCGAACTGTACCATTTATACGTTCGCCTCGTACAAAAGACGCAAATATCTCGTATAAATGGTTCGCGTCTTATTGGTCCGGGTTCGGGTCCTGGCTGGGGACATTGTGTTGTGCTCTTGGGCAAGACACTTTACTCTCATGGTGCCTCTCTCCACCTATGTGTATAAATGGGTACCGGCGAAATGCTGGGGGTAACCCTGCGATGGGCTAGCATCCCATCCAGGGGGGAGTTGAAATATTCCTATTCGCTTCATGCTAATGAATCGGAGATAAGTGCCGGCCTGATGGGCCTTCTGGCTCGTAAGCAGAGACTTTACTTTTACCTTTGTACATTACATCCGCAAAGTTGCGAATTGAAAACCCTTTTAATTGAATTGAATTAAAAACAAAAAATTACTTACATCGGCGCTTGTCACGCAGTTATCAAGTTGTTCCGCGATTGCCAGTTCCAGGCAAAGGATGAGAAACTCAATCAATCAATCTTTATTGACTCACACTTAGAATTATTACAAGGAAAAGTGTTATATGCATTAAAAAATTTACAGTAGGATAACTAGGTAAAGTAATAAATTATTTGGAGCCTAGCGCTAAAGGAACCGTGAGGTTTTCCAGTTAGCATCTGATAGTACTGTTTTGAGTTCATTTTGATTTGAAAAAAAGGGATAAGGGGAGAAGAAGTATAGCATAATTGAGTTAGTTAATAATAAAATTAGTATATTCAGGTTACTTTTGAGTATTGTTCTGACAGCAAATAGCGTTTATTAATTTCGAGATTTTTAAGGCTTTCTGTGTTTCCGTGGTGTAGGGATAGGCCGCAAATAGTAATGTTGCGGTGGGAGTGATTAGGAAGATTAAAATGACGTGCAACTGGATTTGAGGCATCTGTGTCGTTTTTTTCTACATCTCGTAGGTGTTCGCGAAAGCGGTCCGCCAATCTTCTCCCTGTTTCGCCTATGTAGATCTTTTTGCATAGTGTACAGGTTATGAAGTGGATGACATTTGCGGAGATGCATGTAAAGTGGTCAGTGATTTTAGCAGATAGATTAGGTCCTGAGATCTTAACGACAGAGCGCAAAAACCGCTAGACATGCGCACTAGAATCACACTTGTGTTGCCGCCATTCCATTTTCAAAATGGCGGACGACAAATCAAAATCCACCACGTCATTGTCGAGGCTGTCACGCCGCTGGCGTTTCTCTGAGAAAATTTGCAAAACGATGATTTGAATCTGCCATCATTCAACGATGCTTCAGAGCCGTCAGGGAAGAGATCGGACCAAAACCAGTTCGCCTAAAGCAATAGAGTTTTTGACGAGCTTCGAAGCTTCATTTGACGTTCGTTGTTTAGAGTTTTGCGTTTCTTAAGGTGGTCGGTTACTCTTTAAGCTCAGAACAGAGATACGTTGGAGGTAAATTGTTTTCGCGAAACATATCAAATATGACTTTTTTTTCGTTGATATGAAAATTTTTAAGAGGTTTTTAAAGGTGGAATTCCGATTTCATACACCAAGAGAGACTTTTTCAAATCGAAGTTTGAAGAGAAGCAGGTTTTTTTACCGCTGGTGTTCGTCTTCACAGTTGTAACTGTACACAGAAAAGCGAAGTCCAGTGCCTTATACTTTCACGCCACTCGATATAGTTTGTGAGGTTTTGGGGTCGTAAGTTGTCCTGAAATGCATATAACGTACATGTATGTTTTTAACTTCGAGTTAATATCTTGTCGACATTGTTCATGTAATACAATGTAAGTTTTCTCGCTTTATAAGCCAAGGCGACAGAGCAGCTGCCTGTTATATTTAAAACAGCGGCAAATATTGACAACAAACCCTGTTATTTTTTTCCCTTTAACAACGTTCATTGCTATGTTTTGTGTAACTAAAAATAAAATATGTCAACTGTCACATCTGACTGCTGGGGGATTGTGTGCTTTTTCAAGTTTATGGCACTCTTTGCAAAGGGCGAGTTAAGTTAATTCAACAAAGTAAGCTGCTTTTTCCATTTAGAGACTGAAAATGTCAGCAAAGGTGCTCTAGTTCAATGTGCAAAGCGCTTTTTTTGGCTTTTGATGCCAGCAAAACAGTTCACCACACTAGAAAATTTTTATTCACTTGCTACTGGCTCACAAAGACTACAGAATTTGCCACATGGATGAATACATTTCACCAATGAAGGTGAGTGATGCAATAACATTACAATAGTTGCAATAATAATCTGCCCTGAATTGAATTTCCCCTACCCCTCAATATAGATTCTACGCCCCCTTCTTTGTCAGTGCCAACAATCTGCCAAGAGAACTGAAGCACTAAGTTACACAGAATTAGTCAGACAGGTAGAAAACCCTCAAGGATCACAAAGCAGGAGCTGGATATTAAGCAGAGAAAAATCGAGAACGAAAACAAAAACTTTCATAAAAAAACATGAAGTTAAGTATTTGGGTTTAGCTCATTACGACAATGACATGCCAATGCCTTTGCAGTACTAACCCCCCCCCCCCCCCCTTCACCAAGACACACACACCACTGACAGCAGTACACTGCTTAGCATTATATTGAGTGCCACTAAACATGTTTCATTTCATATTATTATTTACATGCACAGAACAAACTGCATTGAACACGATGCACAACCCCATGAATTTCTCAAATTGCTTTTGGCCTATTATAACCTGTGAGTAAAACCACACCAAAAAGTTAGCTCACTATAATAAGGTAAAACAGATATCATTTTCATAATGGTTATGCTTTACAATGTAGCTGTGTCACCAAACACCCAAGGTCAATAATTTTGCTATTATCCCAACAGTAAACACTTAATGACTGGTCCCGAGGGAAACAGTTCATTTAAATTGTTTCCCTAAAAATTTCAATGTTCCCCTGAGGCGCAGACGAGGGAAACAAAATGAACTGTTTCCTCAGAGACCAGTCATAGGAAAACGTGCAATGGGAACAGCAACGGTGGTCGTCGGTCAATATTTGCGGGCAACAGTGCACTGTTACCCTCTGACGTCATAGATTTTGCACTGTTGCCCGCTCAGAGACTTTTGAACGACAAAAGTATTTTTGTTAGATGTCATGTGACCTTGAAGTAACCAATGAGAGCATGCGCTGCTGAGGGCAAAAACAGTTATATAACAAAAATAATTATTATTCAACATAACACACTTTTGCTGGAAAAACAAGATCAGCAACACAAATCAAATGTTGAATTGAGAGAAGAAAATGTCATGCTTCACAAAAAAGGACAAAGTTATAGAGACAACACAGTTTTCAAGAAAAATATTGGACTGACATAAAAATTAATACCATGCACATGTAACCCTGTGAAAAAGCACCCCAAATGCCCAAATTTCCATTATAGGTTTTAGTCAGAACAAACTTTTCCTTATCACGGACTAAATTCTTATGGTCGTTAATTTTCTTTCTAGTGCAAATAATATTGAACAAAACAAAACAGTGTATTGTAATAATCAACTGATGTATGTTTAGTATTTTTTCCTTTCATTTTCCCGAATTTGTTCTCCACCTATATATATCTGTTTGGGTCAAGTTAGCAGAAAGTTGGGGAATCCACTCAAAAGAGACACTTGTAATACCACTGGCAGTACTTAATCCTAACATTACTCAACAACAATGACAATATTATTTGTGTTCCTTTAATATATGTTTTACAACTAAAGGAGACACTGCATTTAGCTCTCTTGTGCACCATACAATTTCACAAGTCACTAGTCAACCACTAAACAAAAGGAGGAAAGAACTTATATGATCCAGACAAAATGGGAAATTTTGGTGGTGAACATTCTCCAGACCTGTTTGAGAATATCTTCCATGCCACAATGTATTTACAATAATGAAAGGGGTTTTCCGTGAACCAAGAAAGCTAATCTGTAGAGAGTAAAAGTAGGTTGCTGTACTACTGCACAACTTCAGTTTCTTCATAAATCAGGTATGGCTACCATTTCCTACAAACAAAAACAATAATAAAACCATTACACAGAAAGTGAATAATGACACAGTAAGCACAAGGGGAAAGATAATACCTTACATTATGAAATTTTGAACCACGGATACTGTGTTTTTTGCTTTCTGATTGGTTCACTCACTCTCAGTTAACAGCTCTTATACAGTATGACATAATATGGAAACTGATTGCGCCAAGTGTTACCACGCTGGAAACTTATCGCCTTTAAATATGTCCAAGTGTTAAGAAACAAATGAAAATTTAATAAAACAATAATCAATGGATATGATTGAGTTGTTGATCTCATATCAACATGCACTCATGGAATTATATTATTGTTCATTATTGTCTTGTGCTATAGGAATTATATGCTTATTACCGGTAGTATAATTACTGAAAGTTCTCTGCACTGATTGCTTGTCATTGAGATGATTATTATTATGTGATAATCACCGAAGCGGTTTTTTCAAAATAGCCACAAGCTGTTTTGTTCAGGTGACAGACGAATAAATTAATTGTTTTAAAGAAAATGTGTATTATTCAAATAATTAACTATGTAATAGGCGATTTGCATGATGGCATCATTTACTAAGAAATTGAGTTGCTTCTATTGTCAGGCAAATTTAAATTATTGTTTCTGATATTCCCTCAGACTTTATGAATGTTAGTGAATAAAAACCTCAACTTCATCTCGGTTTTTATTAACCGATATTCACCTTGCCTTCGGCGAAACAATAATTGTTAATAATTATTATTTGGTGTTCATACTAATTTTTAGTGTTAAACAACTTTCAGTCAGGGGTACGCATCTAACTAAAGCTGTAAGGCTTATTATTACTATTATTATTATTATTATTATTATTATTATTATTATTATTATTATTATTATTATTATTATATAATGTACCTGAAGTGTTTGCATGCTTGCAAAGCTTTGATGCACATGTGTTTTTGTAGCCGTTTTGCAAACTTATAAATATGAAAAAGTTGACCAACATGGTTACTCTGTTACAGTAATGTACTTTTCTGGGCTGTTCCACAACTGATCAGGACAATATTGCCAAACACTGAGTGGAAGACGCTTTGATGCAGATTTCCTGGAATGGTTTCTGCAAAAATATTTGCGAGGAACAGCAACAAAAACCTCGCACAGATCGATGGCATTTAACAGTCAAGGTTACGTGACGTGGAAATTGTAAATCCGAGGTGTTAAGAAAATTCAACTTTATGGCTGAAGTTCACTCACAGTTCATCTACAGCAAGAAACCCAGTGGACGATTTTATACGATCAAAGTTGTATGACCGCGTTACGTTACAGTCTTCAATAACAACGGCCAGCCAAACTTATTTTCAAAAGCAAAAACCTTTCGTCCATCAAGACCAAGTTGCTCCTGTAGTTCCCGAGAACAAAGAAGAATTTCGTTGCCAGTTCGTTGGTTTCTGTAAGATTTTTAAATAATCTGGGGGCAGACCAACACCCCATGTCAAGAAAATTCACAGTAGCCAAAACTAACAAAATGATACAAGAGGACGCATTGCTACTTGCGAAGTAATCAATCGTGTGTCCTCGACCGTTGATTTGGAATCGCTGAGTGTTCTCTCCGACCTTGAAAAAAAATTCCTCTGGCACCCAGGGTATGAGTCGTCTAACTTTCCACAAAATTTGACAAATGCTAGAGTGTTATTCTCCACTTCCATCGATCACTGTCTCGATCACTTCGAATCTTTAGAGTTTGCGCAGGCGCAGTTACGCGAAAAAAGCCATTTTACGTCATTATTCTCTAGCCAATCAGCGGTTTTTGCGCTCTGTCGATCTTAACCATGTTAGGGATCTAACCCGAAGGTCGTGGGTTTAATTCCCACCCTGGTCAGAGTTTTTCTCTGTCCTTGTGTGGGCCCATTTCCTTCAGTAGGGCTAATGCACTAGTCAGTGGAAAGCCCCGCACCCCCATACCCGGGGAATGCGAGGCATTAGCGGGGGATTTCGGCGGTTTTGGACTGTCACTTTTGCCTCGGTATGCGGGGTTTTCGACAGCATTTGGCGCAAGTATCGGCGAGCGGGGACCTTGAGCGGGGCTCAGACGGGGATTTGTTTTTTGACGCCAACTTGAATAGGCGCGCAAAGATCACTGGGAAAGCATACGGTCTCAGTCAAGTGAAAATCCATTCTTTTCATGTTTGTAATGGGCTCTCAGTTAAATTCTGTGTTCAATCTGTAAATATTATCATTTCTTGTAGAGGAATTAGACAAAGATTATAGTCATGCTTGATTAGCGATTTATTTATAGCGTTGACCTTTTGTCTAAGCGTTTCCATTGGAATAAAAAGCGAACTTACGCGTAGAGGCTGACAGTGACATTACTTTATGATTTTGTGAGATAAACCTTGTAAATGTTACCTCCGATGGGTTTCGGCTTTTTGAGTTTCTATATTACCACGGTCTGCGTAATAGTGGAACATGCAAGTTCCTACCGAAGACTCTTACAGTCAAAGGTGTACTCAAGAAATTATGAGGTGAGAGAACACATCCCTCATACATGGGCCTCTTCCCATGATAATCTTTTTCAATCTAATTTTAGCTCGAAGTCAAGCTGCGAGGCTATTTTAGGAAAGACACCTGATTGGTCAAATGTAATGACGTAATGACCGCTTAAAGCCGATCACATCTTCAAATTTCGATTTAGGATTTCACTAGATCATGCGACGGCGAGAAAAGTCTTCGCAAGTCGCTTCACAATGACATCTAATCCTCTGACCATGGGCCACGCGGCCATGGGGACGAAACTAAAAATTACTTTCACAGCGTGACGCGAAGCTTAAAATAGATTGAAAAACATTATCATAGGGCACGGGGATGTGTTCTCTCACCTGATAGTCTCTAGGTGTACTGTAATTCACTGTACTGTAACCCGATCAAGGGTTATTTCAAGAGACTATCGAGGCAAGAGAGAGGATACCCCATGCATATAGGCTTTCTACCAAAGGTAATTACCGCTTAAGTTATTTTTAGACATGGTCCCCAGTTCCTCCACGGATGTTACTCGCGCGTTGCGGGGATGTTTTCGAGGAGGATTTGTTTATGTTTTGGACAGCCAAAGCCAAAATAATGAACAGCCAAAGAGCACTAAGCAAACGAAGGCCCAGCCGAACAAAAGACAGCTGAGAGTGCAGAAAACATCTCTACTACGAAGCATCTTTTGAAAATCAAAACATATAAACGACTTTTCACTAAGTTAGCCGCCATTTTTCTCAGGTAGTTTCGAGAAAATCGCTTGGGCAGTTCAAGCATCGCGCGAGTAAGATCCTCGGAAGAACTGGGCACTAAGTCTAAAAATAACTTAAGAGGGATTACCTTGGGTACAAGGCCTATAAAGCGTTTTCACATGACGTCACGGCGACCATGTTGGTGTTCCAAAACAAAGGAATGGTGGCCATGATGGTGTACCAAAATAATCCTCCGGGATTTGAACTCTATTTAAATGCAAATACTTTCTTTTGTTTCAGTAATCCAATATGGCTGCTGGTCACGTGAGTGAAAACGCTCCATATGGGGAATTTACTCTCTTACCTTGGTAATCTCTTGGTTATTTGCAAAATGTAGCTGGATTATGAGGCCATAACATTTTGGTAATAAGCCATTTCCTTAGTGAAATTTGTATAGCTCTTTGAGAATTGTTGTGATTGTGAACCGTTGTAGTCGGTTGAGTGTACTTTAGATTGGGTATGCTTATATGCACAGAAGGGAAAAAACTGGAATATTGTTAGATTGAGTTGCTCGTCAAATGCATCTTTGGACTATTGTCGTTGCTATTTTAATCGTTTTGACACCAAGGAAACTGGTATTTTTTATTGTCATCTTCAAGGCTGTGCTAAACCCAGTGATTAATATTACTGTTTTTGGAGAGATTGTAAAGTTTGGAACGCCAAATCTGTAACTCAAGGTAGATTATTTTGGGCTTTATGAGAAATGGACTGCATTGTTAATTTTCATGTTTGTCAAAATTTAATTTGAAGTAAAGATCTTGAAGTATATTAATTTTGGTCAACAATTGTGCTTTATGATTTTGGAAGTACTGTATTGTCCCCGGGTGCGGGGGAGAAAAGTGTGGTTTTGACGTACGAAATTGCCCTGCTTAGCGCGGAATTTGCTTCATTTAGAAGGCAGGCCTGGTCTAATGCCCCGCTATTCCCCGGGTATGGGGGTGCGGGGCTTTCCACTGACTAGTGCATAACGCTCACATGGTTCATACGGGATAGAAATCTAGCACTTCATATTACACTTTATTCAGTTAACTCTGTTTAAAATATAAGTGCTACGCGGCCAACGTTTGTAGAAACGTAACCTTTCCTTGTAAATCTACTACAGTCGCAGAACATTTTCTCTCCTCTCCCGACAACATCCATCGCCATCGTCATCGCCATCGCCATATGACCGGGACAGGAGTGTAACGATCATTGGAATTTGATCAAAATCAAAATAACCAATCAAAAAGCTCAGATTTCGCTAAGAGAGACAAAATATAAATCTGAGCTTTTTGATTGGTTATAACTGACTTTGATCAAATTCCAATGATTGATTACTCCTGTCCCGATCGTATGGCGATGGCAAAAGCCTGGGCTAATCTTGACAATCGAGCAGGGTTTTGAGGTTGCAAGGACATGTAAGTGCGATGATTTTTGGCACGATGCTTTCAAAATTATCAAATTTTAACGTGCCCAAGGCTGGGAGGCGAGCGACCTTTGGAAGTGGGAGAAATTCGGCTAAATTCTGGAGTCACTCGGCCGTGAGCAGCCTTGGAAGCTGCACGCATTGTCTATTTACTATTATTAAAAACTGGATCATTGGATAATGCAATTCGAGAGTTTTGATTGGCTAAGCCATCATGGGTTATGAGCCATTATACCATGATATGCGTGATTTCTTGGGCCTTTTTATTTTTATTGTAGTCTAGTTTTCTATATTTTGGGGGCGTTTTTAATAAAACAATTATTCCACTCGCGCTTGTTGGATATGAGATGATTATAGCCAACTCGGTTATCTATCATCTCATATCCAACGCGCGCTCATGGAATACATGTAATTGTTAAGTATATTGTATGTATGTGACGAGGCATCGGATCTGACTGAGGAAATCGAAGCTTCCCAAAAACCCATCAAATCACTCAAGACAACATAAAAAGTAGTGGGTAAGTGAACTTTAGTTATCTGGCTGTCCATAAAGTGGATCTTCGAAAAGAAACGTCGCGATTTGAAGTTTTTATGGAACATTTTCCTCGATCAGTTGAATCGGCCGTTAACGTGACGTCACGCGCTCTCCTTAGGGTTGTTTGCCTGTGCTAACATCAAGTCTGTGGGTCTCTGTGGTGTATCAAGCGCCTGCGAGGCGAGGCGATCGCGGTCTTTGAGCATTGGCGTGACCTCATGACCCAAAAAGATCGAGTAAAGGACCAATCAAAGGTAAGGAAACTGTTACCTGAACCAATCAAAATTCTTTAAATCACCCCATACTGTTTGAAGAATGCTCACTGATAACTCACTGATGCATGAAAGAAAGTAAGCCGAGTTGGCGCCATTTGCATTTTTTGGTTGTAGGTTGTGTCTGAATTTCGTTGTGTTCTTTTTCCCTTTTCCTACCATGGCGGGAGAAAGTAGCTATTTGACAGAGCTGTTAACAGAGAAGGACAACTTGGATCCTTCCTTTGTACATGCGATGCGTTTATTAACCGAAGGTAAGTAGTCAAAGTTCTGTCTACAATCATATCTCAAAGCGCTTGAGCACATTTGCATTCTTCGAGGTTATGAACCACCAGTTGCTTGTGAAACTTTGTTGGGGCGTTCACTCATATAACGTGAAGTTTTAGAACAAATTACCATGCAAACCCTCCGAAATATCGTATCTAAAAGCGTTTATATTGCTATGCCGATGGTCTTCAAATGTAGACAGATTCCGTGGTAAAAGAGGGATGATACTTTCGCCCGTGATCGATCAAGCAGATCAAATTGTCGATGTTTCAGCAGGATATTTCAGTCTTCTACGCTTTCCAAAATTAATATTCTTTATTGAATCATGGTTTACTCTAAGTTTGTATTAATGCAGTGAAACTGCAGTCACTAGCGGTAGTGTTTTCTGTCGACACTGTTTCCTGTCGATCGCTTGGAAAACCGATCGCTTTGTTCCACGTATATCGTAGGGTTGATCATAGAGGCCTTTTGTATTCATGTCTGATAGTTGTTTGCTCTTTTTATTTTGGTTACCTGTAAGTGTTTACATTCGGTCAAGTTCAGCGAGATTATTGTATTGATAGTGTGATGTTCTATTACTAAATAAATTTTGTGGTGAATTCTACATGTACCACATGCGGGTATTTTGCAGTTTAGCCGAAAACATAAATACTGTGATGATTTTTTTCTGCCACTATTATCTCTGATTCTAATATCTGTCTGCGTGGCAACGTTTGGGGTGCACCTCTTTTTTTTTTCACGTACAGCTAAGGGATTTTTCCTTCTTTTTCCTCAAAATGTCGATTTTGAATCCTCATTAAACCAGCATTTGTAAATTCTGACCGAGCTGTTGCTCCATTGAATTGGAGTGCAAAGCGGTTTGCAACATCAGTTTTATGATGGGACATACATACACTAGTTAATAGTTCAGGTCTAATGAGTACCATTGCTGTAACAAAA
>NC_090879.1:43580964-43600964 GCF_036669935.1 Montipora foliosa
CAATTTTTTTTAGATCATTTATCAAACAGAGCGATTTTTCGCACGAAAATTCGAAGTCAATTTTCGTTCCGAGGGAATTTTCGTTCGAAAATTCGGTGTAGTTGGAAACAATAGGCCTTAAGAATTATCATGACTTTTCGTTGAAAATTTGCTTCCATCGAAAATTCGATATTTTTTCGTCGAAAAAAGTATATTGTATTCTGCGGGATTTCTCAGCTATTTCCGCAGGTAAGTCGGCCCTCACTCGGCTCTGGGTCAGTAGCGTGTTTATACACTTGGTTTTTTAGCGAGCGTTTTGGCGCAGCTGTTGTGCAATTTCACTCACTCCGTGTCTTTTTACGCGGTGCTCGATTTTACTTTTGCTGACACGCTCTTTTGTTTGGTATAACACGCTCTATTGTTTACAACTTGTAGTATCAGACACAAGAAAATTTTAATGAGGCGTGCATTACGACACGGCACTCCCGTGTTAAAGAAAATTTCTTTTGTCTAGCGTGCTAAAATAGCGTGCCCGTGTCATCACCTTTTTGTTGGTTTTCCCGTGGACGGTCACATATGCTCAAAGCAAAACAATTGGCACTCTAGTTCCTGGAATTTTTCTCCAGGTCAGGGATTTTCTCCTTCAACAGGGAAACCTGTGAGTGAATGCGAGTGAATGAAGGCACCCTTTTTAGAGAATTTCCCCAGCCATCGCTTAGGTATTTCACGCTGGGTGATGACGAAGGAGTGCTGCTCATAAAATTTTTTGGTAATCCTCTTTTTTTTCTTTTGGTGTAATTTTGTCCGGATGAGGATCGTTCACCATTTGATCCCGTCCACTTTTCACGTATTCCTCTACTCCGCAAAGCGAATTTGAAAACAAAAATGTAACTAATAAACCTTGAAAAACATAAACTGATAAACTACTGTAGGAAAACAGTGGTTGGATCTCTAGTTGGCCCTTATACATGTACAGTGCAAGTACTTGTGTCCATGTGCTTGTTTGCTGTTTGAGGTTGCACCTTTTTGGTGAGAGCAGTTTGTTTTCTAATGTTTTGTAGTTTATGACCAGATGTTGTGGATTTTGATTTACTCCTCAGGAGGAAGAACTGCGTGCCTCAGGTGATCCAAAGTATACCCATCTTGAGGAAGAGCTTCATGTGTTAATTGAAGTAGAAGCTCCTCCAGGACAGGCTCATGCAAGATTAGGTCTTGCTATTGAAGAGATAAAGAAATTTCTTGTTCCGGTAAGATTACAGTCATGTTATGTGCTCTATATGTAAAATACCACGATGCATGGAGTACTTGTATTGTGTTACATGTACATGTATGTTAAGAGAGGCATACAGTACTGTATTGTGGCCATGGTGAAGTGGAGAGGATAAGGGTCGAGTTGCTTGAAGTATAATACACTGTAAGTGCTAACCATTAGTATCAAATCCTGTAGGATATAATTTTTAAAGCCTGTCTGTTCCTTTTTTCCTATTGTTGTGAATGAGTTTGTCACCTCTGGTCAAATGAGTCCCTGGAGTTTAGCCTGCATAGCTGGGGGAATATTTTCTTGCAGGATTGTTAAAACATGTTTGAGCAAGTCGCTGGTTGCTCTGTTGCATTTGGCCTGTTGTGGAGTGGTGATGAGTATTTTTAAGATCACTTGCGGCCAAAACACAAGGGGCTAACCATTGATTTACTCACAAATGTTTAAAGAAATCCTGCAATAGATATCCCACAGCTATGCAGGCTTATTACAGTACATGCCTTTATCTACTTTTAAATCATTTCAACCTGATTTTCACATTAAAACACAACATAAGGAAGCATGACTGTAGGGAATGTGCTTTTACCAGCTGTTATTGTTGAAGGGGTTATCTAGTATGGGAATATCATTACTCATGCGCAGTAAGCGCATGAGGTATAAAATTGCCCTCCATTTCTTGTTTTCCGTGTCACATTAGTGCATGGAAATTTATGCTTGCATACATTTACATGACTGTAACTTTACGTGGGGAGGGGGGTAGGGGATTATTCAATACACTTAATAGCTGCTGAAAAATGTATTGTTGAGTCAGAAAAATTAACAGAAAGACTTGAAAAGAAGTATTAGAGTCTTAAAATGTATGTACTGTATGCTTGGAATATCAGTCCATTTTGCATGACAAAATAAACAGTGCGTGTTTGAAGAAATCAACCATCCCTCTCATGTTTCAAGCCCTTAAGTAGGCTTGCCACAATTCCACCTCACCTGGTTTTCTGTTTTACTTTTGTTTTTCTTAGAGGCCATTTATTTGCCAGTATTGAAAAGTTTGGTTCACATAATATGAAATGTAACAAATTAATCATCTGTGGCTTTACAAAGATCTATTTGTATCGCTTTTACATTCCTGAGTTAATTCGACTCGCAAATGACGTACAAACAACCCAGGTCCAGGAATTGTTGATCCAACTAAAACTATTGCCGCACCATACAGTCAAGGTAATGTTGAAGTATTTGGTACGGCAAATGCAGGCACACGTGTGGCAATGTCTCTGTCTGCACTTGTCTAAAATTTCAGGAATCCAATAACCTCTTCAGCTAACTTGGTTCAGATTATAAACAATGGGAATAATATGTATTCAGCTTTGTCACAATCATGCAAACAGGGACTCCTATTTTTGACAGATTTGCCTGTTATGGTTATAACTTAAGCTACATTAATTATCAGTTGACATACAGTGATAGTGGTTTGCTAAATAGTGCACTTCCTATAATTTCAGACTTTCCTTATGTTGTATCAATGTTAGCTAGCTGCCTTTGATTCTTTGCACATGGATAATTATCATGCATATATGTTAACACTTGAACTATTGGGAAGTGTACAATTTTTTACTCTCATGGCAGAGATTTATTAGGTACATGTATGGGACCCATTTGCAACATGTACTTCAATTGAAATAGATTCATTAATAAATTTGGTACAACATTTTCAGAATATATGTGCACAAACATCTGTTACTTTTGAGATTAAAATGTGTTAACATTATTAAAATGTAAAGCAACAATGGAAGCATTGTTCATTCATTATATGTTCGAAACCAAACTTTTAGACCCTAAGAGCACTTAAATGATGTTTATCTTTGTTCTTGCAAAGAATGTTCTGCTGTGTCATTTTATTCTGTTTGTTTTTCCACCTCAAAAGTCTTGTAACTATTGCACCTCTCAAACAGTTGATAGTATCATTGAGAATGGATGAGCAATTTATCAGAAATGTTACTCCAGCAAAATATGTTTTTATTTCTGATTTTCTAAAGAAATTAGACGTAGGCCGCTGGCCATGTAAAAGTTATTCATAGAGTAAGATGTCAGTGAAATTTATATTGTAATGTGGTTCCCAGTAAACAACAGCTTAAAACTGCCATTTTGGATAATAAGGAAAGCAGCACAGGCTTTTTGATGCGAATTTCTAGCTACTGCGTTAGTTGTGTTTTCCAGTGGTATGCAGAGCAAAAGATGAGCTACCACGTTTTTGAATACAATGGTTCTGAACCAAAAAATGTAACAAAAGTATTTTCAAATGTAGATTCTGTTATAGATCTCTTTTGTTCTATTATTCAAAGTAAATTTTATTGTTTTGAAACAAACTATGAGGTTGCATTTCTTAGATGTTTATGTGAATTATCAAATATAGAAGGGAAAGAAATAATAAGAAAGCATAAATCTACTTCAGAAATTGCAGCAAACTGGAAGAAAGAGGAGAAAAAATTAAAGCCCAATGGACTCAGAGAAAAAATAAGAACTTCCTTCAAATTGTTTTGAAAAGTACAGGTCCATGGACCCATAGAAAAAAAACAGACTTTCAAATAAAGATGAAAAGTATAGGTCAATGAACTCACATGATAAAGAGCAACTTCTCTCAAATAGATTCTTGTAACACCTATACACCTTTTTTGTGGTGTGCAATAAAGTTATTATTATTATTATTATTATTATTATTATTATTATTATTATTAAACTGTCAACAAAAGTACAAATAACCTGGCAGCGTATGAGTATAGGCTACTTAGATCCTCTTGTTAATGTAAACTTTGGATGAGGAAATTGTTTTGATGTCATTTTACAGTATGAGTTGGTTAAAAAAGGTGGTAAGGAGTAGTTAATGTTCTTGCTGATATTCAAACATTACTGTTAAAGTTAAAAAAAGAGTTTATTGTTATCCAGGATTAAGAGAGGACCAAGGACACTACAGTTGTGGTGTCAAACTTGAACCATTAGTTCTTATTTCAATTTAGGAAAACAACGACGAAATTCATCAAGAACAGATGAGAGAAATGGCTATTCTCAATGGTATGGAGGAGGTAGCACCAGCACCTGCACCTGTCCCTGTTGCCACACCAGTTTTACGAGCGCCACGCCCGCATGCAAGAGGAGTGCCACACCCCCATCACATGGTGCATCATGGGAGAGGCTCACCAGTCCCACGCATGCCTTCTATGTCTAGACCTAGAGGGCCACCAGTAGGACACGTGAGTGTTTCAGCAGCACGTTCTGCCGCTGGATTGGGACCATCCTCCCCGACAGTCGCCCATGCTGCTCCAAGGGCGGCTGCAGTGCCTGGGGATTCTTACGGGGTAAGTGTGCACTTTCTGACAGTTACAAGAACACAGCACAACAGATTCAGATTAACTCTTAGACTAGTGATTCTTCTGCACAGTGCTGGCTTATTATTTATTTATTATTTATTACAATCATTCCATTTATTTAGCAAAGTGATTGATAATGTCAATTTTTTTCCCAATTTGGAGAAGTGCTATTCAATGTACTGCAGTTTGAATTGTGTGTGTGGAAAGCTGCCATATTGTGTACACTTTATGCGGGTGTATGTGCTGCAATACCTTTGGCCAGTACTGTAGCTAGTATTGTCGTGAGTTGTCTTGGTAACTTGAGGTGCGCACTACCGCACAGCTTGAAACTATTAGTGCATTTGCACGCGGTAATACCTTGTCTTTGCCGCTAGTGTTTACCACGAAATCACCTAGGCTGGACGAAAACCGCAAACAAGGCAAAGACGAAAGCAACCGAATGCCCTGGCCGATTTAATTTGCGATATTGTGCCGCAAGGAAACAACGGTTGCACAGCATTGTTTAATGTTATCATGCCAAGCTCGCCAAGGTAAAGAATGAATGTGCAAACTGTTTGTCACAGCACTGACGCAACACAACGCACTGTCATGAAAACGTGTTATGTTCGTCTCACTTCGCCGTGACAGAGAAAACCTTTCATCATGCGTAATTCTTACATCTTTATAATTGATAATTTTTAAATTTTTCACTTTCACGGTGAACCGTTCTCCCAAAGGCATAAAAAACATTTATCTAAAAAAAACTGTGTGGAGTTATATGCGTAACTAGTCGCCGCCAGTGTGCATGCAGTCTGACAGGAGATATATTTAGAATCAAAGGCACTTCAAATTATGCGTCCTGTCCAAATAGAAATGTTTATATGGGATAGTTGTTGAAAAGCTCCAACCTTGAACTAAACCTTTATCAATGACTAGGTTATTATACCAGCAAAGAACCGTAACCATATTCCCAAAGTTTGTTAAGCAACTCCTTGTGGTGATTGTGCATGTTAATTACGATCATTTCTGATTCAAAATATTAAGTGACAGGTTATTCAGGTATGCGGGAAATGATGTCAACTTAATAGTATTCATGACAACAAGTCATGTTCATAGGACTGATTTTTGGGAAATCAATCCAACGTCAGTTTCTCGAATTTGAAAGGCAGAGATGCACATTCTATGAATCACTTTTTTTTCCCGCAATTTGTGTATGTGTAAACAGGGATCTGCCAAGAACCCAGTTGCCCAGCATATGACCAAAATCTTCCCGAATTGAAATTTCACAGTCTCGGAATTGCAAACTGATTTTAAAAAACTATTTCATACATGCATGTATGGCATGCTTTGAACTGCTACTTCCCTGTAATTAACGTGTTTCCGTGTGGCAGTTCCAACCATCATGAATGGCTCAACTTCCCATTTAGGTGTTTGTTGAAGTGTAAAATATGCATCTTTGTCTTGACAAACCATCGCGCTTCTTCACTTACACGTACATGTGCAAACATGGGAAATCTGTTCAGCCAAGTAATGCAAGGCTTAGCAATCAAGTATTTGTGCAAAATAATTGAAAGCAGTAGTGCAATGCTTTGTGTGGAGAAACCTTTAACAAACGAGTAACTCACAGTGACTTTGATTCCAGTTGGCTGATCAAAGCATGTCAAAAAGCATGTCATTCTATTTCTTTGGTGGAAAGTCGCCGGCAAGTGTGGTAAAAGTCCGGCTGCCGCTGGCAGGCGGCTGCTATTTTGGGCCCTGTGTGTCTTCTTACAGAAATTTGTTGTTAAGACCCTCAGAGGTCCTATACAATTTTCATTGAAATGAACAAATCAAAATTGCTTGAACAAACTCATGCATGACCAAAGAAAAACTGCATACGCAAAATTAATTTTTTTCCAAAAATTTAAGCTTCCCGTACTCTTGTACTATGAAAATCATGGAGCATGTTACGTGATTGATTTAGCACAGGGAATACAAGCAATTCTGTATGCCACCTTTTTGTTGTTGCTGTTTCCAGTTGTATATGATAGTTTACTTTGGTTTCAGGGGAATGTCTGATCTTGGGTACAAATGGCAACCCACATCACTGGCTACTTATAGAGTTGTTCATCAAAGCTAATTAAAATCAGTAACCTTAAATATAACTCTAATGCTTTAGTCAATTGTGATGTGTTTAAGGTTTTAACCAAAAAATCTGAAGAACCAGCAATCAACGGTGACTTTTATTTGTGACAAAATTTCATTTGTATAGGCAGTGCATGCCCTTCCCACAGTTGGAGTTCAGATAGTGGCTCCTGGTGAACAAGTGATTGTAAGTGAAGATTCAGCAATAAAATCAAGAGGAAATGGTTCATAAAAATAATGAAATTTCTAAACACTTAAGTGTCTCTGCAAAAATACAAATTAAGTAAGGCAATTAATAATTAAAGCTCTTTGGCTTCTCTGATCACATCTAAATCTACTGTGTATTTGTAATGTAAAAATAAATGATGTATAAAAATTTAAAAGCATGGCTTGGGTAAACATAATCCTGTGTCTTAAAAGTCATTAATTTTGTTAATTAATTTTGTCTGTTCTCTAATAAAAATAAAGGAACTCTTCAGATGAGTGCACTTATCTAAAAAATAATTTGCAGTACTCCTTAGGGAGTAGCAATAACTTCGTTTCTAATTGTTGTAAAAATAAATGGCACCAGATTAGCTATATACAGTGTACATGAGTTATTGTAAGGGGGAAAACAATCAAAATTAATACAGTGGTACAGGTGTATATGTAACTGTTAATTGAAAGGGATCATTCAAGCCAATGATGTCTGGGTTTATAGCCAGATATGATTTGTAAGAACAAGAATTGTTTTAGCTTGCTAAGTTACATTTAAAAATTTTAAGGGAACTTAAAATGACCTTGTATTAATATAGCCTGTGTTTTTTTTCAGGGTTACGAACCTTATGAGCCAGGTTATGAGTTTGAAGCGGTATACCCAGAACCTGGGTGAGTATTGTTTGGGCACGGTGCGGTTAAGCAGAGGAGTGCCTTGTTTTATTTTGCTTACAGGGATCAGTTTTATTTTGGTACAGTATGTTTCCAGTTGTGCTGAAAGGTTTATACCATCCTTCTACGAACTGTGATGTGTGTACTTTTCTACCAGAAGAGTGGGTTAATGCTCACGCTCTTGGCGTTTTGTGAGAGTATTAACTAGTCATCACACCCAAACAACCAACCACCAATGGCACAATCCTCGTTGACACCTGATGCATCTTCCCGATTTCCTTTGCCAGAGGAGAGCACTGGTAGTTTTGTATTTTCTCATCCTCTGTAGTAACCACATTCTTATCCCAAGGCATGGAGAAGTGGACAAACATCCAATCCTGAGCTGTGTGATCCACCACAGTAATGTCTGGATGACTGTTCCATCTTCTTTGTCGACTCGATGTGCCTATTCCACCAGATCTCCATATTCCCGTTTTCTAAGGCCCTCACCTCATTCCAACCCTCCATATCCTACACATCAGCACACTTCACTTCTGACAAAGCTCCCAGTACATGTACACCCTCAACCCCATCCGATCTTATCACCTCTAAAACTCTCTCTGTGCCAAACCAGTTCAACCACTCGCCCCATGCCCAACCGACTCCACCTCCTTGCCATACATTCTACACTTTGGATCTACGTCTTCCTTCTCAATCGTGGCCTGAAAACCTGTTCGGTGTTCCGCAAAGCCTGGTCCTGAGTGGCAAAAATACAGCCCTCCTTGCTCTTCCCCAAATTCCCAGCTCTAAGCCACTGCCACGACCTCTCATCAGCCACTTCACTAACATTGTCATAATCTACCCATACAACCTCTTTTCCATCAGCTTCTTGTTCTTGTTCTTCTTTATTTCTCCCACCCACCAATTAAAAAGCCTACATTGTAACCTTATTGCCATTGTGAATCACTTCCTTCCTGAGAGGTTTTTTCCAGATTTGATGCGAATTGAGCCATTATCAGTTTCTTGGTTGTCAACGGCCATAATAAAATACTAAGACTGAACACTGAATTCTCAGGAGCCCACCAAGTGGAATCAAATATTCCTGAATAAAATGTTCCCACTATTGCAATTTCACCATGAAATTCAAGGGCAAAGGTTACTCTTTCATTTCAATCCGCTAGCCGCACAACCGAAGCCCTGCCAGTGACATAAGGGGGCCGTTAGTGTCCCAGATAAAACAATGGAAAAGATCCTCACAAACTTTGAAGATGACACGGCGTCTGTTGAGTTTGGCTTGGTAAGGAGTCTTTGTTTGTCGTCCCTGATGACGTTACCAAACACATTCCAGCAACAATTTCCATTACCCTGCAAATGTCCATGCAGCTTCTCCACCAAGATCCCAGTGAGTAGCCTCCACATCATTGCAAACATGCAATAATTATGGGTCTGTAGTTGCTAGCCACTGTTGCCTCGGCACGATCTTTCTGTATGAATACTGTCCTTTCCTTTCCTTTACTATCCACTCCGGCACCTCTCCACTGTCCAAACAAGCCTGGAAACTCTGAAATCAAACCATGTAACTAAACCTCATAACTAACCTCTTAAACCAAAATGGCCTTACACCATGTTGATTTGGAGCCTTCCAGTTTGCCATCTTCCAAATTTCATTTTCCAAATTCCAATTTCTGCTTCCTTGACACTAATCTTCACTTCCTCTTGCTACTCCACCTTGCCCGTCCTGTTCCTCACCTCCAACTTGATATACCCTCGCTTCTTCATCCCATCACTCCTTACAAACACTTCCGCAACACCTTCCTCTGCTCATGCATCCACTTACGCTTGTTCTTCCTTCTCATCCCAGCCTTTCTTCCTTTCCCAGTTGCACCATGATAGAACTTGCTTGTGCTGGAAAAGTCTCCAGAAACACTTTAAAGCAATTTGACAGTAATTCGCCTTTTGATTCACTATCAAATCTCTTGAACATACATGTATGTACATTCAGTTCTCTCATTAAGGGATATCCACCTGCACCACTAAGAGGAATACCCTCCAGTGTTCGACACTTACTTTCTAACTTATTTGCCGTTTGGGCAACCAGTTTTGTTTTTTGTTTGCCCAACTGAAGACCTGTTGCCCATATAAGTTTAACCCTTTCAGCCCCGATAGTGCCAAATGGCACTTATAGATTTTACTCTGTCTAACGCCAGACGATTTTACTCGTCAATGGGGAACCCCTCGGGGCTTAAAGGGTTAAGCTAACAGCGTGAAAAAACTATGTCCCCGTTTAACCCTTTCAGCCCCGATAGTGCCAAATGGCACTTATAGATTTTACTCTGTCTAACGCCAGAAGATTTTACTCTGTCTAACGCCAGACGATTTTACTCGTCAATGGGGAACCCCTCGGGGCTTAAAGGGTTAAGCTAACAGCGTGAAAAAACTATGTCCCCGTTTAACCCTTTCAGCACCGATAGTGCCAAATGGCACTTATAGATTTTACTCTGTCTAACGCCAGACGATTTTACTCGTCAATGGGGAACCCCTCGGGGCTTAAAGGGTTAAGCTAACAGCGTGAAAAAACTATGTCCCCGTTTAACCCTTTCAGCCCCGATAGTGCCAAATGGCACTTATAGATTTTACTCTGTCTAACGCCAGACGATTTTACTCTGTCTAACGCCAGACGATTTTACTCGTCAATGGGGAACCCCTCGGGGCTTAAAGGGTTAAGCTAACAGCGTGAAAAAACTATGTCCCCGTTTAACCCTTTCAGCCCCGATAGTGCCAAATGGCACTTATAGATTTTACTCTGTCTAACGCCAGACGATTTTACTCGTCAATGGGGAACCCCTCGGGGCTTAAAGGGTTAAGCTAACAGCGTGAAAAAACTATGTCCCCGTTTAACCCTTTCAGCCCCGATAGTGCCAAATGGCACTTATAGATTTTACTCTGTCTAACGCCAGACGATTTTACTCGTCAATGGGGAACCCCTCGGGGCTTAAAGGGTTAAGCTAACAGCGTGAAAAAACTATGTCCCCGTTTAACCCTTTCAGCCCCGATAGTGCCAAATGGCACTTATAGATTTTACTCTGTCTAACGCCAGACGATTTTACTCGTCAATGGGGAACCCCTCGGGGCTTAAAGGGTTAAGCTAACAGCGTGAAAAAACTATGTCCCCGTTTAACCCTTTCAGCCCCGATAGTGCCAAATGGCACTTATAGATTTTACTCTGTCTAACGCCAGACGATTTTACTCGTCAATGGGGAACCCCTCGGGGCTTAAAGGGTTAAGCTAACAGCGTGAAAAAACTATGTCCCCGTTTAACCCTTTCAGCCCCGATAGTGCCAAATGGCACTTATAGATTTTACTCTGTCTAACGCCAGACGATTTTACTCGTCAATGGGGAACCCCTCGGGGCTTAAAGGGTTAAAGGAGTTTGTAAGATGTGAATTTTGTTTTAATAATTCTGTTTCATTATATGTATGTAACTATCTTTTTTGACTCAACAGTGAGGCTGTATACTATGAATATGCACAACCTGCAGACATATATGAAACAGCCTATCCAGGTAGGATTTTTTTAATTTTTGCTTCAGCTCAGTTTTTTATGTGCAGTTTTATCTAAAATTTATTTTGTAGATTATAATGTTTAAAAAATGAGTAGGAGTGTTTTATCAGGTTTAAACACACGAGGCGTAGCTGAGTGTTTTTAGATCCAATAAAACACATGCTGAGAGTCTTTTGTACAGCTTCAAAAATATTGGACACAAAAGTGTGTTTCGCTCGGGAGTCCGAACAAAGGTTCACATTGGGAGAGAAGAACATTAGCATAAGAGAAAAACAAGCTATGTCATGTGCAGTGACAGAAACACTGCATACTAATAAAGAGGAGGTTTTATTGACATAAAATCATTGCACGTGATGTACAGGTATTATCGACCATTTGGTAGGTCAATGGGCTTATGAATTATTAATGAGTTGTTGAATGTTCATGTAATATGTGTAATCAGTAATGGAGGGGTATCACTAAGAATCAATGAGAATGTTAGTGGTTTAAGTAGAGTAGCCAACTGTATCTGTAAGGTTTGGAAGAATTGTAATCTTTAATTACTGGTGCTTCAATTTAAAGCGAACCTCCACTTCAACAAAAGATGACCTTAAATCATGGGAAATAGCCGTTACAGGCAAGTCAGTCTAGAGTATTTTCAAAGAAATTTTTTTTATCCGAAATAAATAAGTTTTAGAATCGCCGAATTTTTGATAAGAATTTCGCAAGCACCGCCATCTTGAATAGTTTATTATTGTGATGTGTTATGGTTGCCCTATTGTTATTAGGCAAAAGATCCTTTTGTCAGAACAATAGAGCAACTGTAACACGTCACAATTATTCAAGATTACTGCGATTTTAAAATTCACTTTCTTGATAGAAACACTGTTTTAAAAACAAATTTCGAACAAATTTGTCAGTAAACATGATTTCCTCTGGTTTAAACTTATTTTGTAGAAAGAGTGGAGGTTCCCTTTTAGGAAAAAGGTAGCTGACTCCTCTGAGCTACAGTTGTAAGTAGACAACAAGTTTGGTCGGCTGGACGCACTGGTAATGCATCACTGCACAATCCAAGGAGACTTTCTTAGTTTATGATTTTTTTTTTGGTGGCTTTACTATAATAATAATAATAACGTGTAAAAAAAAAAGTGATCGTGTATAATTCACCAGAGTAAAGACCTTGCCCTCTGAAAGGTTCCAGAAAATAAATCCAATACTTTCATTGGTGATAAAATAGAATTTTTATTTCACTATATCAACAATAACTTGATATAACTATTAGTATACATACAGTGAAGACTCAAATGAACTTGTTAATTTTATTCCAACGTTAAAAGTGCTTTTGACAGCGTCTTTGGGGCATTATACAGGTCTCCTAATTGGGCATGTGTAATAATTTTATTGTCAATGATTTTTGTTCCATGTACATGTATATCCTATTTTGCTTAACTTGAATTTGCAAAAACTAAAAAGTGCATGTAATTGTTGTCACTGGTGTCTTAAAAGTGTAATCCAAGAGATTAAGAATGAACTTGTTCTCACAAAAATTAACTGAAATGTACTGTATTAACACAAGAATAACAGAAGATTTATCACTGCTAGCTCCCCTCGTAGGCTGTTAACATTAAATTCACATTAACTTCTCATTCTAGCTCCAACCAGAGTTCAAGCAAATTCATCTGCAACGTTCAAGGCTCCTTCTGCCCGCACTGTCAAGAAAGTTGTTCGTGAGGCAGCTTATCCTTACTGATTGAATAACTAACAGTTATATGAAAAGGGTTTTCTAGTTGAAACTGAACTTTGATAATGTTTGACATTAATTTTGTGATCAATGTTTCATACAAATTAATCACTGTGTTAATTAAGTGGTTTAGGCGTGCCCTAACAACACTCAATTTTCTGTTTAGAAGCTTAATGTAGATATTTTCATACATCTTCCAAGTAAGCTTGCTGAAATTTTCTTAAGGCGATTGATTTTTAATCACTGTTAAAGTTGAATCTTTGCTTGGGCCTCCAGTAAAACTTTGATAAACGTTAAGGTCAACATAATGGTAAATTCATGGCCAGGATACATAAACGCTCAAAGATTTTTGTTTTCTTAAACAGTCAGAAAAATCTTCAGTTACTTTTATACAGGTAAACAACACTTAACATTACTTCAATCCGGAGTTATTCTCTTGAAAGCAAACACACGTTTGTTCATGTAAATAATCTTTTTATCTAAGTTCTTTATTCAACATTGTTTCTTTCTTTAAACACATTTTATGCGATATTAAAGCATGTCAACTGTATTTACTAAGATAAAGGATTTTATTTTCAGCCAATTATGTTTAGATTACAGGCTTGTTGGGATCACATTTCATCACTTTATAGTTCAATTAAACCATGTTAAGTTGTCTCCCTCGAACATTTTAAACGATTTGGCTGTTGATAAACAGTGTGACCGGAATTATCCTAAACTGCTTAAACACTATTTTACATACACGGTTTGTTCGCATGTACTGTAGTAATCATAAAAGTCTTATTGTTAAATTTTTAAAAGTCATAAATATGATTTTTTTGGTTACTGACTTCGCCAATAAAGTGAAAATGTTGATAAACTGTTTGCATTTCTTATTACATAATTGTGCTTTCCAAGTCTTAACCCTAAAACGTGGTAACATTTAAAACAAAGTAAACTGACTTAAATACTGCATTCAGTCAGGGAAGAATTAAACATATTTAACCTCTGAAACGTATGGAAATGACTATAATATTGCCATTGTGGTTTAAATACTAAAACCCCTTAAACAAGAGAAGGCATTCAGGCAATATAATTTTGTGATTGTAAAAATTATTGTGTTTGATCAATGTTTTTGGCATAACTTACCAGTCCAAAATATAGTTTTTCATCTATTTTTATAAACAAATATCTACTTTTTGTAATATCGTTTCAGTGTTTTATGAGGTACTTTTCTATTTTCCTGTTTGTAACATTAAAGCTGACCAATTTTGACCGTCAGAGACCTTACTTGGTTGTAGAATACCACATTAATTATGTAATGTGCGAAGTAATTGTCATACAAAAGTTTCACATGGCAAAACTCTAAGCAATGCATTGATTTTCCTGTATAACATGATTTTGAAGAAAAGAAAAGAAAAACCTCTCCATTTCTTCTTGTTTTACATTCTTTGTTTTGAAAGAGAGCTACCCTCTTCAAATCTCGGGCTGAGTCTCGAGCAAATTTACTAATTCATTAGAAGCTAGAATAATGGCTGCGTTCACATCTACGACATAAGTAAAGTTTAACTTAAGTTAGTGTCAAGTTAGGTGACGTCATACCTAACTGTAGTTAGTGCTTTCGGTCGACTTTGCAGTCGCACCACGCAGTTAACTACAGTTAGTTCTATGGCCTATGGATTCATCGCAGCAAATACAAGGACGGCTGCAAAAAAGCTTGAAGGCTATACGTGTTGCTACCCTGTTGTATGTAAATTTTTTGTTTGTTGTTTTCGGTTTTCCTCTCGCTTCACGCTTGGTTTTTATTTTGCATATTTATATATGCTCATCTCGCGTGTGCGAAAAGAATTGTCACATTCTGATTGGTTGTTTGTTGTAAACTTAAGACTAACCCATGAACCCTGCTTGGGTATAACTAGTTAATCTGTGTTGTTTTGGATCACCGAGGCAACTAACTATAGTTAGAGCGAACAGAGAAGCGGTAACGTAACCGAAATAGCTAACTATAGTTATTCCCGTCTTAACTATAGTTAGTAGCCCAGATGTGACTGCAGCCAATAAAACAATTTTTTTAAATAAAACAATTAATACCAACAAGGATTTAATGAATTAGTTGCCAGTAATCGGATCTCTACGTTATACGCAAAGGGTTCTGGGGTCGATAGGGGGCAACCGTTTCAAGTCGCTGTAAGAAAATGTATGGCGGAAACTTATGTCAACGTCCACAAAATGATTTTGGAAAGAGATCAATGCTTTTTGACACAGTTTTATCAGAAATCGATTTGGGCAATGTTGATACGTGGCAACTAGTGTAAGTTTTTATTTGAATAACTGAAGTATGAGATAAAAACTGCTGATTAACTTCCTTGCTTGCGTAAGGTTTATTGTGCAATGGTCTTGAAATATTACAAAATTAGGGATAAATCTGAAGGAAATAACTCAATAAAGCCTTTTCAGTTGTATTTATGTGTGTATAGGCTGGCTTTTGGCCTATTTCTAAACTCAGCAATTGATATAATATTGGAAATATCCCTAGTGGCGATCATTGTGCTGTGTCAGGCAGATTGTGACGACGTTGGAAGGTACCCAGAAAAGCAAACGATTCTTTATCACGTTGTAATATTAAGTCTTTACTCGCTCAGGAATAACAAAGATGTTTATTCTTGGGCTAGAGCTATTAATCGTGACCAATTCAAGGTTTCAATGAGTACGAAGGTCTGTTCAAATTATTTTGTGCGACGTTACAGAACCGCTGAATGCCCTACACCCTCTTTGTACCTTTGTACATAGAAGAGTACGATTGTGAGAGTAAACCTGAAAGACCTGCTCCAGAGATCAGACCAGACCGTTTGTTTTTCCTCAATCAAACTAGAACTTAACCTATGGATTTCCCCAAGTTTTTCATCGCTCATTTCATCCCTCAAAGAGCAATAGCTCTGTAAAAACAATTTCCATCTCCTCTCCTTTACAGCTGGCGGTCACCTGGTTCTCAACCGCTGTACTGGAGAGCAAATTGCACCCTAGCTGCAAAAGGGCCCATTTTGTAACATTTCTAGACCATAAAGCGATGTCAATTTCACAATAAACCTTATTACGCAAGCAAGGAAGTTAATCAGTAAAATTTATCTCATATTTCACGGTTATGCAAACAAAAACTTACACTTGCCGCGAATCAACATTGCCCAAATCGATTTCTGATAAAACCGTGTTGAAAAAATCGTTTCTCTCTCTCCTTAATCGTTTTTGGACGTCGAAATAAGTTTCCGCCATACATTTTATTTCAGCGACTTGCAATGTTTGCCCTGGCGATCCCAGAACCCTTTGCGTATTAAAAGGGTTCCGATTACTGGCAACTCGTTCATTAATTGGCCACTCCCACCAGAGTCATTCCATGGCTAATTAAACAGATTTTTGAAAGAAATGCAACAAATCTTGAAGAAAAGCACCACGCGAGAGGAAGACTAATTATTAGCTTTTTACTAGAGTAGCCAAGTTGAACTGGGGCTACCAAAACAACTTCAGTAAATAGTAAGAGTGGGGCTTGAATCATGTAACACCAGTCTGTCACAGTAACCAATCTACCATTGCTGCCTCCCCAAAGCTCTTGACACAAATTCCTTCTAAGAGAAAATCTGGAGACTGGGGCACTTACAGTAGTTTCGGCGTTAAACCAGATACAGTACTATGGTTTTGATATGCAGTTTTGCTTATATTGTATTTAATGGGAAGTTTGCGCGTGCCTTGCATTGACAATTTCAGCACAGGAATCTCCCCTTGAAGTGAACATTTTCAATCATTTTCAATAAGTATGGTATTTTAAATGAGAGTAACTTATTAAATGAAATGCGAAGTTTTTATTGAAACTACATTAACTCGACTTTAACTAAATTGCTCTTGTAAGAACTGAAATGAGAAAACTAAAATACTGGGCGAGAGGGGTCACTGATAACAAAGGATCACGTGAAGTTGAATAAAATGACCTGGTTAACACTTGAAGAAACTGGGCTAAATATGGATACTTCTTAAAGTGTTTGAGAGGCCTCAAGAAGACTTTTTGCTGCCAAGCTATGGTCTGCAAGGTAAACTCTTTGTATTTTTACCCCAGTAAAATAAACCCTGTATCAATAATGTTATTAAATTTAAAGATGTCGTTGAGGTTTTTGTTTTTCCAACTTAAAGTTTAAGTTCCTAAGAAGTTCTGTGACGTCAACTGTTGTTTGGTCGTTGGCTGTAAGCTATTTCATCATTAGTGTACTGGGTTCTTTCGTTTGCGATTTCCCTTCGCGAAATCAATAACTATAATCGTTACAGCAGAGAAATTAATTAAAATCAGAGAACGAGATTTTAACTGTACCTTTTTAATTCAAAATTTAATGAGATAATTTGAAATTTTGTGTGCAGTAAATTGATTGAATTGCTTAAAAAGTGTTAAAACTCAGTCACACTGAAATGAAGTAACATCAACTAAGAGAACAGAAAGACTGAAGCAAAGTTGGGTTTTGCCCATTTCCATTTTTAACAAGTTATTTAATGGGAGGCAGTGGAGTTACGAGCATTGTGCTGAATTTGGTTTTTTTTTTTCCTAGTGAAATGTAGGAAAGTTGAGTGCTAGATCCTTAGATGAAGCCTTGGTGTTTCTGTTTGAAAAGGAGAGTCGCCTTGGTCCGTGACATGGATCTGTAAGTTGAAGTCTCTTTTTCTTAGGGTCGGGAATACCATAGACCGAATGCATAAATGGCGGCCAAAAATGTATTCTTTTGTTTATGTGCTAATGAGACTGACTTTTAGCCTTGCTCTCAAGCAACCTTTCTTTTATATTTTGGCCACCCAAACGAGGCTAGTGAGGCTAATTAGCACATAAACAAAAGAATATTTTTTTGGCCGCCATTTATGCATTCGGTCAATGAAGCAGGGTGAAATAAATTTTCGTACTGGGACTTTCGCGAATTCTCCATTATCTCCAATGGAAGTGTACTCCTGCTAATGTTATTAGGTTGGGAGGGCCACAGATTCTTACTGATAAGTGCTATCCTCGTTAAATAATTATGTTGTTGTTGTTGTTGTTCTTGTTCTTCTTGTTCTTGTTGTTGTTCTTCTTCTTCTTCTTCTTCTTCTTTCTTCTTCTTTGTCGTCTTCGTCTTTGTCTTCTTCTTCTTCTTGTTCTTCTTCTTGCTGTGACTCGTGACAACTTTTTGGTGTAAAACTGCTTTCATCTGCAAACTCTGAGAGTGGGCAATAATTTTGACATTCGGGTTAAGACTCGCGACCTTTGTTATTGTCTTCTGGAATCTCCAGCATTGTTGGGTAGTTTTAAAGTGCCCTTGTGTTAAAAAAAATTCACTTCCCTTTTTTCTTCAGATTTATTTATCATTTTGAAGTTGCATGTGCTTAACACCTGACTGGCAAAAATTTGAGCTTGTAGACTATTGACTTTTACCCAAATGGCCGTTTACTTTGATCGATTGGATCTCTGAGGGTTGGGTCCAGGGAAAAGTGACGTCAAGGCTCACTGGCTTAAAATTTCAGCGTGTGAATACAGCTTATTATATATGCAAAACGCGAGATTAAAAGTCTGAAAGCCCAAAACTCCCGTGCTGCATATTAATTGTGGGGCTTATACACACATTGCATTTTCTCCTCGAACCAGCTCTCTCAAGAACTTAAAAGTAGTAATGGCGGACCATTAAATAGGAAAATTCCAGTTAAAATAAACAGGTGTCTTTTTTGAAACTTTGGTCGGTTAGTGTTTGGTTAATATAGTTTTGAAATCCAAAGAAAAATAAGATTTGATTTTTTGGTGACAGGGGCACTTAAAGCACAAGACGTTTTTGACCCACGGACAGAAACCGGAAGTGAACATTGGTCATGTTAAGACAGTAAGTTCTGTTTTTATTTTTAACTTACCATCTCTAATAGGAAAAAGGTGCTAGGCAGCATAAATGTCTTGGTGTCAAGACAAGTAAGGAAGGGAAAAAAAATAAACGCCACTTCCGTTTGTCGTTAATTCCTCAAAACGTAAGTTATGGTACCATGTGAAGAACCAATAATTCCTTGACAAGATGCACTCATCGATTTAATGCAATAGGAAAACTGGAAAAAGTTGATATCATAAATATACAGTTACGTGAAACAGTGTTGTAGAGTTAATTCTGCTAATAAGAGATTCGTTCCAAATTTTTGAAAGGGTTTGAGCCTCCCTAAACTCCTTGGTGTCACGATTTTAGGACATCAGTGGTCAAAGATAGGCCTACCATCTACTTAAAAAAAAACTTATGACAATTCAAGGATCTATAGTGGTCAATTTTGATTCAACCTAGCTTTAGTTAAAAAAGAAAAATTGAAAATGTGACACCAGGGCTCGGGGAGTAAACCAAGTATTTGACAGCGAGTAGTGGTGTGGCTTATTTTAACCACCCAGTGACAACAGGATACTTAAACGTTGCACAAATAAACAACTACCAATTCTAAAAACTCTTATTGAAACAGAGAGTCGCCCCAGTATGCACAACAACCATTGCACTGTGACACTACTACAGTGACATAGGGGAAATCAAGAACAGAGCCGTTGGTTAACGACCATTAGCAATTGTAATATGGCCAGCTGCTCATTCTCCTTTGTAATAGAATATGATGTCACCCGTCGGTTTCCCTTCCCTTTCCACCTTCCCCTTTGTTATGATATGAATGATGTGATTTGTTTTATGGACCATTGTTTTATTGACAATTTATTGGTAACAATTTCTTTCTTTGTTTTGCACCAGCTTTGAGTTGTTACACTGAAGATTAGCCCAAGTTTCGTACGAACGATTCTGCAAACCTGAAGGTGTCTCATTGGTAATCTCGAAAACCGAGGAGTGAAGCTAACGTACATGATAGACTGACTGATTGTAGTGAAAATGTGACAGATTATCCTTGGGAAGTGTTTTCTACGTTATTTAACGATTGAGCTTGTCGAACCATTGAGTTTCTGACAGTTTATCAAGCAATTTGTCGATTGAAAAGTTCTTGTAATTTTGAAGAGCGCATTGTTTCGGGACCTTACCAAAATAGGAACGCACTAGACATAGTTTCATGCAACTATGGTTTGGAGAATTATGAGTGTAGCTTAAAAAGTTACACTTCAGGGACCCAGGGGTAAATATGCGGTTTACGTGAGCTTTGAGAGATAATTTATTCCGTTGTCGAAAGGAACGAA